>NC_056732.1:714068718-714398463 GCF_019279795.1 Protopterus annectens | reverse complement strand
TTTTTAGATATATTTTTTTAAAAAATTTGTACATCTCTAGATATAGATATATGTACATCTCTCTAGATATAGATATATATATATATATATATATATATCTGTGTATGTGTATGTATATATATATATATATATATGTGTGTGTATGTGTGTATATATATGTATGTGTATATATATATATATATATGTGTATGTGTATATATATATATATGTGTGTATATATTTATATATGTATATATGTGTGTGTGCATAGTATATGTGTATGTATACATATATATGTGTGTGTATATATGTGTGTATGTATACATGTGTGTATACATATATACATGTGTGTGTATACATATATACATGTGTGTGTATACATATATACATGTGTGTGTATACATATATACATGTGTGTATATATATATATATATGTGTGTGTATACATATATATATATGTGTGTGTGTATACATATATATATATGTGTGTGTGTATACATATATATATATGTGTGTGTATACATATATATGTGTGTATATATATATATATGTGTGTGTATACATATATATATGTGTGTGTATACATATATATGTGTGTGTGTATACATATATATATGTGTGTGTGTATACATATATATATGTGTGTATGTATACATATATATGTGTGTGTGTATGTATACATATATATATGTGTGTGTATGTATACATATATATGTGTGTATGTATACATATATATATATGTGTGTGTATGTATACATATATATATGTGTGTGTGTATGTATACATATATATATGTGTGTGTGTGTATACATATATATGTGTGTGTATGTATACATATATATGTGTGTGTGTGTATGTATACATATATATGTGTGTGTGTATGTATACATATATGTGTGTGTGTATGTATACATATATATGTGTGTGTGTATGTATACATATATATGTGTGTGTATGTATACATATATATATATATATGTCAGTCCAGCCAAAAGCCAACTTGCACCGTCCCAACAGTTGATTGGATGCCACCTCAGTTGGAACATACAGATTAGCAGATTGCCATTTTTGAGTGCTTTCCCTTTGCTTGACAGCATCCTAGGTTCACCACCTCTACCCTCTAGCAAGATTGGTCCTTTCTATTTGGAGTTTGATGGCATTCACAATCCTCATGGTCCCCACTTTCCAGAATTTAGAAGGTCTTCAGTGGACTTAAGCGATCCATTATTCCAAAGGTTACATCCACTTCATGCCAAAATAACCTACTCAAGTCTGCAAGCAGCACATTGCTATGGTAGATGGTCTCCTTTAGTGGTAGATAGAAGCTTGTTCTTGACTGACCCCCCTGTGGTGGAAGTGACATGCTTCCTTTGTAGGGTATAGGGCATTTTAAGCTGAAAAATGTCTAGGGTACCTGGTCGCAAATGGAGGTCTGCCTTCAGTGTCCTGAAGATGAGAGCAGTCCTATCATTGCAGTCTTTTTCATGGCACTCTGGAGGTGTGGTCCTGGTGTAGACACAGTATGTTGGTAGTCTGGTACATCAGCCAACAAGGAGGAACCTCTTCCTACCCCTAGAGCTGAGAATTCTTGAGAGTCTGGCAGTGAGTGATGATTTCACACTGTATTCTGTTGGCATCATATATCCCGGTGCAGTCCAGTGTTTTGGTGGACAAATTAAGCAGGTCTGTCTTGATGTGGTCTCGAAATCCAGCATTGTAAGCCATTGTCTTCAGTTTTTGGGCTAACTTTTCTTTGACCTGTATGCTCTGGTCCACAGTTGCCCCCCCAGGTCTCTTCTGTGCTTTCCCCCAGTATTTTAAGTGAGCAAATTCTTTGAGAAAGCAAGAATGTGCAAGATCAAGGTGATCCTTATTTCCCCTCTGGCCTCTGCTGCAGGATGTTCTTCGTGTTTCACTGTTGCAGTCCTAACTGTAGTGTGATCCTGCCGGCAGGCAGCCCGAGGTCGGCCAGAATCCCAAAGTCTGGGTCCGGTGTCGGCTGTACCAGCAAGTACCCTGACGTTAGAATGCAGGGGTACAATGCTGACAGCCGATGCCATCTTCTCCAGTGTTTCTTGCCGTGCGGTGGAAAGCAGCTCGCAAGTGGTTGGTTGGCGTTTTCAGACAACGTGTTTTGATGGTCTTCGGTCCGAAGTTTTCTACTTCTCTTCTCAAGCTAAGTACCCCGTTGGGGAAACTTCTTTCTTGTTCCTCCGATATCAGAAAAAGTTAATTGTATATCGTCTGGGAAACAAATACCTCATAAAGATTTCCACTCTTACTGCACAAACACTTCACTTCAAAAAAAAGCAGAACACTAACATAATCCAAGTATAAAGCCAGCTCTTTATTTTCGATCTGGTACCTCGGCCTTTCGCCTTCAAAGGATCACAGAAACAGTGCATATTATCAGAGTATAAATACACATTTTCTTAATAGTATAATTGATCTTAATTAACAAAAACATCTGAAATAGTCAATTAAAACAATTCCATTCATTTAAAGTGACATTCATATTTAAACCAACAATAAAATTCATAGTTGGTTTCAAAGTGAATTTTCAATTCAATTTTAAGGATGGAAATAGTCAATACAACAATATATCTTATTTATAAATAAATAAATAAACAGCTGAACAAATCACTGCAAATTATATAATTTAAATGTTTTAAATAGTACAAACATTTATATTAATTTCAACAATTAAATGCTCAGTTCCAAATTTAATCCGCCAGGTTTTAAAGTGTTATATTTAAGAATCATTTTTGTTTCTAATTCAAGGAATTTTTGAATAAACATACCCCCACTTTCAAGACAAAATGGCTTCCCCAAGATACAAAATTTTAAACTATTAGAGCAGCCACCATGATAGTCAACAAAGTGTTTGGCCACAGGACTGAATTCATTATTATTTCTTATGTCCCTTAAATGTTCTAGTATACGAACTCAAATCATCCTTTTGGTCTGCCATATGTACCATACATTATTGCATGAACAACCCAATATATATACTACTCCCACTGACTTACAATAAAATCTAGGGGAGAACGGAATCCCATTAATTTTACTTTAATGACCTTTACACAGATGCTACAGTGACCACAAGGGTGCGTACCTATCGGAAGATCTGATCTATCATCTCCTTTCAAAAGGTTATAATTTAATAGTTCTTTTAAATTTTTCCTCCTCTAATAAGAGAAAGTTACATGTTTAGGAAATAAATGACCTATACTTTCATCTTCATTAATAAGATGCCAATATTTCATTATCAGTTTTTCCATTTCATCCGATAGAGGGGAAAATTTAGTCACATAAAACAACTTTTCTTCCTCCATCCCATTGATGGTGTATTCTTAGATGTTCCATAGTCAACATTAACCAAACTCTTTTTAAATTTTCGATACTCACAATCATTGATCCCCAATATTTTATTTTTGCTCATTCTCAAATGGTCTATACTATAACCTCTCTGGGTTAGCCTTAGCTCAACCTTATTTAACTCCCTATGTTTTTCATTTACATCACTTGTGTGGTCAAAAATCCTTTTGAATTCCCCTAAAGGTAACGAACGCACTAGAAGTCCAGGGTGCATGCTCTCAGCATGTAAGAACATGTTAACTGAGGTGTCTTTTCTAAATGTTCTATATCCAATATTTCCCTCATTGTGATATAATGTTATATCTAGGAAATTAATCTTTTCCCTGCTATACTCAAAAGAAAAAGTCAAACCATGGCTGTTCTTGTTTAATGTTTCAAAAAATTCCAAGATATCACCCTTGCAAATCAGAAAGAGATCATCAATATAGCGTTTATAAGTAATAACATTCTTTTTATAAAAGGAACTAGGGTAAATAAATTTTCTCAAAATAACCCATATATACAATGGCATATGAGGGTGCAAAAGCAGCCCCCATAGCCGTTCCTTTTAATTGCAGAAAAAATTTATTGTTAAAGCAAAAATAATTGTGAGTAAGACAAAAGTCCAGTAGTTGAATCAGAAACATATTTCTAGGTCCATCACCTAGCATCTCAAAGACCGCGTCCAATCCCCACCTTTTATTAATATTAGTATATAGGGATTTCACATCAGTTGTCACCCAATAGTAATCATTGCACCATTTAACATGAGAAAGTTCATTTATTAAATCATGAGTGTTAGAGATATGTGCCATCACTTTACTTAGCTGTTTTTTTTAAATGGAAATCCAAAAATAGATTAACATTACTTAAAAAAGAACCTGTTCCTGACACTATTAGCCTACCAGGGGGTTTATTTAAACATTTATGAACCTTAGGTAGGACATAAAAAATAGGTGTCAGTGGATTTTTAACACATAATTTACATACATCACTATGACTAAAAAAAACAAGGCGTTCCCCTCTTTCCCACAAATTCAATAATTCAGTATTGAATTCAATTACAGGGTTCTTAGCTAAACATTTATATTCATCTTCACTATAAAGCAAGTCATTTACCATTTCACAGTAAAAAGTTTTGTTTATGATAACCCAGTTGCCCCCTTTGTCTGCACATTTAAAAATAAATTCTTTTTTAACATTCATCAAACTTTTTAAAGCATTCCATTCACTTTTATTCAGATTATATTGTTTTTGAATGTTATGAAACTTTTTCATTAATAACGTCATTTCTCTAAATATAATCTTGAAAAACATGGCAATCACAGGAACTTTTATATCCACTCTTACTGTCTACCTTGCTTAGGCCCTGACCACGACGTTTCTTGCTGTCAGTTCTGTGCCAGGTTAATTCTCACACTATCAAGCGTAGGTACGATTTGGCCTTGAATTATTTCGGTAGACGATTTAATTATAGGATGTCATCTTATACTTTACCGACAACCGGAATTCAAAAGAAACGCGAAGACAAGGATAGGCCTCCGAGGTCCAAACATGATATTTTACAGTCTGAGCCAGCTTCGGGTTCGGCTGTCGTCAGTGAGGCGCTTTTGCAGCCCTTGTCGTCTGCCACTTCGGAATCGATGGCCGACACGGACTCCCATGGGGAGCCTTCAAGGCCTAGTATTTCAACTGCTGCAGGACCTTCGGACGTCGCTCCTTCAGATGGGTCCGGAACCGCTGTGCAGGTACCGGCTTTTGAGGGGATTTTCAGGCCTTCTAATATCACTATTTCTACAAAGACAAAGGCAAAGTCAAAGACTCCTGTTAAATCAAGGGTTTCTTCACAAGCTTCCTCGGATATAGCTCCCAAGTCCCAGAAGCAATTACTTCAGATGGCTGAAGATTTACTTACAATGATTAGGGGTTCACACCCTCCTCCAGAAAAAAGGCCTAGACAAGGATATTCCTTATGATTCTTCTGATCAGGCTTCTGTGTTTTCTGTCTCTTCCTCTGACCAGGATTATTCTTTTCCTTCTTATGAAGATTCTGATGCAGAGTAATCTATTCCCTCTGCTTCTCCCCCTGAAGATTTATCTTTTGGGGAAACCTTGCATGAGATGAGGGAGCATTTTCATTGGGAAAGTCAGGATTCCTCTGCTTCCAAGAAGAGACTTGGGGAATTTCTCCTTCTCCCTCAACACAGACCTTTGGCTATTCCTCCTGTACTTGATGTTGTGGATGATGCTTTTTCTGAAGCTAACCTAAATCCTGATTCCTTGCCGCCTGCTCCTTCTAAGCCTGATAGATTTTACAGAGTTCCTGACTCCCATCAATTCTTATTTAAGAACCCTTCTGCTGATCCTGAAACTATTTCTTAGGGTTCTAGGGCTGCTAAGGCAGCTTCTTCCAAAAATCCTGTCCCTTCTGAAAAGGATTCTCGTGCCTTGGACAGGTGGGGCAAGATGATTTACACTTCTGCTACCCTTTCTATTAGAGCTTTAAACTGCCAGTTTCACATGCTCAAGTATCAGCAATTTCTTTTGTCTGTTTTAAAGCAAAAGCTCTCTACCTTTCCTGCATGTGCAGAGGACAAGGAATTACAGGATGTATTGCATGCAACTGAACAAGTTAGCAAACAGTTTACATTGTGGGTTTGATGCCTTAGAAGCTTCTTGCAGGGCTGCTGCCTCTGGTACTGTTATCAGGAGACATGCTTGGCTTCGTGAGCAGAATTTACCTGAACAGGTTAAGGCTAAGCTGTTAGATGCCCTTGTTCAGCATGATGTTTTATTTGGATCCAAGGCTGAGGAAGTTATTAAAAAGATGGAAGAAAAAGCAAAATCTATGCAGACTGTGAAAGATTTTTTACAAGTTCAGCCTCCTTGATTTTCCAGAAATTGGTCTTTTCCCATGTCTGACAGGCCTCAAAGGGGAAGATGTAGACGCTCCAGAGGTCGGGGGCAAGCTCAGGCCTCTTACAGGTCCAGACAATGGACTGCTTAACCTAGAAGGGAAGAAGACGGACCTCAATCTCAAAAGAAGCAGACCCAATGACACTCTCCGTTGGGCTACAGGTCCTCCTTGCCTGGAAGCCCCCCTCGGAGGAAAAGGTTCTCTTTTTTACCAAAATTGGGTTCATATTACCAAGGACAAATGGGTTTTAGACGTGATTTTAAGAGGCTACAAATTCCACTTTCATACTCTGCCAAGGTCTTCGGGCTGGCCGGATCTGCCAAAACATCAATGGTCAGAGGCCTTAAATCAAGTAGACGCCTTACTGGCCATGAAAGCCATAGAACCTGTTCCACTTCCAGAAATGGGAAAAGGTTTTTACTCCAGACTTTTTCTGGTCCCAACAAAACTCATGGATACCTATTCTGGACTTCTCAGTGTTAAATACATTTCTGGAAATTCCAAAATGCAAGTTGCTTACTCTGCAACAACTTCTTCCCATGCTCTCCCAGGATGTTTGGATGGTGACATTGGACTTGAAGGAAGCCTTATTTACACATTCCCATCAGGCAGGAACGCAGAAAATACCTCCTATTCAAGGCAGGTTCGACACACTTTCAATTCTCTGTACTGCCCTTTGGCTTATCTACTGTGCCCAGAGTCTTCAAGTGTTTGGCTCCAGTAGTAGCTTATTGCAGACTCCACGGAATTCACATTTACCCCTACCTGGACGACTACCTTATTCAGGCAGACAGCAAGGATCTTTTACTTCAACATCTGCAGTTTGTTCAGCGTCTTCTCCTTCTGGGATTCTCAGTGAACACAAAAAAGTCACATTTGATCCCCTCTCAACAAATGATCTTCTTGGGAGCTCTTCTAAACACAAGCTTACAAAAGAGCCTTCCTTACTCCAGAAAAACAGGTACAGCTGGCATCAATTTTCATGATCTTGGCTACTTTAACTCGGCTCACTGCAAGGAAATTCTTGCAGGCATTGGGCTACATGGCTGCTTGCATCCTGTTGATTCCAAATGTAAGGCTTCATATGAGAAAACTTCAATGGTACCTAAAGAGTGTATGGTCTCAGCATTACCACAGCCTAGAAACTATGATTCCTCTGATTCCCTGCCTCCAAAAGGAGTTCCTTTGGTGGTCAAGGGCTTGTGCTTCAAACGAAGGAAATCCCTTCCGTCTTCCTCAACCTGCTCAGATTATAACCACAGACGCCTCGGATTATGCTTGGGGAGCTCATTACCTAAACCATTGCCAGCAGGGCTATTGGACAAAGAAGCATCTTACCTGGCACATCAACTTGAAGGAAATGTTGGCAGTCCAAAATGCTCTCCTTGCCTTCCAGAGTCTTTTGCAACCAGGCCATCTACTGATTCGCACAGACAATACCACAGTCATGTGGTACATCAACAAGCAGGGGGCTCTCACTCCTGCCCCCTTTGCAGACTAGCCATGAGTCTATGGGACACAGCTCTAAATCTAAATCTGCATCTTCAAGCTCAATTCATTCCAGGAAAACAGAATCTCTTAGACAGCCTAAGCAGAAATCTTTTGGATCCTCACGAATGGATGCTGGACCCCAACATATTCAGCAGGATTACAGCAGTTTGGGGAATCCCTCAGGTAGATCTGTTTGCATCTCATCTCAGCCATCAGCTGCCTCTCTTTTGCACCAGGTCCTTCCACAAAGCAGCTTGGAAAGTGGATGCCTTGTCCTTCAGCTGGAGGAATCTTTCTGGAAATGCCTTCCCTCCTCTGCCTCTTCTGCCTCGGGTGTTACTGAAAATAAAACAGGACAAACCCAAGATTTTCATTTTGATAGCCCCAAATTGGCCTCGGCAGTTCTGGTATCCAACTTTAAGACACCTATTCCTGGAACCTCCATGGATTCTGCCTCTGTTTCCTTCTCTTCTGTCTCCCAGCATCAGGGTCAGATGTTTCACTCTCAAATCAAGACTCTCTGCCTGGCAGCTTGGCTCTTCAGGGGCCTTTGAGTCCTTCTGCTTTTCCCAAACAAGTTTTGGATGTTTTCTTAGAAGCTAGGCGCCCTAGCACTAGAAAATCCTATGCTTCTAAATGGAAAAGATTTTGTATTTGGATGCGGGATTGAGGCTCTGATCCTCTTTTGCCAGACATTTCTTCCATTTTACTTTACCTCAGACCTTTTGTTTAAAGGTCTCTCTCTTTCTTCCATTAAAATCCATGCTTCTGCTATCTCTGCTCATTACAACACGGATCCCCCCATCTTCTCTCATCAGTTGGTGTGAGAATTCTTGAGTGGGGCTAAGAATTTAAGACCTCCCAGAACTCCTCCTGTTCCTGCTTGGGATCTTAATTATGTTTTGGAAAAGCTAACTTTACCTCCCTTTGAGCCTTCTGCTGCTTCGGATATCAAGTTTTTATCCTGGAAGACAGCTATTTTATTAGCTTTGACTTCTGCCAGAAGGGTGTCAGAGTTACAAGCTCTCATGGCTGTGGAACCATACCTTATTTTCCACCAGGACAGAGTTGCCTTAAGGACCAATCCTACATTTATGCCTAAGGTGATTTCTAAAGTGGCTTTAAATCAGACTATTCACCTTCCTACTTTCTTTCCAAATCCTCAAAATAAAGGGGAAAGGATTTTGCATTCATTGGATGTGCACAGACAACTAAGGTTTTACCTGGATAGAACTAAAGATTACAGAAAATCTGATCAGTTGCTTATCTCTTATGCCTCCAGTTCTCTAGGCAAAGCTCTCTCTAAACAGACTATTTCCAAATGGATTGCTCATGGAATAAGGTTTTGATGTCCTTCATGGATGCATCTGCAGTCATAACAAATGGGTTGTCCTGTCGTCAGGCAGCCCTTCGGTCGGCCGGATTCCAAAGTCTGGTCCGCTTCGCTGATGTTGCACTTCACCCGACGTCATCTCTGCTGGTCTTCGGGTATAAAGGCATCAGCCGACGCCATTTTCCTCAGTCTTTCTTGCCACGTGGCGCCCGAAGCAGAAGCTGTTCGCAAGTGCCGGTCGGTCAGATCCAGAGATTCCTACTACCGAATACTACTTCGAAGACTTCTAAAGCTAAGTACCCTTGGGGACTCTTTCTTGCCTCAGCCGATGTCAGAAAAAGTAAATAACTGTTTAACTTGTGGGAAACAAATACCTCATAAAGATTTCCACTTACTGCCTACCTTGTTTAGGCCCAGACCACGACGTAGCTGCCTCTTTAGCCTGTGCTTCTTCAACCGGCCTAACGCTTAAGGCCGGTCGGAGTTTGCTGAACAGTTTTTCGCTCAGATTTTGGACATTATGCCGGATCCTCCGACTACCCAAATAGTTAAAAGCAAAGAAAGACCGACACTCGCGGTCCGCGGTTTCGGAAAACCACGGTTAAGCAAATCATGAGTCTCGTTTCGCCGAACCGAGAAAACCGGTCAATCCTCAGCCGAATCCATGACTACTACCGAGGCTCCTGCTACCACACTTGAATCGGCCTCTGAAGTTTTGCCTACTACTGTGGTTTCTAGTGACTTATCTGACACCATCCCTTTGGATGTCTCTACCCCCATACGACCAGATTGCAGAAGATACCTCAGATTTCTTGCAGGATCAGAGCATTATCAATTCTCAGCATTGCCCTTTGGCTTATCTACTGCGCCCAGAGTATTCACAAAATGCCTGGCATCAGTAATCGCTCATTGCAGGCTACAGGGAATCCAAGTTTACCCATACCTGGACGACTGCCTGTTACAAGCGGACAACAAAGACAAGCTGACAACAGATTTACAAAGGGTCATTTGCTTACTACAAGCCCTGGGATACACAGTCAATTTAAAAAAGTCAAGACTGATCCCATCCCAGACAAGAACATTCTTGGGTGCAGAATTGGACACAGTAAAACAAATGGCATTCCTGACTGCAGAAAAACAAGAGCAACTTCCTCTTTACTTCTTGGCATTAACAAAGCAGAACAAACTAACAGCAAGAAAAATACTGCAGGCCTTGGGCTTCATGGCATCATGCATAATCCTGATCCCCCACGCCAGACTGCATATGAGAAAGCTACAGTGGTACCTAAAAAATTTATGGTCTCAACACAGGCACAGCTTAGAAACCGAAATTCCACTAATCCCATGCCTGAAACAAGAGTTCCTATGGTGGGCCCAAGCATGCCAGTCAAACCTAGGCTTGCCCTTCCACAACTGTCAAGCAAACCAAACCATCACAACGGACGCCTCAGACCTAGGCTGGGGCCACATGTTGGACAAGTGCATACAAGGATTGTGGACTCCAGACCAGCTGCACCTGCACATAAACCAAAAAGAAATGCTGGCAGTAAAACTAGCAATCCAGAAATTCAGGCCATTCCTCAAAGAAGGCCATTTAATGATAAGGACGGACAACACCACAGTCATGTGGTACATCAACAAGCAAGGAGGCACTCATTCATACCCCCTATGCAGAATGACTCTGGACCTTTGGAATATGGCTCTGAGCTACAACATCCAGTTACAGGCAATATTTGTGCCAGGAAAAGAAAACACCCTAGCAGACATGTTAAGCAGAACCACTTCGGATGCTCACGAATGGATGCTGCACCCGGACATCTTCAAGGCCATCACAAAGAAATGGGGAATGCCACAAATAGACCTATTCGCATCCCCACTCAACCACCAGCTCAAGAAATTCTGCACAAGGACGTGCCACCCACGTGCATGGAAGGTGGACTCTCTATCCTTCAGTTGGAAAGGCCTGATAGCATATGCATTTCGACCTCTTCCTTTGATGCACAAGGTACTACTGAAAATCAGAGGAACGCCCTAGGATAATTCTGATAGCTCCGAATTGGCCAAGACAACACTGGTATCCTTTGCTGAGGAGCATGTCACAGGGGAAAATGTGGTCAATACCCCTGATGCCTTTGATGTTAACTCAGAACAACTACAACATCATGCACCCAAACCTAAAAACCTTACAACTGACTGCCTGGAACATCACTTAACAACAAGTAACCCAGACTTATCCCAAAGGGTTAAAGACATTATCCTTGAAGCCCGCAGACCTTCAACAAGAAGGAACTATGCAGGAAAATGGAAAAGGTTTGTCACTTGGAGTACTGAAAGAGGAAAAGATGTGTCAAACATAGACATTGCTAACATCCTGGAGTACTTGGCAGAGCTTCTACATACAGGCCTGTCCTATTCCTCCATCAAGATGCATGCATCAGCTATTTCTGCGGAATACAGCTTCGATCCACCTGTCTTCTCACATCCTCTACTCAGGCAATTCCTCAGAGGGATCAAGAATGTAAAACCTCCTAGGAAACCACCATTACCAGCATGGGACTTGAACTTTGTGCTAGAAAAGTTGACACTCCCGCCGTTTGAACCAGCAGCAACAGCGGATCTGCAACACCTGTCATGGAAAACTGCTTTCCTACTGGCAATTACCTCAGCAAGGAGGGTTTCGGAACTACAGGCCTTAATGGCAGTGCAACCCTTCCTAATCTTCCATCAAGATAGGGTGTCCATGAGAACTAATCCTACATTTATGCCTAAGGTAGTATCCAGAGTGTCTTTAAACCAGGCAATCCACCTACCTACCTTCTTTCCCAATCCACAGAACAGGGGGGGAAGATTGCTGCATACCTTGGATGTACATAGGCAGTTACGCTACTACCTGGACAGAACCAAAAGTAACAGAAAAACTGACCAGCTTTTAGTAGCCTATGCATCAGGAAGGGAAGGAAAAGCAATTTCCAAACAGACAATCTCCAAATGGATAGGAAATTGCATAAGATTCTGTTACTCCTACCATGGAAAACCAATTCCACAGAACATAAGACCTCATTCTACAAGGGCTACAGCCACTACCACAGCTTTCTTACGAGGAGTGGCAACCAAGGACATTATTGAGGCGGCTACTTGGACCTCCGTGCATACATTTGCCAAGCATTATAATTTACCTCTATACTCTAGATCCAGAGCAGGGTTTGCCACTGCTGTACTGCAAGGGATCCTAACTACACCATAATTTTTCTTCCTCCACCCCTAGTTTGGCTATGGTATTCTACCCATTTGTTATGACTGCAGATGCATCCATGAAGGACATAGTACAGTTTTGTACCTACCATAAATGTAGATGTCCAAACTGGATAGCATCTGCAGTCAGGATTACCCACCCGCCTTCCCCTCTGTGGTACTCCTAGGGTATTTACCCTCCTAATAGCTAGCTGAGGGGGAGTCTCTTATGGTGTATTTGTTTGTATATATGTACATACATGCTTATTTTTTGTGTTTGCCTTCTACCTTGTCTGGAAACATTGGCATTTATCCAAAATTTTGCCTTCCAAGAGGGCAACTGGCATCGGGGGCAAGATACACTGAGGAAAATGGCGTCGGCTGATGCCTTTATACCCGAAGACCAGCAGAGATGACGTCGGGTGAAGTGCGACATCAGCCGAAGCCGGACCCAGACTTTGGAACTGCCGATCCGAAGGGCTGCCTGACGACAGGACAACCCATTTGTTATGACTGCAGATGCTATCCAGTTCGGACATCTACATTTATGGTAGGTACAAAACTGTACTTTACTCTCACTTTGGTAAACAATTTCCAGGTACTGTTAGTAGTCATTCTACTAGAGCAGCTGCCACTTCAGCAGCTTTTCTCAGAGGGGTTCCTACCAAGGACATTTTGGAAGCTGCCACTTGGAGTTCTGTGCATACCTTCTCCAAGCACTACAATCTCCCTTTGTGTTCTAAGTCTAGGGCAGGTTTTGCCTCTGCTGTCTTGCAGGGTCTTCTGGCTGCCCCTTCTTCTGCATAACCTCCTCCCTCTTCACAGCTTTGGGATTCCACCCTACAGTTATGACTGCAACAGTGAAACATGAAGAACATAGTACACTTGTGTACACCTACCATAAATGTAGATGTTCGAGTGTCTTCTGTTGCAGTCGGTGTTTCCCTCCCACCTATCCCCTCTTATCTTCCTATTCCTTTGTGTTGTATTTGTGTTTTTTCTTTTGGACACCTTTTGGTTATTTTGGCGGACTTCTGACATCTGGGGCAAGAAAGACTAGAGAAGATGGCGTCTGCTGTCAGCTTTGTACCCCTGCGTTCTGACGTCAGGGTGCTTGCTGGTACAGCCGACGCCGGACCCAGACTTTGGGATTCTGGCCGACCTTGGGCTGCCTGCCGGCAGGATCACCCTACAGTTATGACTGCAACAGTGAAGACACTCTAACATCTACATTTATGGTAGGTGTACACAACTGTACTTTCCCTGTTGTCTCAAAGGACATCCTGGAAGCTGGATCACTGTCTATATGTAACACCCGTCAACCACTGTTTCCAGACAAGAAAACCACGAAGTTAACTGCTTGGTTCTCTGTTTCTAACTGCCAGATGCCGGGCTTTCCATGCCTGTCGTTCAGATTCTGTCGCCCTCCAAAAACTGAGAATATGCTGCAGCACAAGGAAGAGATTTTCCCATTGGGCTTATTCCCAAGACGTAAATGAATCTTACTCTTTCCATTTTAGATTTTCTATCAGAACTTTTTCACAATGGATCCAGTTTTTCAGCTATCAAAGTTCAGTTGACTGCTTTTTCTAGTTGCCATATTGGCCAAAACACCAGTTCTGTAGCTTCTTTAAGGACTTCTAAAGCCTTTCCTTTCTGAAGGGAACTTTCCTCCAACTCCCTGTCAGATCCCCAAGTATTGACTCCACCACCATTTGAGGCAGCATCAGTAGATGTAAATTTGTCTCAAAACAATTTTTCTAGAAGCAGTCATTTGAGGGAATAAGATTTCAGGAATGCTAGCATTTGTAAACGGCCATGTTTGGCCTTTCATAAGGTTAAGATTTCTTTAAGAACTACTACATCTTTCCTACGGTGCATTTGAAGCTCATCTAAATTGGTCAATAAATCCTGCCAGTCATTTTTCCAGTGTTTTTGAGCAAAGGTAAATACGTGCTGCATATGTTTGGCATTCATCATAAACTTAGATTATTTCCATAGAGCTAAATCTTTCAGAAAACTGCATCAGCTGTGTTGTGTTGGTCTTAACTGCGCAAAGCAGTGGACAAAGTTACTCTGTCTAAATGTTTGTCTGTACCTCGTGTACGATAAGTTTAGCTTTACCATCTAAACTTAAGGTGGACTCCAGTAGCTATCTCTGGAGCGTTTTGCTGGTACATTACCCTTTAATATCTGTGAAGCTTTGTCCATACAGCTTATAATAGTTTAGATCTCATTCATCCTTCAGCTGCACCAGTCTCTTGAATGTCAATGATACCACTTGGTTCTATTTGCTTGGGAATCTATCCCTCATTTGAATTGGAGGAATATAAACATTGGAGAAGTTATATACTTCAGTCGGACAGCATGGATCTTTTGTTAAGGTTTTCATCCAGTTCATCTCTTCTACCTCCCCCCTACCAAATTTGTCACAATTATGTCTATTGGCTGGTTGACATTGGCATTAGTGTGTACAACCCTGCCCTGTCACACAATTTGACATCTGCATTTCCATGGGAGTTCAATAAGCATGTTTGCAGTGATGCTTTTTGGGATGTATTTTTTCAGGGGGGTGAGCTTATTGTCTGAGGTACTAAGTTATAGATGAGGTATTTGTGGGTAGGGGAAGAGTTGGTGCCTTGGAACCAAAAAGCTTCATGCACAGTGCTGAGTTCTGATATGTTAAGATCCCAACAACCTACAGTTAAACGGGATAAAAATCCATTAATGTGGGTCCATGGTTATGGTAAGTCCATTACTTTAGTTTTACATCCAGTGATTGTTGAATTTGCTTGAACACCTTTTGGGATAAACTGACTTCTATTGGCAAGGGAGTTTTTATTATGTAAGATTGCTTGTCCTGTACTATCTTTAGTTTGTGTATTTCATTTAAATTGGGGATTTCCTACATGCTTTTGTCCTCTCCAGCTGTTTTTTCTGTACGAAGAGAATGAGTGCCGAGTGAATTTATGTAGCTTGCGAAAACTGCTTTACTGTTCTGTTTTGCTGTGAATGCGCAGTTTGGATAGTTTCGCTTGGGCACAACTCCCGAATTGTGTTCAGCGTTGAAGTATGTGCTTATTTTAAGAACTGTTCTTGTATTGGAGGAGTTCAATGGGGACATTTACATGAACATAAATATTGTAGCCTTTAATTTCAGTTTCTTATTGCTTGACATGCAGAAATGGGACTTTCATGTTCAGTATTGATTTTTAGAGCACTAATTGTTGAGTACTGCTGTATAACTGCACTTCAATTAACTTGACACATTTTCTCTTCTCTCCAAGGCTTGTGTGCTGAGAGGTAGCTGGGAAAATGTTTTACGCCCACTTTGTCCTGAGCAAAAGAGGGCCACTAGCCAAAATTTGGTTAGCGGCCCACTGGGACAAGAAACTCACCAAAGCCCATGTATTTGAATGTAATTTGGAGAGCAGCGTAGAAAGCATCATCTCCCCCAAGGTATGCTGTTTGAAATGTTACATTTTGCATGCATTCTGATGATCATTTAAGAAGTTAACTTTATAATGTGCATTCTTACACACACACACCTATATTTATTATATATATATATATATATATATATATGTATATATATGTATGTATATATAATAGTGCGCACACGATATAAAAAGTGTACACACCCCTTTTAAAATGCCAGGTTTTTGTGATAACATACCACAATAAAGCATTTCAAAACTTTTCCCACCTTTAATGCGACATTTAATCTGTACAATTCAATTTGAAAAACTGTTAGGGGAAAAATATATATTAGAAAAAATATATACATATACAATATGCTGGTTGTGTGCACACCCTTAAACTGATACTTTGTTTAAGCACCTTTTGATTTAATTACAGCATTCTGTTGTCTTAGCTACACACCTGCCACCATTTAGTCTCTGATTAACCCCAAATGAAGTTCAGCTGTCTTTTCCTGATATTTACTCTGTTGCCTGCTACAGCAAAGGCCATGGTTCGAAGAGAACTTGCAAAGCATCAAAGGGATCTCATTGTTGAAAGTATCAGTCAGGAAAAGGGTACAAAAAATTTCCACAGCATTGGATATAGCATGGAATACAGTGAAGACTGTTATCAAAAAAGAGAAAATGTGAGAACAGTGATGTAGCAAAGAGCTGGATTGTTACAAAGAGCTGGACTTCACTCCAAAGTTGATGAAAAGACGAGATGAAAACTGGTGAGGGCAGCTGCCAAGAGACCTCTACAGCAACACTGAAGGAACTGCAGGAATTTCTGGCAAGTACTGGTTGTGTACTACATGTTGCAACAGTCTCCCGAGTCTCCATATTTCTGGCCTCTGGGGTAGGGTTGCAAGACGGAAGCCTTTTCTTACATGCAACATCCAGGCCTGACTAAAATTTGCAAAATATTACATCTCCCAAAAGCATGTTGGAAAATGTGTCTAAGTTTGAGACAAAGGTTGAACTTTTTGGCTACAATTCCGAAAGGTATGTTTGGCGCAGAAACCCTTGGCATCACCAAAAGAACAACATCCCCACTGTCAAGCATGGTGGTGGCAGTATCGTGCTTTGGGGTTGCTTTTCAGCTGGAACTGGGGCATTAGTCAAGGTGTGGAGGCAATTATGAACAGATGATGTTATGTGATCCTATCTCGCCTACATTCTGAATGATGGGTTCGGAGCCGATCCCTCGGCTCCGACTCGGCACGCTTATGCCAAAGAGCGAAGTCTCTTATTGGCTGAGCTTACTATATCCCAGGATGCACCACCACCAGTCCCCCAGATCTCGTTTGCCGCTTAACTGCAAAGACGTGGTCTCGAGCTGGCTGGGCTGAGTAGCTTTTATTAACTACTTTTTCTGTCAGTTTTTTGTGCTTGTATATCACAAAAGCCGTTTTAACGGCTATTGCTGCCTTTGTGTACGTTTGAGTAGTGGAATTTCTTGTGTGTGATTTGGTAGAGTTTGTTTCGGCCCCCCCTTTCAATCCAGGGCCTTTTCGGTCAACCTGTATAACTGAACTTTTTAGTGTTTTAAAGTTCCCGGTTATTACACCTAAGGTTGTGTTTTACACTGTTTCTGTAAGCCTTCGGTTTTTTGTCATAAGCGAATCTACAGTTGTTAAATTTCCTGTCAGAAATTGTTTAACATCATGTCTCAAACCCCTAGGCCTTCGGGCTTTAAAAAATGTTCTAAATGTGCTTTTAAGATGTCTGTTACCGATGACCATCTACTTTGTGTTTATTGTTTAGGGGCAAAGCACTTGCAGGAGTCATGCAGCGTATGTCACGCTTTTTCCTCTAGGGTCCTCCAGGAGAGGAAAAATAAATTGATTCTTAAAGGGTTGATTAAACCCTCTTTTGAAGAAGCCTTGTCTTCCGCCCCGACTCCTGCCAAAAGAAAGGGCTTCGCTCCACCAGTCCGTCGGATCCGACTGCCAAGAGACCTAGGCAGGCCTCTCCTTCGGCTCCAAAGACTTCGGAGCCGAGGTCGAACGTCTGCCTCGATGCCTCCAGTCGACTCCTGGCTTCGGAGCCGATGGCTGGGCATCGAGAGGCGGGTCACCTTCGCCGGCTCCACTGCTCTCGGAGCCGACAAGGGTCGCCCGCTCAGACACTTCCTCCTCGGCGAAGTCTACCTCGGCACCTATGGTATCTGGTGTGTGTGTTTCCTCAGCGCCCATTCTCATCGAGTCGGCTCGTGCCCCGGCCCCTAGTCCCTTGGGGCCGAGGAGAGGTCTTCTCGAACCCGTTCTGTTTCCTCTCGGTCTTCGAGAATGTCGGATTCTGATATAGACAGGGTGCTCCAAAGACTGTTCGATTGCCCAGTCTTCCAAAAATGTCTTCCGCGTCCGACCCAGCTGGCCGCGGAGCCGAGGACCATGACCCACCCCCTTGCCATTCCTCCTCCGACTGCTTCGCTCCCGGAGCAGGTGCTCTTGGAGCCGGTGGAGATCTCAGGGTCGGCTCCGACCCTTACTCCAACCCGGGCCTCTGGTCCGAGTTTGGTACGCTGGACTTTTCGGCTGGACCCGGGGGTGAAGTTACGGGACCTATGCTATCGGTACCGAGCCTCCCTCTCGGTGCTTCGCTGCGGACTTCCGTACTATCATGGCCCCGAGACTGGACGCTCCCAGGATTCTGGAGGTCCGGCTTTCAGAGCCATGAGGAGTGCCTTGGCCAAATCCTCTTCGCCATCTCTCCGGTTTTACCAGCACCTTCCCTGGGCGTGGAGACTGGGTCTTTGGCAGTTCCCTGTCCATAGCCAGCGGAGCCCGAGGCCTGAGGTTACCCCCAGTGGGGTTCCCTCCTCCTGAGGGTTCTTCGGAGTTGTCTTCAGAGGAACCCCAAGGAAGAGATCGTGCAAGAGGAAGCACGTGGACTCCCCGAGTCTATTACATCGGACACGGATATGGATGATGCAGAGGGGTCCCTAAGTCGTCCTCGGATGATGTCTCCTTTGCAGACATCTTAGAGATCCTCAAACAACGAGGCGGCTGGATGTCCAAACCCCCTCTGCGGACGAATCAGTGCTCCTCAAGGCCTTTGGGGCTCAGCCCTCCGCCTCCTGGGTATCTCCGCCTTCGAGCTTCTGGATTTAGTTTGTCAAGGGCGTGGGAACACCGGACACCGTGGAACCAGTCCCTTCGCCCAAACAAATTCTTATCTGCTCCCCGAGAAGGAGTTCCTTACTAAAGGCGTGGCTGTAGATGCCATGGCGGTGGCATCTGCTACACAACAGGACGTGGCAGAGGCTTCAACGCCCCTCCACCCCCCTAATAAGGAGTCTAGGAGTATGGATAGGTAATGGGAAGCGCACCCTGACTTCAGCGGCCTTTACCTTAAGGTCTCTGAATTATTTGGCACATTTTACCAGGCTTCAGAGGGATCTGGTCAAGGAGTTGTCAGACTCCTCTCGGGTAACCTACCTGAGCAGCTAGCCCAGTCCGTTAGCTCTCAGTTGGCTATCCTTACGTCAATTGCTAACTCGTCCATGAGGCTCATTTCCTATGCGGCCGAAGGGGGTAGAGCGGCAGGCACAGGCGTGGCTCACGTAGACAAGCCTGGCTCCGCTTGTGTCAGTTTGGAGGCCTTCAAGTCTTCCTTCGCCGACGCTCCCTTTGATGGGTCCTCATTGTTTGGACCCAAGGTGAAAGACACCCTTACCCGCTGTGAGCAAGAGGGAAAACGTTATCTGCCGAGGGCCGTTATTCCACTCCCTTCGCCTTACCCCAAGGCCAAAGGAGGGGGAAAATGTGGTTCGAAAATCTCGCAAGTTTTTCTCCCAACAGCAGGAAGATTCCCGTCCAGAGGCAGAGGGCGGGAAATTTTTCAGGGAGACGCCGTCCCAGAGGCGCAGAGGGCCCGCAATTCTGGAGACCATGAGTCCTTTCGTGGCTCTTCAGCCTCCCACACGACATGAGGGATTGCCCGGCTGTGCTGCTCGGAGCCAGTCGGGTGTCGCTTGCCAAGCACCTAAAAGCCTGGGAGTCAATCACTCAGGACAGATGGGTGCTTCGGATAATTGCCGGAGGTTACACCATCCCATTCAAATACTCACCCTCCGTCCAAGAGAATCCCGGACCCACCACCCAGTCAAAGGGAAATAGCAGCCGCAGAAGCTTCAAAGCTGCTACAAAAGGAGTCATCCAACCGTCCCCACAGACCAAATCGGATCAGGAAATTACTCCAGGTTCTTTTAGTGCCAAAAAAGACAGGTGACCTGAGACCAATATTGTATCTCAGCAGACTGAACCTATCAGTCACGAAATCCAAATTCCGAGTGGTCACGTTGCAATCCATTCTCCCGTTGTTGGAGAAGGATGTTTGGATGTGCTCCATAGACCTCAAGGACGCCTATTATCACATACCGATACATCAGGCGTCCAGAAGGTATCTGCGCTTCAGCCTGGGAGCCAGTCATTACCAATTTTGTGCTCTGCCCTTTGGTCTCACCACAGCCCCAGGGTGTTCACCAAGTGTTTGGCAGTAGTGACGGCTCACCTGAGGAGCCTTGGATTCCAAGTGTTTCCCTATCTCGACGACTGGCTCCTGACTGCCACCACCAGGCATCTACTTATGGACAACCTCAAAGCCACCATCTCCTGGGTGTTTCCCTGGGGATTACATTCAATTGGTCAAAGTCTGTCTTGCTGCCCTCTCAGCATAAAGTTTATAGGAGCAGAGATAGACTCAAGATTGATGCGTCTTTCTTCCTGCCGAAAGGATCCGAACCTTACAGGGCCAAGTTCAAGCTCTGATCTCGAGATCCAAAGCCCCAGCCAGGATGGTCCTACAGGTTCTAGGCTCAATGTCTGCCACGGTAGTTTTAGTTCCTCTAGCAAGGTTACACATGAGGATTCTTCAGTGGCTCTTAGCAACTCAATGGTGCTTTCAAGATCTTCCCTCAATCATCACATCATGATTACGGAAATATGCAAAGGGACCTGCGCTGGTGGCTTCAGACATCCAACTTGGATCAGGGAAAACCCTTTGTTCTCCCCCCTCCAGTGGTTACCCTGACGACAGATGCCTCCCAGATACGGTGGCGCGGCCCTTGTCTGGGCAGGCTAGTTCAGGGCTCCTGGCTTCCGGACGAAGCTCTTCTCCACATCAACGTGTTGGAGATGAGGGCTGTACTTCTATCCCTACAGGCCTTACACAAGTTCCTTCCTCAGGGCATCATCGCCATCCACACAGACAACATGTCGGTGGTTTGGTATCTGAACAAACAAGGAGGGACCAGATCGTATCCCCTTTGCAGAGAGGCCATGAGAGTGTGGGAATGGGCTGTAGCTACCAACCGCTTCTTGGTAGCGACCCACATCCCGGAAAGTCAAATGTATTGGCGGACAAATTAAGCAGGACAATTCTCTCCTCACGAATGGTCTCTAAACCGCACAGTAGCAGCCCAGGTTTTCAAGAGATGGGGACGCCGTGCTGCGACCTATTTGCGACTCCACAAAACACCAAGTGCCAAAGGTTCTTCTCCTTGATTCCACATCAGGAAGTACCAGCCATGGATGCTCTAGCACAACCTTGGCCAACAGGGTTGCTTTATGCTTTTCCTCCAATTCCACTCCTTCCCAAAGTCATTCAAAAGCTTCTCAGCTAGGGTCTTCAATGATTCTGATTGCCCCATACTGGCCTCGTCAGATATGGTTTCCTTACCTGAAAAAGCATGCAGTGGACGATCCGTGGACCTTAGACCTGATCCCGGATTTGCTAATCCATCAGTCGGGACATTGGCATCAGTCCCTTCAATCTCTGAAATTGACAGCTTGGCTCCTCCACTTCCAACCTTAGTTAGAAGGCACACACTAGACCCGAAGTTGTTCACATTTTATCTTCGGCCCACAAACCCACCACTAACAAATTGTACCTCAGTAAGTGGAAGAGGTTTGCTATCTGGGCTCAACTCAAGGGCTTAGACCCTATCACTGCTCCTGTCCCAGAGGTTTTGAAATTCTTAACATCCCTATTTAATCAGGGATCTTCTGTCTCAACTATTAAAGTTCAACTAGCTGCTATCTCTAAATTCCATGAATCCACGGATCCTCCTTTGATGAGCAGCAGACTATGCAAAACATTCATTAAAGGTGTGAGCCTGTTAAGACCACCAGTTTTTCATCCTGCACCTCCGTGGGATCTTGATTTGGTGCTGCGCATTAACATCTCCCTTTGAACCGGCTGCTACATGCGAGTTAAAATATCTGTCATGGAAAACGGCATTCTTAGTGGCTATTACTTCGGCAAGAAGAGTCTCAGAGCTTCAAGCCCTGTCTATTAAACCACCGTATTTGATTTTCCACAAAGATAGAGTATCACTTAGGCCTAACCCATCCTTTGTCCCAAAGGTCTGCTCTAGTTTCTGTCTTCAACAATCTCTAGAACTACCAGTTTTCTTTCCAAAATTCTCTAATGAAGCAGAATACACTCTCCATAAATTGGATGTTCACAGGCAATTACGCTTCTATTTAGACAGGACTCAGCAACTTCGTAAGTCAGACCAGTTGTTTGTGTCCTTCTCAGATAATAAATTGGGCCAAACCATCACAAAAGCTACAGTCTCAAAATGGATCAGAGATTGCATAACTCAGGCCTATTCTTCTTGAATAAGCAACTTGCATCATCTATCAAAGCTCATTCTACCAGAGCTATGGCTACTTCTATAGCTTTTCATTCCAAGCTCGCTATTTCGAAATTTGTGCTGGCTACTTGGTCCAACCCGCACACTTTCATTTCCCACTACAAATTGGATGTGGCATCTAAAGGACGAGCTTCATTTGGTTCCACGGTACTCAGGAGTGTTTTCCAGTGAGCCACCCAGGATTCAGGTGCTAGGACGCTGTCCCATCATTCAGAATGTAGGCGAGATAGGATCACATAACATCTTTTAGTTATGTACTCACCATAACTTCAGATGTTTGGGATCCATCTCGCTACATTCCTGATACCCACCCTCCTTCCCCCTGCCTTGCAGATCAGAAGAGATTGAACGGTTTTGAGCTCCACTGTTTTTATCTTGTCTCATCTGACGATGTTATATAAGCAGGGTATGCATGTGTGCATGTATGCGGACAAACTAGATCTGGGGGACTGGTGGTGGTGCATCCTGGGATATAGTAAGCTCAGCCAATAAGAGACTTCGCTCTTTGGCATAAGCGTGCCGTGAGCCGAGGATCGGCTCCGAACCCATCATTCAGAATGTAGGCGAGATGGATCCCAAACATCTGAAGTTATGGTGAGTACATAACTAAAAGTTATGTGATCCTATCTCGCCTACATTCTGAACTGATGGGTTCGGAGCCGATCCTCGGCTCACCGCACGCTTATGCTATAGAGCGAGGCCTCTAATTGGCTGAGCTATCTTTATCCCAGGATGCACCACCACTAATCCCCCAGATCTCGTTTGCTGCTATCAAGCTTAGACGTGGTCTCAACATTGGCTGGGCTAAGTACTAGTTATTAGGCTTTTCCCGTCACAAATTTCCTTTCTTTGAACCCAAAAGCTGTTTTAACAGCTATTGTTATATTAGTGTGTTTGGTGAATTTGTGTTAGTAAATTCGTGATTTTTTTAGTCAGGGAAGGTTTCCCGTTTTAGTTAGAGGGGCCTTCCCCTGTTACTTTGCTGCTTGTGTAATTTCTTGGGTCAAGTACCCGTTTAAGTTAGAGGGTCTTGACTCTCTCTCTCTCTATCTTTCACTCCTTTTTTTTGTCTGTTTACTGGTAGTGTTTAAAAAAAAAAAAAAAAATATATATATATATATATATATATATATATATATATATAATTTTTGTTAAAATTGTTGTATTGAACTGTCTAACTAAAAGTTTAGTGTTATTTTCACATATAGTGGTTCTTTGGCAAAGCAGTTATGTCAAAAGAACACAAACCCTCCGGGTTTAAGAAATGCACGAGGTGTGGTTTTAAAATGTCCATAACGGACGACCACGCCTAGTGCATCTATTGCTTAGGTGCTAAGCATTTACAAGAGTCGTGTAGTGTGTGCCACGCGTTCTCTTCTAGAGTCCTCCAGGAGAGGAAAAACAAATTAATCCTCAAGGGATTAATCAAGCCTTCCTTCGAGGAGGCTTTATCTTCCTCTCCGTCTCCTTCTAAAAAGAAGTAAGCATCGGCTCCGACCAGTCAGTCGGAACAGACTGCAAAAAAATCCAAGCAGACTTCTCCATCGGCTCCACGGACTTCGGAGCCGAGGTCGGAACGGTCTGCCTCGATGCCTCCAGCCTCGACCCCTCTGGTTTCGGAGCAGAGGTCTGGGGCATCGAGAGGCGGGTCACCCTCATCGGCTCCACTGATATTGGAGCCGATCAGGGTTACCGGCTCAGACTCTTCCCCCTCGGAGCCGAAGTCCTTATCGGCACCGAGGGAAATTTCCTTGAAACCTTCCTCGGAGCCGATAGTTGTTGAGTCCTTTCGGAGCCGGTCCCCGAGCCCTTCGGAGCAGATGGGGAAATCGGTTCGGGCCCGATCGGTATCCTCTAGGTCATCCAAGATGTCTGATTCGGACATCTACAGGGTGCTCCTTCGACTCTTCCAGTCTCCGGTGTTCCAAAAGCTTGTTTCGGCTCCAGCCCATTTGGCTTCAGAGCCGATGGTCCACTCCCCTACTGTGGTTCCTCCTCTAGCTTCGGCACAGTTGGAGCCGGTGCTGGTGGAACCTGTGGAGGTGTTCGGGCCCGACCCTTGCTCCAACTCCGGCTCTTGGGTCGGAGTTCAGTACACTGACTTCTTCCTTTGGTCCTGGGGGGGAGGCTTTGGGATTGATGCTCTCGGTCCCAAGTCTCCCTCTTGGTGCGTCGGCGGCTGGAGTACCGTCCACTGTCGTGGCCACGGAGGTGGGACCCTCCCAGGATTCTGGTGGTCCCGCCTTCAGGGCTATGAGGAGCGCTTTAGCCAAATCTTCCTTGGCTATCTCCACGGTTTCCCCAGCTACCTCCCTGCATACGGAGACTGGGTCGTTGGCAGTCCCCCTGTCTTTAGACAGTGGAGCCCCCGGGCCTCAGGTTACCCCCGCTGGGGTTTTCCTCCTGGAGGTCCTTCTGAAGCCTCTTCAGAAGAACCCCCAGGAAAAGGTCGCAAGAGGAAGCACGTTGACTCCTGATGAGTCTTTGACATCCGACACCGATCTCGATGATGCAGAGGGGTCCCCTAAGTCGCCTCGGATGATGTCTCCTTTGCAGACATCCTGGAAGCCCTAAAACAGCGAGGCTGGCAGTCCAAACCTCCCTATGCTGATGAGTCTGTGTTCCTGAAGGCCTCGGGCTCAGCCCTCCGCCTCCTGGGTGTCTCCGCCCTTGACGAGCTCTTGGATTTGATCTGTCGAAGGTGGGAACACCCAGACTCTGTGGAACCGTGCCTGCTCGTCCAACAAATTTCTCGGCGCCTCTGATAGAGAGTTCCTTACTAAAGGTGTGGCTGTAGATGCTTTGGTGGTGGCGTCTGCTACCCAGCAAGATGTAGCAGAGGCTTCTACGTCCGTCCATCCTCCTAATAAGGAGTCTAGGAGGATGGATCGCACGAAAGCGCACTTAGTTCAGCGGCCTTTACACTGAGGTCCTTGAACTACCTGACGCACTTTACCAGATTTCAGAGGGATCTGATTAAGGAGCTATCCGATACCCTCTTGGGTAACCTGCCTGAGGAGCTGGCCCAGACGGTTGGCTCTCAGCTGGCTACAATGTCGTCCATGTCGAACTCGTCCATGAGGCTCATTTCGTATGCGGCCGAAGGGGCGAGTAGAGCGGCGGGTACAGGCATTGCTCTACGGAGACAAGCCTGGCTCCGCCTGTGTCATTTCGCGGAGGCCTTTAAGTCTTCATTTGCCGACTCCCCCTTTGATGGGTCCTCTCTGTTTGGACCCAAGGTAAAAGACACACTAACCCGCTGTGAACAGGAGGGTAAGACTGTGACTGCCGTAGGGGCATGATTTTCCACTCCCTTTCGGCCTTATCCCAAGGCTAAAAGAGGAAGGAAAATGTGGTTCCGTAGATCTCAGAAGCCTTACCCCTCTCAGCAGGAAGGTTCCCCTTCCAGAGGCAGAGGAGGGGGAAATTCATCCGGAAGACGCCGTCCCAGAGGCGGCAGAGGCCCTCGCAACACTGGAGACCGCGAGTCCTTTCGTGGCTCTTCAGCCTTTCATAGTCCCTGAGGGATTGCCCGGCTGTGCTGCTCGAGCCAGTCGGGGTAGTTTCTCAAGCACCTGAAGGCCTGGGAAGGGATCACTCAGGACCGATGGGTGCTTCGGATTATCGCCGGAGGTTACTCCATCCCATTCTCTCACCCCATCCCTCAGTCCAAAAAAATCCCGGACCCGCCACCCAGTCAACGGGATACCGCAGCCTCAGAAGTTTCAAAGCTGCTGCAAAAAGGAGTCATCCAACCGTCCCGTAGACCAGATCGGATTAGGGACTTACTCAAGATTCTTTTTGGTGCCAAAAAAGACCGGGGACTTGAGGCCCATTTTGGACCTAAGCATCCTAAACCGTTCAGTCAGAAAGTCCAAGTTCCGAATGGTCACTCTACAAACCATTCTCCCATTGCTGGAGAAGGGTGTTTGGATGTGCTCCATAGATCTCAAGGACGCTTATTATCATATCATGGTACATCAAGCGTCCAGGAGACATCTGCACTTCAGCCTAGGAGACAGTCATTTTCAGTTCCGTGCGCTGCCCTTTGGTCTCACCACAGCCCCCAGGGTGTTCACCAAGTGCTTGGCAATAGTGACTGCTCACCTGAAGTCTAGGATTCCAGGTGTTTCCGTATCTAGACGACTGGCTCCTAACTGCCACCTCCAAGCATCTACTTCTGCGGAGCCTACAAGCCACTATCTTACTGGGCAATTCCCTTGGAATCACCTTCAATTGGCCAAAGTCTGTGTTGCGGCCATCTCAACGAATAAGATTCATAGGGGTAGAGATAGACTCAAACCAAATGCGGGTCTATCTACCTTCGGACAGAATTCAAACCATACAAAATCAAGTTCGAGCCTTACTTCCCAGGTCCAAAGCCCCAGCTAGAATGGTCCTGCAGCTATTGGGATCCATGTCTGCCACGGTTCTTCTAGTCCCCTTGGCAAGGTTGCACATGAGAATCCTCCAGTGGTCCTTTCAGGAACTCCCTCTCAGTCACCACATATGGATCACGGAATCTTGCAAACGGGACTTTCGCTGGTGGCTAGTGCCCTCCAATTTGGATCAGGGACGACCCTTTGTTATTCCTCCTCCGGCGGCCACTTTGACCACTGACGCCTCCCAGATGGGGTGGGGGGGGGGGCATTCCCTGGGCAGGTCAGTCCAAGGCAAATGGCACCCGGAAGAGACTCTTCTTCATATCAACATCCTAGAAATGAGGGCAGTACTCCTGTCCCTTCAAGCCCTTCACGATTATCTCCCTCAGGGCGTAATCGCTGTTCACTCAGACAACATGTCAGTTGTCTGGTACCTGAACAAACAGGGAGGGACCAGATCCTATCCTCTTTGCAGAGAAGCCATGAGAGTTTGGGAATGGGCAGTCTCTACCAACCGCTTCCTAGTGGCTACTCACATTCCGGGCAAGTCCAATGTCATAGCCGACAGATTGAGCAGAACCATCCTCTCTCCTCACGAATGGTCTCTGAATATGACAGTGGCAAGTCAGATTTTCAGCGAATGGGGAGTTCCGTGTTGCGACTCCTCTGAATGGGAAATGCAAAGAATTCTTCTCCCTAATCCCGGCTCCGGGGAAGAGCCCCATGGACGCTTTAGTCCATCCTTGGCCCACCGGCTTGCTTTATGCCTTCCCTCCAGTTCCTCTCCTCCCCAGGGTGATTCAAAAGGCATCTCTCTTGGGGAGCAAAATGATCTTGATTGCTCCTTACTGGCCTAGTCAAGTGTGGTTCCCCTATCTTCGGAAACATGCTCTGGAAGGTCCATGGTTCCTGGACCAGGTCCCAGACCTACTGGTTCATCAGTCCGGACTATTCCACCAGTCCCTACACACCTTAAAATTGACGGCTTGGCTCCTCCTCTTCCGACGTTAGTCAGGAGTCATGCATTGGATCCAGATGTTGTGCACATATTATCTTCGGCCCATAAGTCTGCTACAAAGAAACTATATTCTAGCAAATGGAAAAGGTTTGCTATTTGGGCTCAACTCTGGGGCCTGGACCCCATTTCTATTCCCGTGTCAGAAGTACTAAAATTTCTGATCTCTCTTTTCAATCAAGGCTCTTCAGTTTCTACCATCAAGGTACAATTGGCAGCAATTTCTAATTTTCACAAATCCATAGACCCACCTTTAATGAGCAACAGATTGTGTAAGACCTTCTTGAAAGGTGCTGCTCTATTAAGACCTCCGATTTCTCATCCTGCACCTTCATGGGATCTCGATATAGTGTTACGCGCCTTGACTTCTTTCCCCTTTGAACCGGCAGCCACATGTGATCTAAAGTTTCTATCATGGAAGACGGCCTTTCTGGTGGGGATTACTTCTGCCAGAAGAGTTTCAGAGCTTCAAGCTTTGTCACTGAAACCCCCGTACTTGGTTTTTCATAAAGACAGAGTATTCCTCAGACCAAATCCTTCCTTTGTTCCTAAAGTTTGTTCTACTTTCTGCTTACAATCGTTAGAGCTTCCAGTTTTTGTCCCAAAATACTCTAACAAAGCGGAGTTCATATTCCACACACTAGATGTCCACAGACAGTTACGTTTTTATTTAGACAGGACCAAACAAACAAGGAAAACAGATCAGTTGTTTGTATCCTTTGCAGATAACAGATTGGGCAACGCTGTCACAAAGGTCACTATTGCCAAATGGATCAGGGACTGTATTACCCAAGCATATATTTATTCTAACAAAGAGCTTACCACCTCTGTCAAGGCTCATTCTACAAGGGCTATGTCTACTTCGGTAGCATTTCATTCTAAGCTTGTTATTAGTGACATTTGTGCTGCGGCTACATGGTCTTCTCCGCACACCTTCATTTCCCACTACAAATTAGATGTGGCATCTAGAGGACGAGCTTCATTTGGTTCCACAGTGCTCAGGAGTGTTTTCCAATGAGCCACCCGGGATTTAGGTGCTAGGGACGCTGTCCCATCAGTTCAGAATGTAGGCGAGATAGGATCACATAACATCTTTTAGTTATGTACTCACCATAACTTTAGATGTTTGGGATCCATCTCGACTACATTCCCAATAACCCACCCTCCTTCCCCCTTCCTTGGAGATCAGAGGATATCAGAAGGTCCGAATCCTTTCATCTTGAAACATCTAACAATGTTATATAACCAAGTTGTGCATGTGTGCATGAATGCGGACAAACAAGATCTGGGGGATTAGTGGTGGTGCATCCTGGGATAAAGATAGCTCAGCCAATTAGAGGCCTCGCTCTATAGCATAAGCGTGCCGAGTCGGAGCCGAGGGATCGGCTCCGAACCCATCAGTTCAGAATGTAGGCGAGATGGATCCCAAACATCTAAAGTTATAGTGAGTACATAACTAAAAGTTCATGTTTCACTGTTGCAGTCGTATTTGGGATGTCCTTCATGGATGCATCTGCAGTCATAACAAGTGGGTTGTCCTGTCGTCAGGCAGCCCTGCAGTCGGCCGGATTCCAAAGTCCGGGTCCGGCTGATGTCGCACTCCACCCGACGTCATCTCTGTTGGTCTTCGGGTATAAAAGCATCAGCCGACGCCATTTTCCTCAGTCTTTCTTGCCGTGGCGCAAGCAGAAGCTGTTCGCAAGTGCCGGTCGGTCGGATCCAGAGATTACTTCTACCGAATACTACTCAAGACTTCTAAAGCTAAGTACCCGTTGGGGACTCTTTCTTGCCTCAGCCGATGTCAGAAAAAGTTAACAATTGTTTAACCTGTGGGAAACAAATACCTCATAAAGATTTCCACTCTTACTGTCTGCCTTGTTTAGGCCCAGCCCACGACGTAGCAGCCTGTTCGCCTGTGCTCTTTCAACCGACAACGCTTAGGCGCCGGTCGGAGTTTGCAGAACAGTTTTTCGGTACTGATTTTGCGTACATTATGCCGCCGGATCCTCCGACTACCCAATCTTCCAAAAACGCAAAGATAAAGACCGACACTCGCGGTCCGCGGTTTCGCCGAAACCACGGCAAAGCAAACCGCTAGTGTCTCGGTTTCGCCGAAACCGAGAAAACTGCTCAAAGTACAGCTGAACCTATTCTTACAACTGAGGCCCCTGCTACAATTCTTGAATCGACCTCAGAAATTTTACCCACTACGGTGGTTGACTTATCAGACACCATCCCTTGGATGTCTCTACCCCAGCACGTGGTGCTGCTAGGCCTCCAGCAGCCATGTCCATTAAGGCCTTCGCCAGGGCTAAAGCAGCCAAGACTACTAAATCAGTGCCTGTTAAACCCCCTCATCCAGGCCCTCTTCTAGTTCTCAAATGCTTTGGCAGAAGATTTAATTTCTTTAATTAGAGGATCTCAATCTCACCCAGACAGGGCCTCTCAGCCCCCAGAGAAGAGACCTAGGGCAGAGCCCCTGAGCCAGTGTCTTCTGATGATTCTGCTGATGAATCAGACATAACTGACCAGCCTGAGGCTCCCTTCTCCAATTTTGAAGATTCTGATGCTGAAGAATCCATTCCAGCTGCTTCCCCACCAGAAGAATTCTCCTTTGGGGAAACCTTGCATGCCATGAGAACAGTTCCAATGGCAGCAACAGGATTTTTCAGACTCCAGAAAAGACTTAGGACCTTTCTGCACCTCCCACAGCACAGGCCCTTAGCTATACCTCCTGTTCTCTCTGTGGTGGATGATGCTTTCAATGATGTTTGCTCCGCTCCAGATTCTTTACCCCAGCCCCTGCCAAACCAGACAGATTTTACAGGGTGCCAGATACTCATCACCACCTTTACAAGGCCCCACTTTCAGACCCAGAAACTATATCCCAGGGTCCCAAGGCAGTAGCCGACCACAGCTAAAACCCTATTCCTTCTGAAAGGGAAGCAAGGTCACTAGACAGATGGGGTAAAAAGGTCTACACTTCAGCTACTCTCTCAGCTAGAGCTTTAAACTGTCAGTTTCACATGATACAATACCAAGAGTTTATGCTTGATCAGTTAACTAAGAGACTAACTACTGATGAATCTCTTGATAAGAAATATGTATTAGAGATGGTAAATAACATACAACAGGTTAGCAACCATTCCTTAAAATGTGGCTATGATGCACTGGAGGCTTCATTTAGATCAGCCATGACAGGCACAGTGATAAGAAGGCATGCATGGCTAAAGGAACAAGCTTTACCGGATCATGTTAAAGCTAAGTTGCTAGATGCTCCTATGGACAAGACAAGTTTGTTTGGTACACCTGCCCAGCAGGTTATGAAGAAAATGGAAGAAAAGGCAAAATCTGTTCAAACTGTTAAAGATTTCTTGCAGGTTCAACCCCAAGGTTTAGCAGGAACTGGCCTGCCAAAATTGGTCCTTTCCTGACTCCACAAAATTTCAAAGGGGCAGGAATAGACGTTCCAGAGGCAGAAACCAATCCAGAGGAGGTGCCTACAGAGGACGACAGTGGCAAGGTAACAACAGAGGCACAGACACAGCCACTGCCACTACATCAGCACAACCACAGTGACTTAATCCTAACCGCCTACCAGGGAACAAATAGCAGCTCCTCTAGGCGGAAAGTTAACCTTATTTTCAAAGAACTGGCACTACATAACAAAAGACAAGTGGATTTTACAAACCATAGATCAAGGTTACCGGTTTCACTTCCACACTTTACCAGTCAAAGAGGAATGCCAAATCTACCTCCAAATCAAAAACAGAGGCTCTACGCCAGATAATGGAGTTAGCAAACATGAGAGCTGTGGAAAGAGTGCCAACAGCAGAACAAGGAAAGGGTTCTACTCCAGACTATTCCTAGTTCCAAGAAAGGAAAAAGTTGGAGACCAATTCTACCTGTCCACCTTAAATACATACATCATTGTCCCAAAATTCAAAATGCTGACCCTACAGCAACTTCTTCCCATGCTGGGCAAGGAGTCTTGGCTGGTAACTCTAGATCTCAAGGAGGCATACCTGCACGTCCCCATTCGACCAATCTGCAGAAGATACCTCAGATTTCTTGCAGGATCAGAGCACTATCAATTCTCAGCATTGCCCTTTGGCTTATCTACTGCCCAGAGTATTCACAAAATGCCTGGCATCAGTAATCGCCCATTGCAGACTACAGGGAATTCAAATTTACCCATACCTGGACGACTGCCTGCTACAAGGGGACAACAAAAGGAAGCTGACAACAGATTTACAAAGGGTCATTTACTTGCTACAAGGACTGGGATACACAGTCAATTTACAAAAGTCAAGGCTGATACCATCCCAAACAAGGACATTCTTGCTGAATTGGACACAGTACAACAAATGGCATTCCTGACTACAGAAAACAAAAGAACTTCCTCTTTACTTCTTGGCACTAACAAAACTGAACAAGTTAACAGCAAGAAAATTTCTACAGGCCTTGGGCTTCATGGCATCATGCATAATCTTGGTCCCATTTGCCAGACTACATATGAGGAAACTACAGTGGTACCTAAAGAATTTATGGTCCCAACACAGACACAGTCTAGAAACAGAAATCCCACTAATTCCATGCTTAAAACAGGAGTTCCTATGGTGGGCTCAGGCATGCCAGTCAAACCCAGGCCTGCCCTTCCGCAGATGTCAACCAAGCCAGACCATCACAACAGACGCTTCAGACCTAGGATGGGGGCCCACATGCTAGACAAATGCGTGCAAGGATTGTGGACACAGGATCAACTTCACCTGCACATCAATCTAAAAGAAATGCTGGCAGTAAAACTGGCAATCCAAAAGTTCAAACCATTCCTCAGAGGGCCAGTTGATGATAAGGACAGACAACACCACAGTCATGTGTTACATCAAGAAACAGGGAGGCACTCATTCATACCCCTATGCAGAATGACCTTGGAGCTGTGGACCCTGGCACTCAGCTACAACATTCAGTTACAGGCAATATTTGTACCGGGAAAGACAATACTCTAGCAGACAGACTAAGCAGAACCACTTCGGATACCCACGAATGGAAGCTGCACCCGACATCTTCAAGACCATCTCAAAGAAATGGGGAATGCCACAGATAGACCTATTCGCATCACCTCTCAATCACCAGCTGAAAAAATTCAGCACAGGGAAATTCCACCCACTAGCATGGAAGGAGGAGTCACTGTGATTCAACTGGAAAGGCCTAACAGCATATGCATTCCCACCTCTTCCTTTGATACACAAGGTACTACTAAAAATCAAGGAAGAACGTCCAAGGATAATCTTGATAGCCCCAAACTGGCCAAGACAACACTGGTACCCACTACTGAAGAGCATGTCTCGGAACAACATGTGGCCAATACCCTGATGCCTTTGATGTTAACTCAGAACAACTACAGCATCATACATCCAAACCTAAAACGCTGCAACTGACTGCATGGAACATCACATAGCAGCAGCTAATCCAGAACTTTCCCAAAGAGTTAAAGACATTATTCTTGAAGCACGCAGACCTTCAACAAGAAAGAACTATGCTGGAAAATGGAAAAGGTTTGTCATTTGGAGTACCGAAAGAGGAAAAGATGCGTCAAACATAGATATGCCTAACATTCTGGAGTATCTGGCAACTTCTTCATTCAGGCCTGTCCTACTCCTCCATCAAGATACATGCATCAGCTATTTCAGCAGAATACAGCTTTGATCCACCTGTTTTTCACCCTTTGCTCAGGCAGTTCCTCAGAGGAATCAAGAATGTAAAACCTCCAAGGAAACCACCATTACCAGCTTGGGACTTAAACTTTGTGCTAGAAAAGTTGACACTAGCACCCTTTGAACCAGCAGCAACAGCAGACCTACAACACCTGTCATGGAAAACTGCTTTCCTACTGGCAATTACTTCAGCAAGGAGGGTTTCAGAACTACAGGCCTTAATGGCAGTGCAACCCTTCCTAATCTTCCACCAAGATAGAGTGTCCTTGAGGACTAATCCTACATTTATGCCTAAGGTGGTATCCAGAGTATCTTTAAACCAGGCAATCCACCTACCTACCTTCTTTCCCAACCCACAAAACAGAGGGAAAGAATACTGCATACCTTGGATGTACATAGACAGCTACGCTACTACTTGGACAGAACAAAAATAGCAGAAAGACTGACCAACTTTTGTAGCCTATGCAACAGGAAGGGAAGGAAAAGCTATTTCCAAACAGACAATCTCCAAATGGATAGGAAATTGCATACGATACTGTTACTCCTTCCATGGAAAACCAATTCCACAGAACATAAGACCTCATTCTACAAGGGCAACAGCCACTACCACAGCCTTCTTACGAGGAGTGGCAACCAAAGACATTATTGAGGCGGCTACTTGGACCTCCGTGCATACATTTGCCATGCATTATAATTTGCCTCTTTATTCCAGATCCCGAGCAGGGTTTGCCACTGCTGTACTGCAAGGGATCCTAAACACACCATAATCTACCTTTACCCTCCTCCCCTAGTTGGCTGTGGTATTCTACCCACTTGTTATGACTGCAGATGCATCCATGAAGGACATAGTACAGTTTTGTACCTACCATAAATGTAGATGTCCGAACTGGATAGCATCTGCAGTCAGGATTACCCTCCCTCCTTCCCCTCTGTGGTACTCCTAGGGTGTTTACCCTCCTAATAGCTAGCTGTCGGGGGGGAGTCTTTTATGGTGTATTTGTTTGTATATATGTACATATATGCTTATTGTTGTGTTTACCTCTATCTATTTGGAAACATTGGCATCTATCCAAATTTTACCCTGCAAGAGGGCTACTGGCATCTGGGGCAAGAAACACTGAGGAAAATGGCGTCGGCTGATGCTTTTATACCCGAAGACCAACAGAGATGATGTCGGTTGGAGTGCGACATCAGCCGAAGCCGGACCCGGACTTTGGAATCCGGCCGACTGCAGGGCTGCCTGACGACAGGACAACCCACTTGTTATGACTGCAGATGCTATCCAGTTCGGACATCTACATTTATGGTAGGTACAAAACTGTACTTTATCCCTGCCAGGGTAGCCCTCGGCTGGCCTGAATACCAGAGACTTAGTATTTCTGCATCAGTTGCGGTCGTTTGAGGACTGACGTCAGGTCTTCAGTAGTGTAAAGTAAGGCAGCTGACGCCATTACAGCAGTCTTTCTTGCCGTGGATCCCGAAGCAGTTCGCTTGAGTGTCGGTTGGCTACTACCTGAGTTTTTTTCAAAGTGAAGTTTGTCTTCTAAAGCTACATATCCCGTTCCATTTTTTCTTGTACTAACTGATGTCAGAAAAAGTTAATAATTCTGTCCTGTGGAAAGCAAATACCACACAGGCTTCCATTCTTACTGTCACTTCTTTAGGCCCAGACCACGACATCCCCCATTGTCGCTTCTATGCTTTTTTTCAATGCTAGAACTGTCTGTTGGGCCCTTATTGTAGCCAGATATTTTCGTTTACAATCCTCTAATTCTGATATAGCTTTGGTAAGCCATCTGACCGCATATCTTCCGAAAAAAAAGTAAAGATAAAGACTGAGACTGCACAGGTCTAAACCTACAGACTATGCTTCCATTAAGCTAGTAGTCAGTCCTCCGGTATTCAGTGAGGTGCTTTCGCATCCCCTGATGCCTTTTTTAGTTGATTCACTGGCTGCTACTGAGACCCTTTGAGTCCGTACAATGCAAAACTCTTCGACTAAGGATCATGCAGTAGTCTACCTTTGAGGGGTCCGGAGCCGCTGAGCAGGCACCGGCTTCAGAGGAAGTTCTTCGCACTACCAGATCTCAACACAAACAGAAGTTTCCTTTCGCGACTACCGTTCTTTCTAAAACTACAGTTTCCGCGGCCCAGGTTTCATAACACACCCAAGAAACACTGCCCACTCCCAGGTGCCTGCCACTTTGCTTCAGTCTCGAGTGCTTAAAATGGTGGAAGACTTTGTTGATCTGGGAAGCCATGCTACCCCCTACAAAAGGAAGACCGCTGTCCCCTGTAGTGTTATCTGAACAAGTGTCAGACGAATCTGATGCTTCTGACTATAACGACGTGCAACCCATCTACACTTCTGAGGATTCTGATGCAGATGTGTCTCTTCCTTCAGTCTCCTTCCCCCAGAGGATTTTTTCTTTACATTAAGGGAGCATTTCCAATGGGAGAGTCAGGACTACCCTCAGTCTAAAAAGTCTCAGAATTCCTAGATCATCTGCAACACAGGCCCTTGGCCGTCCCCCCAGTCCTGGATGTTGTGGAGGGTGTTTTCCACGAATCCAGCAATCAGGGCACTAAATTCAGTTCCATATACTGAAATTTCATCAACATACCTTGGAACTCAAATGTCTTCCTTTCTTGCATGGGCAGAATCTAAAGATTTACAAGATTTAATGCATTCTGCAAGTCAAGTAACTAAACACACTTTCCACTGTGGATGTTCGTGTTTCACTGTTGCAGTCATGACTGTAGTGTTCTCCACTGCCGGCAGGCAGCCCTCTGTCGGCCAGAATCCCAAAGTCTGGGTCCGGCGTTGGCTGTTCAACCATGCTCCCTGACGTCAGAGCACCAGGAGTACAAAGCTGACAGCCGACGCCATCTTCTCCAGTCTTTCTTGCCGTGTGGTGATAGTTCGCAAGTGCCGGTTGGCTGACTCCTGACTATTTTTTTCTGAAACTTCAGTCCGAAGACTTTCTTCTCCACTCAAAGCTAAGTACCCCGTTGGGGAAACTTTTTCTTGCTCCAGTCCGATGTCAGAAAAAGTTAATTGTATTTCATGTGGGGAAGCAAATACCTCCTAAGGATTTTCATTCTTACTGTATTCATTGCTTAGGCCCTGACCACGACGTAGCTAGTTGTCAGTTTTGTGCTAGATTCAATCAACGTACAATTAAACGAAGGTACGATTTTGATTTTCATACTTCGGTAGGCGCTTTAACTACAAAATGTCGTCTGATACGGTTCCGGCTACCGGAGTTCACAAACGTCACATAAAGACAGGCCTCCGAGGTCCAAATCTGATAGCGCACAAGTGGAGCCAGCTTCAGGTTCGGCCGTAGTCAGTGAAACGCTTTTGCAGCCCCTGTCATCGGCCATTTCAGAACCGATGGTCGAAACGGACTCTCATGATGAGTCAACCAGGCCTTTAAATATTTCTATTGCAGGACCTTCGGACAATGCTCCTTCGGATGGGTCCGGAGCTGCTGTGCAGGTACCGGCTTCCGAAGGGGTTTTCAGGCCTACTCAGCTTCTAATAAAGACAAAGGCAAAGACTCCTTCTAAATCAAAGACTGCAACACAGGCCTCTTCTGAACCGGCTCCCAAGTCACAGAAACAGTTACTCAAGATGGCGAAGGATTTACTTGCTATGATTAGGGGTTCACATTCCACTCCAGATAAAAGGCCAAGGCAGGATGTTTATTATGATTCCTCTGATCAGGCTTCTGTTCATTTTCTTCTTCTGACCAGGAATATTCTTTCCCTCCTTATGAGGATTCTGATGCTGAAGAATCCATTCCTTCAGCTTCTCCCCCTGAGGATTTCTCTTGGGGAAACTTTGCATGAAATGAGGGAACATTTCCACTGGGAAGGACAGGAGTATTTGGAATCTAAGAAAAGACTAAGGGATTTTCTTCTTCCCCAACATATACCCCTGGCTATTCCTCCTGTTTTGGATATTGTGGATGATGCTTTTTCGGAGGCTAACTTAACCCTTGACTCTTTTCCTCCTGCTCCTGTTAAGCCTGATTGATATTACAGGGTTCCTGATTCCCACCAGTTTATGCAAGAACCCTTCTGCTGACCCTGAAACCATTTCTCAAGGTCCTAAGGGAGTTAAGGCCGCTTCTGCCAAAAATCCCATTCCCACTGAAAAGGATTCTAGATACTTAGAAAGATGGGGCAAAAAAGTGTACACTTCTGCTACTTAGTCCATTATGGCTTTAAACTGTCAGTTTCATATGCTGAAATTCCAGCAATTTCTCTTGTCTGTTTTAAAACAAAAGCTTACTTCCATTTCTGCCTGCGCAAATGATAAGGAATTACATGACTTATTGCATGCCACTGAAGTTGGGAAGCATGGTTTACACTGTGGATTTGATGCCTTGGAGGCTTCTTGTAGGGCTGCTGCCTCCGGCACAGTCATTAGAAGGCATGCATGGCTAAAGGAACAAAATTTGCCAGAACAAGTAAAAGCTAAATTATTGGATGCTCCTGTTTAGCATAATGTTTTGTTTGGATCAAAAGCTGAAGAGGTGATTAAGAAGATGGAGGATAAGGCAAAATCCATGCAAACAGTTAAAGATTTCTTACAAGTACAGCCACCAAGATTTAGCAGGAATTGGCCTTCTAAAAATTGGTCCTTTCCCACTTCAGACAGGCCTCAGAGGGGTAGATAGAGACGCTCCAGAAGAAGGCCTCAAACACAAGCTTCTTAAAGACCAAGACAGTGGACTGCTTCCACCCCTAGGGGAGGAGAGGACAGGTCACAAACTCATAGGAAACAAACTCAATGACTCCCTCTGTTGGGCTGCAGGAACTTCTTGCATGGAAGCCCCTCTCGGAGGAAAACTCTCTCTTTTTTATCAAAATTGAACTCGTATAACCCAAGACGAGTGGGTTCTGGATGTGGTTTTAAGAGGTTATAAATTCTATTTTCATACCCTGCCAAGGCCAAGCGGATGGCCAGACCTTCCAAAACATCAATGGACAGAGGCCTTAAACCAGGTGGAAGCTCTTTTGGCTATGAAAGCCATAGAGCTGGTTACACTTTCAGAGATGGGACAAGGTTTTTACTCAAGGCTCTTTCTAGTCCCCAGGAAGTAAAACTCATGGAGACCCATTCTGGATCTGTCAGTCTTTAACACCTTTCTAGAGATTCCAAAATTCAAGATGCTTACTCTACAGCAGCTACTTCCAGTGCTGTCCAAAGATGCATGGATGGTAACTTTGGATTTAAAGGAGGCATATTTACACATTCCCATCAGGCAGGAACGCAGAAAATACCTCCGGTTCAAGGCCGGATCGAGGCACTTTCAATTCTCTGCGCTGCCCTTTGGATTGTCTACTGCGTCCAGGGTCTTCACCAAATGCCTGGCTCCAGTAGTAGCTTACTGCAGACTCAAGGGAATTCCAAATTTAACCTTATCTGGACGATTGTCTAATTCAGGCAGAGAGCAAGGATGTCTTACTCCAGCATCTAGAATTTGTACAGAACCTGCTACAGTTCCTGGGATTCTCTGTAAACATAAAAGTCAAATTTGATACCATCACAACAGATAACTTTTCTGGGTGCTCTTCTAAACATCACAACCCAGATGGCATTTCTGACATCCGAAAAAGAATTACAGCTGGCTTCAACTTTCAAAACCTTGGCAACTTTAACTCAGCTATCTGCAAGGAAATTCCTGCAGGCTTTGGGTTACATGGCCTCCTGCATCCTTCTCGTACCATATGCAAGACTACACATGAGGAAAATACAGTGGTACCTAAAAAGTGTATGGTCTCAGCATTGACACAGTTTAGACATACTGATCTCCGTCCTGCCTTGCCTTCAAAAGGAATTTCTTTGGTGGTCCAGGGCATGTGCTGTAAACAAAGGGAAACCCTTCTGTTTGCCTCCTGCCACTCAGATTGTAACCACGGACTGCTCGGATTATGGTTGGGGAGCCCATTTTCAGGGCAACTGTCTGCAGGGCTGTTGGACAAAGGATCAGAAGCACCTGCATATCAATTTAAAGGAAGTGTTATCCGTTCAGAAAGCTCTAATGGCCTTCAGTAATCTTCTACAACCAGGACAACTACTAATACGGACAGACAACACCACAGTTATGTGGTACGTAAACGATCTCATTCCTACCCCCTTTGCAGACTAGCCATGGATCTATGGAACACAGCTCTAACTTGCAATCTTGATCTTCAAGCTCAGATGTCCTTCAAGGATGCATCTGCAGTCCTTACAAATGGGTTGTCCTGTCGTCAGGCAGCCCTTCGGTCGGCCGGATTCCAAAGTCTGGGTCTGGCCTCGGCTGGTGTCGCACTTCACCCGACGTCATAGCTGCAGTTCTTCGGGTATAAAGGCATCAGCCGACGCCATTTTCCTCAGTCTTTCTTGCCGCGTGGCGCCCGAAGCAGAAGCTGTTCGCAAGTGCCGGTTGGTCAGAACCAGAGATTACTACTACCGAATACAACTTCGAAGACTTCTAAAGCTGGTACCCGTTGGGGACTCTTTCTTGCCTCAGCCGATGTCAGAAAAAGTGAATAACTGTAACTTGTGGGAAACAAATACCCCATAAAGATTTCCACTCTTACTGCTTACCTTGCTTAGGCCCAGACCACGACGTAGCAGCTTGTTTAGCCTGTGCTTCTTTTAACCGACGGACGCTTAGACGTCGGTCGGAATTTGCTGAGCAGTTTTTCGGCTCTGATTTTGCTTATAAAATGCCGTCGGATCCTCTGACTACACAAATAACCAAAAAACGCAAGGAAAAAGACCGACACTCGCGGTCCGCGGTTTCGGCTGAAACCGCGGTTAAGCAAACAGCGAGTGTCTCTGTTTCGGCTGAAACCGAGCAAGCGGTTCTTCCTTCAGCCGAAAGCATGCCTTCTACCGAGGCTGCTTCTAACCTCGTGGAATCTGCTTCCAAAATCCAACCTGCTGTTGCGGTTTCTCAGGAATTATCAGACACTATTCCCTTGGATATTTCTACTCCTGCACGTGGAGCTGCTAGGCCTCCTGCAGCCATGTCCATTAAGGCCTTTGCCAGGGCTAAAGCAGCTAAAGCTACAAAAACTGTGCCTGTTAAGACCCCTACTCACAGGCCCAGTTCCAGTTCCCAAATGCTTTCTTTGGCAGAGGATCTTATTTCTTTAATCCCGGGATCCCAGCATCATCCAGACCGGGTCTCTCATCCACCTCCAGAGAAGAGGCCTAGAGTAGAGCCCCCTGAGCCAGTGTCCACAGATGATTCCTCTGATGATTCAGATAATACAGACCCTCCAGAGGCTCCTTATTCCCCTTACGAAGACTCTGATGCTGAAGAGTCCATCCCTTCTGCCTCTCCACCTGAGGAATTTTCCTTTGGGGAAACCTTGCATGCTATGAGGGAGCAATTTCAATGGCAGGGCCAAGATTTTTCAGACTCCAGGAAAAGGCTTAGAACCTTCTTGCATTTACCACAACATAGGCCTTTAGCTATACCTCCAGTTCTTTCTGTTGTAGATGATGCATTTAATGATGCTTGTACTGCTCCTGATTCATTACCTCTGGCCCCTGCTAAGCCCGATAGGTACTACAGGGTCCCGGACACACCACCATTTATACAAGGCTCCTTTTGCAGATCCCGAAACTATCTCCCAGGGGCCTAAGGCTGTAGCAACTACCTCTGCTATAAATCCCCTCCCCTCCGAAAGGGAATCCAGATCCTTAGAGAGATGGGGTAAAAAAGTTTACACTTCTGCTACTCTGTCAGCTAGGGCCTTGAACTGTCAATTTCATATGATCCAATATCAAGAATATATGCTTGACCAGTTAACTAAAAAACTGTCCTCTGAACCTTTTGATAAGAAGTATGTTCAGGAAATGGTACATAACATTCAGCAAGTTAGTAACCATTCTTTAAAATGTGGCTATGATGCACTGGAGGCTTCCTTTAGATCAGCCATGACTGGCACAGTCATCAGAAGGCATGCATGGTTGAAAGAGCAGGCCTTACCTGACCATGTCAAATCAAAACTGTTAGATGCTCCCATGGATAAGGCCAATTTATTTGGTTCTCCTGCACAACAGGTACTGAAGAAGATGGAGGAGAAGGCAAAATCTGTACAAACAGTGAAAGATTTCTTACAGGTCCAACCTCCAAGGTTTAGCAGGAATTGGCCCTCCAAATATTGGTCCTTTCCAGACTGCTCTAAAGCGCAGGGAGGCAGGAATAGGCGCTCAAGTGGCAGAAACCAATCCAGGGGCGCCTACAGGGGACGCCAGTGGCAGGGTAACAACCAGCGAGGCACAGACACAGCCACCACCACTGCAACAGGACAATCACAGTGACTTGGCTATGGCACCGCCTACCAGGGAACAACTAGAAGCACCCTTAGGCGGAAGGCTAGCCTTATTCTCAATAAACTGGCATTACATCACAAGAGACAAGTGGATTTTACAGACAATAGACCAAGGCTACAGGTTCCACTTCCATACCCTACCGGGGAAGAGAGGAATACCAAACCTACCTCCAAATCAAAAGACAGAAGCTCTAAAACAAATATCTCAATTATTAAGGATGAGAGCTGTGGAAAAGGTACCATCTATGGAGCAAGGAAAGGGTTTTTACTCCAGACTCTTCCTGGTACCAAGAAAAGAGAGCAAATGGAGGCCTATTCTCGACCTGTCCGCTTTAAACACATTCCTCATTGTTCCAAAATTCAAAATGCTGACTCTACAGCAGCTTCTTCCCATGCTGGGCAAGGAGTCTTGGCTGGTAACTCTAGATCTCAAGGAGGCATACCTGCACGTCCCCATACGACCAAATTGCAGAAGATACCTCAGATTTCTTGCAGGATCAGAGCATTATCAATTCTCAGCATTGCCCTTTGGCTTATCTACTGCGTCCAGAGTGTTCACGAAATGCCTGGCATCAGTAATTGCTCATTGCAGGCTTCAGGGAATCCAAATTTACCCCTACCTGGACGACTGCCTGATACAAGCGGACAACAAAAACAAGCTAACAGAAGACTTACAAAGAGTCATTTACCTGCTACAAGCCCTGGGATATACAGTCAATATAAAAAAGTCAAGGTGATTCCATCCCAAAGAATAACCTTTTTGGGTGCAGAACTGGACACATCAAAGGAAATGGCATTCCTAACTGCAGAAAAGCAAGAGCAACTACCTCTCTACTTCTTGTCATTAACAAAGCAGAACCATCTAACAGCAAGAAAAGTACTGCAAGCCTTGGGCTTCATGGCATCCTGCATAATACTGGTCCCTCAGGCCAGACTGCATATAAGAAAGCTACAGTGGTGCCTAAAGAATTTATGGTCTCAACACAAGCACAGCCTAGAAACCAAAATTCCCATAATCCCATGCCTGAAGCAAGCGTTCCTATGGTGGGCTCAGGCCTGTCAATCAAACACAGGATTGCCCTTCTACAGCATTCAACCAAGCCAAACCATTACGACGGACGCCTCAGACCTCGGTTGGGGGGCCCAACATGCTGGACAGGTGCATACAAGGCTTATGGACCCAAGACCAGCTGCACCTACACATAAATCTAAAGGAAATGCTGGCAGTAAAATTGGCAATCCAGACATTCAGACCATTTCTCCGAGAAGGTCAGTTGATGATAAGGACAGACAACACAACAGTTATGTGGTACATCAACAAGCAGGGAGGCACACATTCATGCCCTCTATGCCGGATGGCATTGGACCTATGGAATGTGGCTCTGAGCTACAACATTCAGTTACAAGCAATTTTTGTACCAGGAAAAGAAAACATTCTAGTAGACATATTAAGCAGGACTACCACGGATGCCCACGAATGGATGCTACATCCGGACATCTTCAAAGACATTACAAGGAAATGGGGACTCCCAGAAATAGACTTATTTGCATCCCCACACAATCACCAGCTAAAGAAATTCTGCACAAGGACGTACCACCCACTTGCTTGGAAGGTGGACTCCCTATCTTTCAGTTGGAAAAACCTGACAGCATATGCATTCCCACCACTTCCTTTGATGCACAAGGTGCTATTGAAGATCAAAGAGGACCGTCCAAGGATCATCCTGATAGCTCCAGACTGGCCAAGGCAACATTGGTACCCATTGCTGAGGAGCATGTCTCGGGAACAAATATGGGCACTACCCCTGGTTCCATTGCTGTTAACATAGAACATCTACAACATCCTGCATCCAAACCTGAAAACTCTGCAGCTGTCTGCCTGGAACATTACATAAGATCAATTAACCCAAATTTATCACAAAGGGTTAAAGACATTATCCTTGAGGCTCGCAGACCCTCAACAAGGAAAAATTATGCAGCAAAATGGAAAAGATATCACATTTGGAGTACTGCAAAGGGAGAAGATGTGTCACAGGTAAACATAGCCAGCATCCTGGAATACTTGGCAGAGCTCTTCCACACAGGCCTGTCCTATTCTTCCATCAAGATACATGCATCAGCTATTTCAGCAGAGTACAGCTCAGATCCTCCTGTCTTCTCGCATCCTTTGCTCAGGCAGTTTCTGAGAGGAATTAAAAATGTAAAACCACCTAGGAAACCACCATTGCCAGCATGGGACTTGAACTTTGTGCTAGAAAAATTGACACTTCCTCCTTTCGAACCAGCAGCAACAGCAGAATTACAATACTTATCATGGAAGACTGCTTTCCTGCTGGCAATCACTTCAGCAAGAAGGGTATCTGAACTACAGGCATTAATGGCAGTGCAACCCTTCCTGATCTTCCATCAAGATAGTGTCCATGAGAACAAATCCTACATTTATGCCCAAGGTGGTATCCAGAGTATCTTTAAATCAGGCTATCCACCTACCTACATTCTTCCCCAACCCACAGAACAGGGGAGAAAGACTGTTGCATACCTTGGATGTACATAGACGGTTACGCTACTACCTGGACAGAACCAAGGGCAATAGAAAAACTGACCAGGTACTGGTAGCATATGCAACAGGAAGGGAAGGAAAAGCAATTTCAAAACAGACAGTCTCCAAGTGGATAGGAAATTGCATTAGATGTTGTTACTCCTACCATGGAAAGAAAACTCCAGAGAACATCAGGCCTCACTCTACAAGGGCTACGGCTACTACCACAGCTTTCTTACGAGGAGTGGCTACCAAGGACATTATAGAGGCTGCTACTTGGACCTCCGTGCATACATTTGCCAAGCATTACAACTTACCTTTATACTCTAGATCCCGAGCAGGGTTTGCCACTGCTGTTTTGCAAGGGATCCTAACTACACCATAATCTCTTCTTCCTCCTCCCCTAGTTTGGCTATGGTATTCTACCCATTTGTAAGGACTGCAGATGCATCCTTGAAGGACATAGTACAGTTTTGTACCTACCATAAATGTAGATGTCCGATAGGAATGCATCTGCAGTCAGGATTACCCACCCGCCGTCCCCTCTGTGGTACTCCTAAGGTATTTGCCCATCTTATAGCTAGCTGGGGGGGGATCTATTATGGTGTATTTGTTTGTATATATGTACATACATGCTTATTTTTTCTGTTTGCTCTCTACTATTTGGAAACATTGGCATTTATCCAAATTTAGCCTTCCAAGAGGGCACCTGGCATCTGGGGCAAGAAACACTGAGGAAAATGGCGTTGGCTGATGCCTTTATACCCGAAGAACTGCAGCTATGACGTCGGGTGAAGTGCGACACCAGCCGATGCCAGACCCAGACTTTGGAATCCGTCCGACGGAAGGGCTGCCTGATGACAGGACAACCCATTTGTAAGGACTGCAGATGCATTCCTATCGGACATCTACATTTATGGTAGGTACAAAACTGTGCTTTTCTACCAGGGAAGCAAAACTTCCTGGCAGACAGTCTGAGCAGAAACCTTTCGGATCCACACGAGTGGATGCTGGACACCAAAATATTCAGGATGATAACAGCAGTCTGGGGATGTCCTCACATAGACCTCTTTGCATCCCATCTCCATCAACTACAGATTTTTTTGCACCAGAACTTTACAATGTGGTTTTGATGCTCTAGAGGCCTCATGTAGAGCTGCTGTTACAGGATCAGTCATACGTGTAGGCATGCCTGGCTCAAGAAACAAGCCTTGCCTGATCATGTCAAAGCTAAATTACTAGACGCCCCTCTTCAAAAGGATGTAATATTTGGTGCTAATGCTGAGGAGGTATTAAGGAAAAATGGAGGAAAAGGCTAAATCAATGCAAACTGTGAAAGAATTTCTACAGGTTCAACCCCCACGTTTTAGCAGAAATTGGCCTTCCAAAAACTGGTCCTTTCCTGCCACAGACAGACCCGAAAGAGGCAGATACAGGCGCCCGAGGGGCAGAGGACAATCCCAAGAATCGTTTAGAGGCAGACAATGGCAAGCTCCTACACAAAGAGGTGGTGAGGACAACTTGCAATCTTTCAGAAAGCAAACCCAATGACTTTCCCCTTTGCATGCCAACCAGGTCTCAAATGGCAGCCCCCTTAGGAGGAAAGCTGGCATTATTTTCAAAAAATTGGCATGTTGTCACAAAGGACAAATGGATCCTGGACATTATAAACAGAGGCTACAAATTCCATTTTCACACCCTTCCAAAAATTAGAGGCATGCCAAACCTGCCACACAAAGTGCAGAGGCACAAAAGCAAATTACAGATCTCATAAACATGAAAGCTATTCAAGAGGTACCTACGCACGAACAAGGTGAAGGTTTTTATTTCAGGCTATTTCTGGTGCCAAGGAAGGGAAAAGATTGGAGACCTATTTCGGATCTATCCATCTTAAACACATTTCTACTCGTACCAAAATTCAAGATGCTCACTCTACAGCAACTTCTTCCCATGCTGGGCAAGGAGTCTTGGCTGGTAACATTGGATCTCAAGGAAGCATACCTGCATGTCCCAATCAGACAAAATTGTAGAAGGTACCTCAGATTTCTTGCAGGTTCAACCCATTATCAATTCTCTGCATTGCCCTTTGGCTTATCTACTGCGCCCAGAGTATTCACGAAATGCCTGGCATCAGTAATTGCCTACTGCAGACTTCAAGGGATACAAATATACTCCTATTTGGATGACTGCCTGATCCAAGCGGACAGCAAGCAAATTCTTCTGAAACACCTGGCTTATGTAATAATGTTATTGAACTCTTTGGGATACACAGTCAACAAAAAGAAATCAAGGCTAATACCCTCTCGGAAGATAATTTTCCTGGGTGCCAATTTGGTCACAAACACCCAGATGGCCTACCTCACGCCAGAGAAGCAGGGGAAACTAATACAATACTTCAGAACACTAGCAAATTGCACCAGGCTGACTGCAAGGAAAATCCTGCAGGCTCTGGGATTGATGGCATCTTGCATCTTACTAATCCCGTGTGCAAAGCTGCATATGAGGAAAGTACAATGGTACCTGAAAAACATATGGTTTCAACACAGCCACAGTTTGGAAACAATAATACCACTAATTCCATGTCTGCAAAAGGAATTTCTGTGGTGGGCTCAAGCATGTCAAACAAACACAGGTCTTCCATTCAGTAAGCCTCAAGCAAATCAAGTCATCACAACAGACGCCTCGGACTACGCCTGGGGGCGCACATGACAGATTGGTGCATTCAGGGCAAATGGTCCCAAAAAGAAAAGCACCTTGACATCAATCAAAAAGAAATGCTAGCAGTAATAAATGCTGTTATAGCTTTCAAGGACCTTCTACAACCAGGTCACCTATTGATAAGAACGGACAACACCACAGTTATGTGGTACATAAACCGGGAGGAACACATTCTTACCCCCTATGCAGACTGGCCATGTCACTTTGGAACATGGCCATGGACTTACAAATGGAGCTGCAAGCACAGTACTTGCCAGGCAAGGAAAACACGCTGGCAGACAACCTAAGCAGGAATGACAGATCCACACGAATGGAAATTGCATCCAAAAGTTTTTACAGAAATAATCCAAGAATGGGGAAGGCCAGACTGCCTCCCACAAGAATCAATTAACAAAATTCTGCTCAAGGATCTTCCATCCAAAGGCCTGGAGAGTGGATGCTCTTTCTTTCAGTTGGACATCAATGACAGTTTATGCCTTCCCTCCTCTTCCTCTGCTGCCCAAAGTTCTATTAAAGATCAAAGCAGACAGACCAAAGATGATTCTCATTGCTCCGGACTGGCTAAGGCAACACTGGTACCCACTCCTGAGGAGCCTGACTCATTCCCCACCATGGACCCTACCTCTAATGCCTCTTCTGACTCAGCACAGTTTCAAAACTCTTCACAGCCAGCTAAAAACACTCAATCTAGCCGCATGGAAGATTCCTTAGCATCACAACAGGCCCTACTCTCCAAGGAGGTGCAGGATGTCATTTTGGAGGCCAGAAGGCCATCAACTAGAAAAGCTTACTCCGCAAAATGGAAACGTTTTTGTCTGGAATGAGAAAAAGGGCCAGGATCCTGGAAAACTGAATTTACCTCAAATACTAGAATATTTGGCTGAACTGCTAAGCAGTGGGCTTTCTCCTCCATCAAAATACATGCCTCAGCCATTTCTGCAGAATACAACACTGATCCACCTTTATTCTCTCACCCTCTCTTAAGACAGTTCCTCAGAGGGGCTAAGAATTTAAGGCCTCCAAGGAAACAACCAATACCTGCTTGGGATCTTAATTTCATTCTGGAAAAATTGACCTTGCCTCCCTTTGAGCCAGCTGCCTCATCAGATTTGCAATATTTGTCTTGGAAAACAGCTTTCCTTCTGGCTATCACCTCAGCTCGTAGAGTTTCAGAACTACAGTCTCTCATGGCTGTCCAGCCTTTTATCATCTTCCATCAGGACAGAGTTTCCTTACAAACCAACCCGTCCTTTATGCCTAAAGTGGTATCCAGGGTAGCTTAAATCAGGCCATACATTTACCTACTTTTTATCCTAATCCTCAAATCAAAGGGGAGAGATTACTACATTCCTTGGACATCCACAGACAGCTGCGTTATTTGGACAGAACAAAGCCTTTCAGAAAATCAGAACAGCTCTTTGTGGCCTATGCGGTAGGAGTTCAAGGGAAGCCTATTTCCAAACAGACAATCTCAAAATGGATAGCCCACTGCATACACTTTTGCTATTCCTTTCATGGCAAAACTGTTCCTACAGGCATTGGAACTCATTCCACCAGGGCCACAGCCACCTCTGCAGCCTTCCTCAGAGGAGTTCCTACCAAGGATATTTTGGAAGCAGCCGCTTGGAGTTCTGTGCATACCTTCTCCAAGCACTACAACCTACCATTATACTCCAAATCTAGAGCAGGCTTTGCCACTGCTGTCTTGCAGGGCATTTTGGCTCCTCCTAGTTCCAACTAGTGCCTACCACCCCTTTCTTAGCTTTGGGATTCTACCCATCTGTTATGACTGCAGCTGTATGCACGATGAACATAGTACAGTTTTGTGCCTACCATAAATGTAGATGTTCGAGTGCTAATACAGCTGCAGTCTAGGTTTCCCTCCCTCCTTCCCCACTTGGGACAGGTCTATAGGCTAATACATCCTCATACAACCTGATTGGGGTTTTCATTTATGATGTATTTGCTTGCAACTACTGTATTTTGATTATATAGCACTGCATTATCACACAAATTTATTATTGCCTTCCTTCTGGGGGCACCTGACATCTGGGGCAAGAAAAACTGAAGAAAATGGCGTTGGCTGGTACCTTTATACCCCTGTCGCACTGACGTCAGGGAAGAAACGACGACAACTGACGCCGAAGCTAGACTTTCGAATTCGGCCGACCGAGGACCCGCCTGACGGCAGGAGAACTCATCTGTTATGACTGCAGCTGTATTAGCACTCGAACATCTACATTTATGGTAGGTACAAAACTGTACTTTCATGGCCTTCTGCATTCTACTAATTCCATATGCAAGACTGCATTTGAGGAAACTATAGTGATCTTCGTGTTTCACTGTTGCAGTCATTACATTTGGGTAATCTGCTTGCAGGTTGCCTTCAGTCGGCCTGATTAACAAAGTCTTGCGTCCTGCATCGGTTGCTGTCCCTTCCATGATGGCAGATCGTCAGGGGTATAAAACATGCAGCTGATGCCATTACATCAGTCTTTCATTCCGCACGGTGCCCGAAGCAGAAGCAGTTCGCTAGTGCCAGTCGGCCGACTTCTGAAATTTTCGTTTGAGTTTCAGAACCGAAGTCTTCAACTAAAAGCTAAGTACCCTGTTGGGGAAATTTTTCTTGTTCCTTACCAATGTCAGTAAAATTTAATAATTGTATTACTTGTGGGAAGCAAACACCAAGATTTTCCTTTGTACTGTATTCTTTGCCTAGCCCCTGACCACAACGTGCCTTGCTGTCGGTTTTGTACTAAATTTAATCAATGCACTATTAAACGTCTGTATTTTTGCTTCTAAATATTTTGGCTCTATATTTAACTATCCAGAAATGTCATCTGTTAGCAGTCAGACTACTGGAATACCTAAAAAAATGCAAAGAAAGACCATCGAGGTCCAAAACCGGCAAAGTTTCTCTTAAGTCAGTCGCCGGTACTCAGTGAGGCGCTTTCTCAGCCCCTGATGCCCTCTTCTTTTTATTCGTAGGCCTCTGCTGAGACCCATTCGGAGTCTGGTATGACGCCTGATACTTTAAGTATTGAACCCACGGATGTCTCTACCTTAGATGGGTCCAGAGCTGCTGAGCAGGCACCGGCTTCTGAGGGTGTTTTTTCAGGCCTAAAGATTTGTATATTAAACCAACGCCATATTCAAAACTAAGGCCAAAATCTACAATGTCTAAAAAAAAAAAAAAAAAAAAAAAAAAAAAGTGATGCTTGGACCACGTGTGCAGGCTCCAGTGCCTAAAAAACAAATGATCAAAATGGCTGAGGATTTAATTACCTTGATCAGGGGTACCCATCCCCCTCCTGCTAAGAGGCCTAGGCAAGACACTGACTATGAATCTTCAGATCAGGTTTCTGTTTCTTCTGATTCCTCTTCTGATCAGGAATTATCTATTCCCACTTATGAGGACGCTGAAGCAGAAAATTCTATTCCTTCTGCTTCTCCTGTGGATTTTTCTTTTGGGGGATCTTTGCATACCTTAAGGGAACACTTTCACTGGGAGAGTCAGGATTTTTCAGACTTTTCAGAGACTTGGGGATTTCCTTCTTCCTCAGCATAGGCCTTTGGCTATACCTCCTGTTCTAGTCATTGTTGATGTTTTCTCAGAATCCAGTGTGACTCCGGATTCCCTGCCTCCAGCTCCTAGTTAGCCGGACAGATATTGCAGAGTTCTTGACTCCCACAAATTCCTCTTTAAAAACCCTACTGCTGACCCTGAAACCATTTCTCAGGGTCCCAAGGGCATTACGGCTTCTACTGCTAAAAATCCTACCCCTTCTGATAGAGATTCCAGGGTGCTGGATAGATGGGGTAAGAAGGTGGTTTACACATCTGCAACCTTGGCAATCGGGACTTTAAACCATCAATTTCATATGCTTAAATATCAACATCATTGATTCCTTGGAGGCCTCTTGCAGGGTAGCAAACTCTGCCTGACCGTGTTAAAGCAAAATTGTTGGATGCTCCTTTTTAACAGGACCATCTCTTTGGTAATAAGGCAGAAGTTGTTTTGAAAAAGATGGAAGATAAAGCTAAATGTATGCAAACTGTAAAAGATTTCCTGCAAGTGCAGCCACCCAGGTTCAGTAGGCACTGGGCTGCTAAGAACTGGTCCTTTCCAGTACCCATCAGAGCCACTCAGGTCAAACCCAGATATTCCAAAGACTCCAGGTTTCAGTCACAAGGACCTTGTAGAACAAAGCAATGGGGTGCCTCCAACTCCAAATCTGGAAGTAGCAAGGCACCTTCCTACGGTAAACAGTCTCGATGACTTTCCACTGCAATCACCAAGCATTTATCGTTTGGCCGCCCCTTTCCGGGGAAAACTGGCACTTCTTGCATGAAACTGGCAACTGATTACCCAGGACAAGTGGGTTTTAAATATAGTATCTCGGGGATACAGATTTAATTTCCACACGTTGCCAATCGCAAACGGATGGCCAGATCTTCCTCAATCAGTGGGCAGAGGCCCAGAAACAATTTATGTCCCTCATAAATATGGGGGCTATTCAACCAGTACCAGAAAAGGAAAAGGGACAAGGTTTTTATTCAAGGCTTTTCCTGGTACCCAGGAAAGACAGATCATGGTGTCCAATTCTGGACTTATTCATTCTAAATACATTCTGGGCATTCCAAAGTTCAAGATGCTGACTCGACAACAGTTACTACCTATGCTAGGCAAGGATGCCTGGTTGGTAACTCTAGACTTAAGATGCTTACCTGCATATCCAAATTAGGGAATCTTGCAGAAGATAGCTCAGCTTCGAAGCAGGCTATTGGCTTATCTACTGCGCCCAGGGTCTTCACTAAGTTCCTGGGACCAGTAATTGCATTTTGCAGGCAAAGAAATATTCAAATTTATCCATACCTGGACGATTGTCTAATTGAGCAGAAAACAAGGTATTTTTTCTAAAACATCTGACGTTTGTAAAAATACTTCTAACTTGTCTCGGGTACACCATAAACGAAAAAGAATCACAACTGGTACCCTCTCAAATAATTACATTCCTGGGTGCAAGCTTGAATACAACTGCCAAGATGACTTACCTTACGCCAGAAAAACAAATTCAATTGATGACTTACTTCAAACAGGTGGCCACAAAAACCCAGCTATCTGCAAGACAAATTCTGCAGGCCTTGGGGTTCATGGTTTCCTGCATTCTAATAATTCCATATGCAAGTCTGCATATGAGGAAGCTTCAGTGGTACCTAAAAAGCTTATGGAGTCAGCATTGTCACAGCCTGGAAACAATGAATGTGAGAGTGTTCAATCTCGCCGTTTGTTCTTACAAATAGTCGGCCGCTTAGCAAAGCTCTGCATCTAGGAGAAGCTAGAGACCAACCTACCTCACACAATTCCCTCTGCCTCTACCTCAGATCTAGTTTGCCGCTGCAACCGATCGCATCGAGTTTTTGAGCTCTGACCAACTTTTGGGAAGATGAGCTATTTTCTTCTGATTTTTCTTGTGAATTTCTTCTGAATTTTTGTAAACTTCTAAAATTAGTGTGTGTGTGTGTGTGTGTAGATCATCTCTTTTTTTTTTGGTACTCTTTTATATATATATATATATATATATATATATATATATATATATAGATAGATATATAAGTATATATATATATATTGATATATATATATATATATATATATATATATATATATATATATATATATATATATATATATATAAAACTTTATATATTCGTTTAGTTTCCTTGGGGCCTACCCCACCTTTGTTCCTTGATATAGGATTGGATACCTGCATTATTACTGCTGTGTGTGTGTACCTTTAACCACTTTTCTTGACAGAAGTGTTTCAGTGTTTTGTGCAGGTCTTGTTCTACAGGATATGTCTGAAAAAGCCAAGTCTGGTTTCAAGAGGTGTCGGTGTGGGCAAAAGATGTCTATCACTGACAACCATAGCTCCTGTGTCTACTGTCTTGGTCCTCTCCATCTACAAGAAGACTGTTCTATCTGTCATTCTTTTAGTGGAAAGGTCATGAGATAGACGCAGGAAGCTTATTGATAGGGGTCTTTTGAAGCCTGCCTTCCAAGAGGCACTTGACAAGTGGGACCAGGCTTCTAAGTCCTCGAAGGGGTCGAAGACATCGGAGCCCAAATCATCGGCTCAGAGTTCTTCGCTTAAAGTTCGTTCACCGGTTCCACAGGCTTCGGGGCCGGGTGTCGAGCATCTTACTGTGACCGAGCCTAGAGTCTTAGAGCTTCCACCTCCTGCTATATTGAGGTCGGTACCGTCCTCTGTTCCTTCGACCCTTTCTTCCAGGCCCCTCTCCGACAGACGTAGATCGTGTGGTGCAGAAGTTAATGGAGAACACGGCCCTGTCCAAGCTCATTTCAGTCTCCTCCCAATTGGTGTCAAGACTCTAAGGCCTTCCCTTATCTCCATCTGGTCCTCCTCTGAGGCCTACACAGCTTTCGGAGCCAGGAGATGTTGATCTGATGATAGTGGAGCCCTTTGTGCCGGAACCGTCCCTTCCTCGGTCGGCACCGTTGACCTCTACTCCGTTGGAACCGTTAGCAGACTCGCGGAACCGACGATTTCTCCTTGGCTCCGGGACCGAGAGTCGAACCTATCATCTGAAGTAGGATATTCATTTGTCTGCAACCTGTGGGTATGGATCCGATATCGGATCCGAACCGGCATAGTTTCCAGCTATGGATCCAAGCTCTCAGCTCCTCCCCTCACCCATAATGCCCTGCTCTACCCTCATGACCTCAGATCTTGTTTGCCGCGCTGGTAACTGGATGTGGTTTCTATAGCTCTCAGCTAAGTGGTTTTTCTTGTACTAAAATAGAATATTTTTGCTTTCTTTAAACTTTTTTGTGTGAAAGTTGTAGGTTTCCTATTTTTATTGACTGTTTTTAGTTTAATTTTATTTACAGTAGTATATTTTATTCCCTCCCCTCGCTGGTACGTAGAGTGTGTGTGAGGCCTGTGTGCTTTTTATAGTTTATTGTTTTAAGTTACTTCTGTAACTTTTGGTTAATTTTTGACTATGGCTGACCAGCCTAAGTCAATTTTCTCTAAATGCTCCGAGTGTGGCCATAAGCTCTCACCGCTGATGGCCACACTCGGTGTGTTAGTGTCTTGGGGTTGAACACCTCACATCTGGCTGTTCCATTTGTGCAGGGTTCAACCCCAGGGCACTGAGGAGCGGAGGTCCAAGCTGGTCTTGGGTCTTTACCGGACTCGGCTCCGACCCCGCTCCTTCGGGACTCCTGCGGCTGCAGCTGTTCCCCGTAGCACCCTCCTGCTCCTGGGACTCAAACTCCCGCTTCAGGACAGGAGAGGGATGCATCTAAAGGACCGGAGGGAGAAGCACCACAAGCGGGGCCGAGACCTCTGTTTCGCCCCGCCAGCCAAGCGGCTTCTCCCGGCTTCCTTATTGAGCGGTCTCCTCCTTCTCGGCTCCGGTCACCTGTGTGCTTCTCACCGGGTCCTGAGGAGGAGGAGACCCGATCCAGCGAGGCTATCGAGGAGGCATTCCAGGCCTACCTCGGTAGCCTCGCCGAGATCTACCCATAGCTTCGATGCTGATCTGGACCGGATGATGCGAAGGTTCATCCAGGCCCAGATGCAGATGGGAGTGCTCTTGCCTCCCCTCGGGGAGCTCAACACCCTTTTCAAGCCTATTGCTCCTTCTCCGACCCGCTTCCGGGTTCGAGCAACTGGAGCCGAGCAGCCGAGCCGGGGAGGTCGGAGCCGATAGTACTTGGTACCGGATCCGACCATGCCCTCGAGTGCGTCGGACCCGATCTCGGAGCCTGGATCCGAGCCGGATCCGGGGATCAGTGCTCCTTCGGCGCCGTCTGTGTCGGAGCGCACTGTCCCTTCGGATCCGAGTGCCGCGCCGCTCCGATCCACTCTTCGGATCCGAGGGGAGCCGATTGTCGGATCCTTTGGTCGAGGTCGGCTCCCTTCGGCTTTTGATGTAGTGGAGAGGGCTCTGTTGAGGGTCTCCGGACCCCGGCACTTGCTTCGCTCCGTCCCGCTCCCTCTGCACTGGGCCAGGCTTCCACCATCCGCCCCTGGGACAGCCCGTTTCTGTGCCCCAAGTTGCTCCTATGGAGCAAATTGCTGCTTGCGAGGACTCCTCTGACAGCCCCCCAGAGGAGGCTCCTCGCAAGCATACGTGCAAAAGGAGGCACATTGACTCCCCTGAGTCTCTCACTGAAGACACGGACTTGGAGGAAGGGGAAGGCTCCCCACGGTCACCCCCGAGGATGTCTCCTTCGGAGACATCATGGAAATGCTCCGTATCAGGGGTGGTCTGCCCCAAGTCTTCCTCGGACGAGCCGGTGTTCTTGGAGGGATTCACATCGGGCCCGTCTACCTCTTGGGTGTCCCCCCCTGCCGACCCCCTGGTGGACCTTATTACCACCAGGGCGTGGAAGGAACCGGACACCATGGAGCCAATTCCCAAAAGACCTGATAAAATCCTTAGCCCGCCTTCTGACAGGACCCATTGGAGTAAGGGGCCTCCTGTAGATGCCATGTTGATGGCGGCGCCACAAAGAGGGAACTGGCTCAGGAGAGTCCCTCAGTCCACCCACCGAGCAAGGAGTCTCGGATGATGGACCGCTTGGGGAAGCGGATGTTCAGTTCGCGACCTTTCGTAAGGGCGCTGAACTATTTGGCACATGTTATTCGGATGCAGCGAGACCTTATTAAGAGTACGCTGCATCCCCTGAGTCCATTTCGGAGGAGGACAGAGCTCTGCACTCCACCAAAATGGCCACTCTTAGGTCAGTCACAAATACTTCTATGCGGCTACTCTCCCATGCTACGGAGGGCCGCCAGAGCTGCGGGACAGGACTGGTCACTAGGCGCCAGGCCTGGCTCCGCCACTGCATTTTCTGAGCCCTTCAAGGCCGTTTAACGCCCTTTGATGGTTCTGCTCTGTTTGGCAAGACCGCTCGCGAGGCGTTGACCCAGAGCGAGAAGGACGGGAAGACGCTGTCTGCCGTCGGAATCCGCTTCTCTGCACCCCAGAGGCCCTATTCTAGGAACCAAAAGGGTCAGAAGAAGATGTGGTTCCGGAAGTCGCAGCAGTCCCAGCCTGCTCCGGACAACCAGTCCTTCCGTGGCAGAGGAGGACAGGGAGGACGCCGCCCTAGAGGCAGAGGGGCTCCTAGAAACTTCGGGTCCAGGGAACCTTTCTCTGAACGGCCCGCGCAGCAGCCCTGAGGGGTTGCCCGACTGCTCTACTCTGGAGGCAGTCGGGGGACGTTTTTCGGGGCACCTAGCGGCATGGGAGTCCATAACATCGGACCGCTGGGTTCTCCAAATCATATCCAGGGGATATCGCATTCCTTTCCTTCACCTTCCAAAGATGAAGTCCCTCCCAGACGTACCACCCGGTCAAAGGGAGGCCGCTTTAGCAGAAATTGGCCATCTGCTAGAGAAAAGAGCCATCCAGCCCGTTCCCCCAGACCAGATCGGATCAGGGTTCTACTCCAGGTTCTTTTTAGTGCCAAAAAAGACGGGGGAACTAAGACCAATCCTAGACCTCTCTCTCCTGAATCTGGCAGTCCCCAAAAAAAAATTCGAATGGTCACTCTACAATCTATTCTCCCCCTTCTGGGAGAAGGCCACTGGATGTGCTCGATAGATCTCAAGGACGCGTACTACCACATCCTAATGGACAGACGCTCCAGGAGGTTTCTCCGCTTCGGCTGGGAGCCAGTCACTACCAGTTCGGGTCCTTCCCTTTGGTCTCACCACAGCCCCAGGGTGTTTACCAAAGTACTAGCAGTGGTAGCGGCCCACCTGAGGCTTCAGGGGTGCAGGTCTTTCCCTACCTGGACGACTGGCTCCTTACCGCCCCAACAAGGCATCTACTTCTCTCGGCGCGAGACTCCTTTCTCCATCTTGCTCCATTTCTGGGCATCACAATAAATACAAACAAGTCCAACCTGGCACCCACTCAGCTCTTAGATTTCATAGGGGCCAGACTAGACACAAGGAGTTTACGAGCCTTCCTCACTGCGGACAGAGTTCTAAATCTGCAGCTCCAGGTGCGGGCCATTCTCCAGTCATGTTCTGTTCCAGCGGAGTTGGTCCTGAGGGCTCTAGGGTTCATGGCTTCGTCGATAGCTCTTCTTCCTCTTGCCAGGCTCAATATGCGCATTCTACAGTGGACGCTCTTAGTACAGTGGTCATACCTTGCTCTCCCCATGCATCATCCCATAGCGATCAGCAAGGCTTGCAAGCGATCCCTCTTGTGGTGGCTCCACTCCCCGGATCTCCACGAGGGTCGCCCATTTTGTGCTTCTCCCCCTCTCGCCACGGTGACCACGGACGCCTCCCGCCTCGGGTGAGGGGGGCACTTTATGGCCGGACAGTCCAAGGCACGTGGAACGATTCAGAGACCTTACTGCATATCAATGTTCTAGAGATGAGAGCAGTGCTCTTAGCGTTGCTAGCACTTCAGGACTTTCTTCCCTTGGGAACAATTGCGATTCAATCGGACAATATGTCTGTTGTCTGGTACATCAACAAGCAAGGGGGAACAAGGTCTTACCCTCTTTGTCGAGAGGCCATGAGAGTTTGGGAATGGGCAATCTCCACCAATCGCTTTCTCATAGCAACGCACATTCCGGGTCGGTCCAACATCCTAGCGGACAAGCTCAGTCGCACCATTCTGACCCCTTACGAGTGGTCTCTCAATTGTCAAGTAGCGCAACGCATATTCGCACGGTGGGGAACCCCTTCATGCGATCTTTTTGCCTCTCCCTCAAACACCAAGTGCGACAGTTTTTTCGCTCTGATACCTCCTCCCGGAGGTACCCCAAGAGACGCTCTGGTGCATGCTTGGCCACCCGGTCTTCTGTATGCCTATCCACCCTTGCCTCTGATGCTGCAAGTTCTTCAGAAAGCCTCTCGGGTGGGTTGCAGAATGATTCTCATTGCTCCGTTCTGGCCTCGACAGATCTGGTTCCCCTTCCTAAGGTCTCACTCGGTGAATCCTCCTTGGATTCTAGATCCTATTCGGATCTGATATCCCATCCATCCTGCATTCCTCCTCCGAACCTGGACAGCCTAAAGCTGACCGCTTGGCTGCTCCAGTTCCACTCTTGATAAGGACTCGGTATCTCTTCACCGGTAAAGGCTATTTTGGTGGCGGCTCATAAACCATCCACTAGAAAGGTTTACAAGCAAATGGAAACGTTTCTCTGTGTGGCGGCGGCAAGGCCTAGATCCCTTCACGGTTCCTCTCCCCGTAGTGCTTGATTTTCTAACCTCTCTCTTTAATGATGGTGCCAGCAGTTCCACAGTCAAAGTTCAACTGGCGGCAATTTCTCACTATCACATTGGTCAAGAGTCTAATCCTCTTATGTCAGCCAAATTGTGCAAAACTTTTCTTAAAGGTACTTTCCTTCTCAGGCCCCTATAAAGCAAGCAGTTCCTCCTTGGTACCTTTCTTTGGTCCTACTGCCCTTCACCGCTCCCCCTTTCGAGCCCGCGGTAACAGTGGACCTCAATTTCTTGTCTTACTTGACAGCATTATTGTTAGCCATTACATCAGCCAAGAGAGTTTCTGTACTTCAAGCTTTATCAGCTAAACCTCCTTACTTGGTTTTTATCCGGACCGTGTCTCCCTCAGGACCAACCCGTCCTTCCTTCCTAAAATCGCTTCTGAAGCAAACATCAATCAATCCATTAACCTCCCTGTTTTCTTCCCTAAGTATGAAAACAAAGGTGAATATAGGCTACACTCATTAGATGTTCACAGGCAACTAAGATTTTATCTCAACAGGACAGCTGGTCATAGGCAATCCGACCAGCTGTTTATTTCCTTTGCAAAATTCAATTTGGGCAAGCCAATTTCCAAAGTTTCTCTGTCCCGCTGGATTTCACAGTGCATTTTATTGGCTTATCAAGCGTCAGGAAGGCCCGCACCGGAGGGTGTTCATGCCCATTCAACCCGGTCAGTATCTACCTCAGCAGCCTTCAAGGCTAGGATTCCTCTGGATGATATTTGTGCAGCAGCTACATGGGCTTCATCTCATACATTTATTTCTCACTATAAGTTGGATCTTGCATCCAGGGGTAGAGCATCCTTTGGCTCAGCGGTGCTCCGGAATATGCTTCCATGATGGCCGCCAAGATTCAGGTAGCTGGGGACTCTGTCCCACAGGTTGCAGACAAATGAATATCCTACTTCAGATTTAGAAGTTATGTACTCACCATAACGTTCCATCTGAGTAGGTGTATTCATTTGTCTGCAACCATCCCGCCCTCCTATCCCCCTGGCCTTTCAGTTTCCTGCATATTACTTGTTACCCTTTTGAGGGTATTGTTGCTTTGGCAAACTCGATCTGAGGTCATGAGGGTAGAGCAGGGCATTATGGGTGAGGGGAGGAGCTGAGAGCTTGGATCCATAGCTGGAAACTATGCCGGTTCGGATCCGATATCGGATCCATACCCACAGGTTGCAGACAAATGAATACACCTACTCAGATGGAACGTTATGGTGAGTACATAACTTCTAATTTCTATGCCGACTCTCCCACTCGGTGCCTTGACACGGATCACTTCGGCTCTGTCTTCGGGGTCGATGCCCTTGGCCTCCGCGTCGGAGGCACTTCCGCGTTCTTCAGAACCGGAGGACTCCTCGACTCAGGGTCCGGGGGCCTTTGACCTCATGAGGAAGGTATTGTCTTCTCAGACAACCACGTCAATGGAAGCAACTTCTCTCTCCCATAAAGGTCCGTTGTCTACTTCTGCACCCACGACTACCCATAAGCGTAGATCACCAGTGTCTCAGCCACTCCCAGAGGGAGCCCCTTCTTCCTCGGAGGCCTCACCGGAAGCCCCTCCCGATGACGTTCTGAGGAGAAAGTGCAAGAGGAGGCACTTAGATTCTCCACAAGAATCTTTAACATCGGATACTGACTTAGATGAAGTCAGAAGGGTCCCCAAAATCACCCTCAGAGGATGTCTCCTTTACTGACATCCTGGAGATACTGAAGCAGACAGGTGATTGGCAGGCCCTACCCCCTTCTGAGGATGAGTCTGTTCTACTGAAGGCATTTGGTGCTCGCCCTTCCTCCTCCTGGGTCACTCGCCCTTCGAGTTAATGGAGTTAATTGCTCGAAGGGCGTGGGAGGCACCTGACAGTGGAGCCAGTTCCCCGGAAACCTAACAAATGCATAACTGCCCCTCAGGACAAGTCATACCTTACTAAGGGAATTCCAGTGGACGCTATGGTGGTGGCCGCAGCCACTAAAAAGGAGATGTCCGAATCTTCCTAGTCTGTCCATCCCCCTAACAGAGACTCTAGGACCATGGACAGATATTGGAAGCGCATTTTCAGTTCAGTGACTTTTTCCATGCGATCGCTGAACTACTTGACACACTTCACACGATTACAGAGGGATCTAGTGAAGGAGTTGGGGGATACCCTCCAGGGTAATACAGATGCTGCTGTCTCGGACAAAGTTACAGCACAGCTCAACACCCTTACATCCATAGTGAACTCGTCCATGAGGCTCATCTCGTATGCGGCCGAGGGGTCGAGTAGGGCTTCAGCGATTGCTCTTCGTAGACCATCCTGGATGCAGCTGTGCTCCTTTGCGGAAGCCTTCAAGTCTTCCTTTACTAACGCCCCCTTTGATGGTGCCACTCTTTTTGGCCCCAAAGTAAAGGAGACCCTAACCCGGTGTGAGCAGGAAGGAAAGACTCTGCTGTCGGAGTCCGTTTTTCCACCCCATCCAGACCGTACCCCAAAGGGCAACGAGGTGGAAAGATGTGGTTTCGTAAACCCCAAGGTTCTTTCCCAGGCACACAGGGTGATGCCCCCCCAGAGGCAGAGGCGGGGGCAGAAATGGAAGACTCCGCTCTGGCAGCAGAGGGGGTCCGCAGAACCAAGGTGACAGGGATACTATCCCTGGGAAGCCTTTCCAGCACTCCTGAGAGGAGGCCCGACTGTCCTGCTCTGGAGGCAGTCGGGGGTCACTTTGCTTTATACCCTCAGGCCTGGCAAAGCCTTACTTCAGACAATTGGGTAAAAAGCATTATCACCAGAGGTTACAAAATCCCCTTTGTATTTCCCCCGTTACCACAAAGACGGTTCATAGGTTCATAGGTTTATACTAGGCTGTCTGCCCTAAGGCATTTATAAGCCTAGCCCAAAGTTATGTGGCTTACGCCTCCCCTTATGTTAGAAATAATGTGCCCATTAGTTTGTTGTGCCTCTGTCCAGCAGTGACACAGAGATGATTCCCAGGGTAAACCTACGATCTCCCATCCACCGGTCGAGATTTCTCTTGAACAAAACCAGCGAGGTGCTCTGCCTCACATGGACCGGGATTTTATTCCACAGCATGGGGAGTCTCTGGGTGATAAATCTATCCCTCCAGCACGTCCTATTTATATCCGTGCTAAGGTTTAAGTCACTTGCTCTAGTGGTTCTGGTGGATTTGGATTTTTTTGAGGTGGAGCATGTCCATTAATTCCGGGTTGGTCATGGCCTTGTATGTCGGGCACAGGTCACCTCTGAGCAGACGGTATGCAACTGAATAGAGTTGGAGTTTCTTCAGTCTGGCAGTATGACAGGTTTTGGAGTCCCTTTATCCTTTTGGTGGGGAACTTTTGGGGTCTCCAATTGCTGCAGGTGTCTGGTGAAATACATCCCGAATGGGGCATTGTACTCTATTATTGGTCTGATAAGTGAAGAGTACAGGGGAACAATGACCTCACTTGATCTGGATGTGAATCCCTTCATGATCAGATGGGCAATGTAGAAGGTCTTTCGAACCACTTTAGCAACGGGAGTGTCAAGCGAGAGGCCACTGTCAACCTGGGTACCCAGGTCCCTGATGACCTCTTCTGTGCTTAGTGGGTTGCCACCTATATGGTAGCTTGGGGGTTACCTTGTTTATCCCGAAGGGCGTGACTATACACTTTTTTGCGTTTAACTTCAGGCCATGGCTCTGGCACCAGCTATCAGTTTCCGTGAGACCCCTCTGAAGGATGTCTGTGTCCGATGTACTATCCACTATGGCACCCAGTTTGCAGTCATCCGCAAACTTTGTCAGCCATAGTTCTCCTATGTTTGCCTGTACTTCAGAGAAGTAGATGCCGAGCAATAGTGGGCCAAGGACTGAGCCCTGTGGGACACCATTTGTAACCGGCTTGGAGTCTGACATGGCTCCAGCAACTCTAACCCTGTGGGTTTTGTCCTTTAGCCAGTTTGCAACCCATCTTGTGACATATAAGTTTACATTTAAGCTGGTAAGTTTCTCTGATACCTGATTGGGGTATTGTGTCGAAAGCTTTTGCAAGGTCAAGGTAGGCTGTATGGACTGCCTTTCCCTCATCAATGGCCTTGGTAACTTTTTCGAAGAAGTCGACCAAGTTCAAAAGGCAAGATCTGCCCTTGACAAAGCCAAACTGGGTTGGGTCCAAGGTCTGTAAGTCCCCTATGTCCTTGTTTATTAGTTCCATTATGATCCTCTCCATAGCTTTGCAGACCTGGCTTGTTAAGCTTATGGGGCGGTAATTACCAGGGTCCGTAGAGGCACCGCCTTTGTGGAGTGTGATCGCAGTTGCCATACGCCACTCCTTGGGTACATATCCTGTGGTAAGGCTAAGATTAAACAGCTGCCTTATGTGCGGGTTTAGTTCTTCATTGAGTTCATGTAGCACACAGCCGGGGACACCATCCGGTCCCATTGATGCTGTGTTTTTAGCTTTAGAGAGAGCAGGTTTCACCTGCGCATTTGAGATGTCTGGGAGGCTACACTCTGTTGGGATAGTTATCTCTCCTTTTGGGGGGGGAGAGGGGGGTGAAGTTTGCGCTGAACCTGTCTGCCAGTATGTTGGCAATGTCTGTGGGTTCAGTGATTTTTGTATCATTTTGGACTAATTCTGAGCATATCTGGGAGTTTCCACCCAGGTTTCTGACATAGCTGAAGAAGGCCTTATGATTGTCTTTTGTATCTATGGCAATTTTTTTCTCAAAGTTGGCCTTGGATGATTTTATGAGGGATCGTAGTTTCTTGCTAGTACTGATCAAAGATGATTTCCCTTTTTGGGATTTTGCTCCATGTAATAGCTTTCTCCTCTTATTGTAAAGTTTGTTTATGGCTGGGGTCCACCAGACTGGACGTTTGCCCTTGGTGGAAAGAGTCTTGGTTTTATTTGGGATTGCCTGATCCATGCAGTCCTGAAGGTGTTCATAGAAGGCATTTGTAAGGGCTTCCGCAGCTTGGGTTGTGGTTACCATTGGCTCAGGGGCCTTGAAGGATACCACACCTGTCTTGAGTAGTGTGAAGTTTGCTTTAGAGAAGTTCTTCACTGGTCTTTTTTGTTTGGGGTGGGGGCGGGATGTGGATTTCTAGTGAGATTAGTTTATGATCTGATCTCACCAAAGAGGGATATACTTCCGGTGTGGAGCATTTTGTACCCATGTTTGTGATGATGAGATCTAGTATATTTTCTCCTCTTGTGGGGACGGTGACTAGTTGTTCCATGACATTTGAATTTATGAACTCCTGGAACCTTTGGGCTAGAAAGTTGGGGCTTGAGTAATGTTCCCAGTCTATATTTGGGTAGTTGAAGTCACCCAATATGATGGTGTTCGGTGATACATTTATACCCTCCAGTGTCTTCAGGAAGGCTGAGTGGGTTTCCTGAGTTTGAGAGGGTGGCCTGTAGCATGCTACAAATTGTAGAGCAGTTTTGCCTATGGTTAATTGCACCTGAATGGTTTCCGATGCTTCGTGCATAGCCACCAACCTGGAGGTGTGGGTATCCTTGATGAATATGGGTACACCCCCTCCTTTTGTCGTATGGTCCGGGTTTTGGGGCCGGAACGCATGATATGAGGTAAAACCTGATGGTGCCGGGGTGCTCTCAGGAGCCTTGAACCAGGTTTCAGTCTCAGCACAGACATCGATGTTCCTCCATACTGAGAAGGGCCTCGAGTGCGTGCATTTTGAGAGTTAGACTTCTGGCATTGAGCAGCATTACCCTTAGTTTCTTCCCGTTTTTGTTTTCTAGGGTGGTAGGTTTAGAATTTGAGCCTTGCCTAAAAAAGGCACTATGGGGGTGGCAAGAGCCTTAGCCAGTATCCGGAATCCCAGGGGTGACGGGTGCAAGCCGTCCCTTGCAAAGCAGCGTGGCTTGTCAAGCATGTCATCCCAAGCAGACAGACACTGGATCCCCTTTGAATGACACCAGAAATTAAGCCAATTGTTAAAGCTGATCATCTTGTCACTATATTGTGGCATCATTGGTGGTGAAGGAAGGATACTGCTCAGGGTCAGGGTCTTTCCTGCCTGGGCTACATAATCAGAGAGCTCCTCTGTCTCCATGTAGTCCAGGGAGGTACATCTCAGGTCGTTCACACCAGCATGGACAATGACTGTGTCATACTTGTACTTGCCGTGGAGTGACCTGAGTGCTTGTGTTATGTGGCAGATTCTAGCGCCCGATAGGCAGCTTACCGTGACCTTCTCCTTGTTCAGCCTGGTGAGTGGGACGTCAGTGTGTCTGACTATGGAGTCACCTATGACAAGTATGTTTGATGTTGTATTTGGCCTTAAGGGCAGTGACTGCTTTGCACACTGATTTTGTTTGTGTTGTTTATGTGGTGTCTTGAGTTTGCAGTTGCTTGGGTGTCTGCTTTGGAGGCCTTTGCTGTTTAGGTAAATTTTTACTCAGAGGTTCCCAGATGTACCACCCCATCTGCGAAAACCAGCAGCGATAGAAATCTCAAAGCTGCTAGAAGAGTCATCCAACCAGTCCCGGCGGACCAAAGAGGATCCGGAACTTACTCAAGGTTCTTTTTAGTTCCAAAAAAGACAGGACTGGAGGCCAGTTCTGGACCTAAGCAATCTCAATACATTTATGAAGAAAGAAAAGTTCCGGATGGTCACGCTTCAATCAATCCTTCCATTTTTACAGAAGGACGACTGGATGTGCTCAATAGATCTCAGGGACTCCTACTACCACATCAAGATGGCCAGAGTGTCCAGAGATCACCTGCGCTTCCGGCTGGGAGCCAGTCACTTTCAGTTTCGGGCCCTGCCCTTTGGTCTAACCTCAGCCCCCAGGGTTTTCACCAAATGCATGGCAGTGGTAGCGTCTCACTTGAGACGCCTAGGATTCCGGGTGTTTCCATATCTAGATGACTGGCTCCTTACCGCCGCCACCGAGCGTCAACTGATGCAGGCCAGGGATTACACAATCAGCCTTTGTGCTCTGTTAGGGATTTCGATAAATTTTGAAAAATCTGCGTTACAGCCCTCACGGCATATTTCATTTATAGGCACAGATCTAGATACCCGTTATTTTCTAGTAAAACTAACCTCCGCAAGAATAGCTTCCCTACAACAACACGCATCTCTCCTACTATTATCCAAGAAGTCCCCAGCCAAACTAGTCCTAAAAGTTTTAGGGCTCATGTCAGCTTCTTTCATTGCAGTTCCCATGGGGAGGTTACACATGAGAATTCTCCAGTGGCTGCTGTTCACACAGTGGTCGTTCCAGCAGTTACCGCTGACACACGATATTCACATAACAGATTCCTACAAAGCACACCTGTCTTGGTGGTTACAGGATCACAACCTCATCAGCGGCTGACAGTTTGTGTTACCCAACCCAACAGCCACGGTGACCACGGACGCTTCCCTGATAGGGTGGGGGGGGGCATCTTTCAGGGAAAGACAGTCCAAGGCGAATGGTCCAGCTTAGAGTACAACCTGCACATAAATGTTCTAGAGATGAGGGCAGTGTTTCTAGCGTTGCAACACTTCTCCCCCCTTCTACCTCTAGGGACTATTGCAGTACAGACGGACAACATGTCTGTAGTCTGGTACATAAACAAACAGGGAGGAACCAGGTCTTACCAGATGTCCTTCAAGGATGCATCTGCAGTCATAACATATGGGTTGTCCTGCCTCAGGCAGCCCTTCGGTCGGCCGGATTCCAAAGTCTGCGTCTGGCCTCGGCTGATGTCGCACTTTCCCCGACATCAGAGCTTCTGGGGTATAAAGGCATCAGCCGACGCCATTTTCCTCAGTCTTTCTTGTCGTGCGGTGCCCGAAGCAGAAGCTGTTCGCAAGTGCCGGTCGGTCAGATCCAGAGATTTCAGCTACCGAAGACTTCGAAAAAAGCTAAGTACCCTGTTGGGGACTCTTTCTTGCCTCAGCCGATGTCAGACAAAGTAAATAATTGATGTTAAGTTGTCAATCTCACCTTCATTCTTGCTTGATGGGTTCGGAGCCGATCCTCGGCTCCGACTCGGCACTTGCTAAGCTCGAGAGTCACTTTTACCAGCTCGAGGCAGCCCCATATCCCATGATGCAAGGCGGTAAGTACCCAGATCTCTTTTGCCGCTTCGCTTATGAGGTCCTCCTTTTACCAGCTCCTGGTAAGTGATTTGCTACTTCGCTATTTTAGCCCCTTTTAACTTAAAAACCCCTTATTGTTAGTTTTAATTTAGTTTTAAACATTTTCTGACGGAAATTTGTCTGTCTCTTCTTATTTTTTTAGTCAGACTTTCTCCCATCCCATCCCCCCCTGTTAGGGTGTGTGTGTGTGTTTTTTTAGTTATACCTTTGGGTATATTTAATTTAATTCTTTGACTGGTGTGTGTGTCTGTGTTTGCACCATGTCAAAAGAAAGGGTCTCAGGCTTTAAGAAGTGTGACTCGTGCTGTCAGAAGATGTCTGACAGACGGTCACACTTCTTGCCTGTACTGCCTGGGGCCTCTTCACCTGCAGGACTCCTGTGCTATTTGTCATTCTTTCAGCCAGAGAGTCCTGCAGGAAAGAAGAAATAAGTTAATACTGAGGGGCCTTCTTAAGCCGGAGGGCTCTCCGGCTAAGTCGGCTCCATCCAAGACTACCAAGTCTTCCAAGGCCCAGGCTTCTGTTTCAAAGCCTGCGGCCTCGGCTCCGACTCGTTCTGAGTCGAGATCGGCTCCGGCTGGAGCCGATTCTGGCTTAACTAAGCCTTCGGCACCGATGGCTATCGGTGCCGATTCTGCATCGACCACTTCGGTGTCTGCTCCGATCGGTTCCGACCACCATGTGGCTCAGGCATCGGTGTCGGCTCCGACCCCGTTACTTTTGTGGCTGTATCGGCTCCGGCTGGAGCCGATGCATCGAGGTTACCTGTCGGCTCCGATAAGTTGTCGGCTCCGACAGGTTCAATAGTTTCATCGGTTCCGATGGCTCCTTCGAGGAAGAGGTCTAGGTCTCCTTCCTTGGAGCCGATACTTTCGGCTCCGGCTTCACCTCTCCTCTCGGAACGGAGCCATCGGAGCCGATCTTCAAGGTCATCCAGGCTTTCTGACCATGACTTAGAGAGAGTGGTCAGTAGATTACTTAAGTCACAGGCACTGGCCCAAATGTTACATAGTCCGTCTCAACAGACGACTATTGGTCCACACCCCGTTGCAGTTCCTCCTTCAACTCTACCCCAGAGATTGGAGTTGGAGTCTTCGGGAATGGTTACTGCTACGGCTGAGGGACAGATACCCCCTTCTGTTCCTTCAGCCTCTACTCTTATCTCCTCTTCGAGACCTTCCTTAGAGGGATTCGGTGGCCGGGCTTCCATGGTCTCCTCCGAGGGGGTGAGTGGCATCGGACCCTTGTCCGAGCCCGCTCTTCCCCTTGGAGCCTCGGCCTTGGTGAGCTCTGCTCCGACATCTGCCTCGGAGACTTCCCTTTCGGTGGTCCCTGGAGTTCCTAGCTCTTCGGAACGGGTTCTCTCGGACCTGCCTGGGAGGGGAGCATTCGAGGTGATGAAGAGTGTGCTGGCCACTAGTATCAGCCAGCAGTCTATTCCCTTAGCTCCTCCCTCTATAGTGCCTGTTGACATCTCTGCCACTTCTCTTGCTACAGGACCCAGAGATCCTCCGCCTCAGGTTTCCCCATTGGGAATTTCCCCCTCTTCCGAGGATTCTCCTGATGTTTCGGGAGATCCTCCTAGGAAGAGGACTTGTAAGAGGAAACATGTAGACTCCCCCGAGTCTATCACTTCAGATACTGACTTTGATGAGTCAGAGGGATCCCCAAGATCCCCCTCTGAGGATGTCTGAGAAGGAGACATCCTCAAACTCCTTAGACAGAGGGGAAACTGGCCCACCAATAATCCCTCTGAGGATGAGTCAGTATACCTAGAGGCGTTTGGATCTCGGCCCTCCACCTCCTGGGTGTCTCCGCCTTTCGACCCCCTTATGCAGGTTATTGCCCGAAAGGCGTGGGCTGCTCCTGACTCTGTAGAGCCAGTCCCTAGGAGGCCTTCAAAATTTATCACTGCCCCGTGTGATAAGCAATTCCTCACTAAGGGTGTCCCCGCTGATGCCATGGTGGTGGCTGCTGCCACCAAGAAGGAACTTGCAGATCCTTCCGTACCCGTCCATCCTCCTAATAAGGACTCTAGGACCATGGATAGGTACGGTAAGCGGATGTTTTCCTCAGCGACCTTTGCTATGCGTCGCTGAATTACCTATGTCACTTCACCAGACTCCAAAGGGATATCCTTAAGGAGCTAGGTGATGTTGTTCAGGATCCTACAGCTGCAGGAGCTCAGGAAAAAATTGCTTCGCAGCTAGGAACCCTTAATTCCATTGCAAACTCCTCCATGCGGCTAATATCATATGCTGCTGATGGAGCGAGTAGGGCCGCAGGTACAGGTGTGGCTCTTAGACGCCAAGCCTGGATGCGGCTATGTGACTTTGCAGATCCCTTTAAGGCATCCTTCACAAATTCTCCCTTTGATGGGTCAGCTTTGTTTGGCCCTCAAGTGAAGGAAACTTTGACCAGGTGTGAGCAGGACGGGAAGACTCTTTCTGCCATAGGAGTCCGTTTTTCCACCCCTTCTAGACCTTACCCCAAAGGACAGAAAGGTGGCAAAATGTGGTTCCGCAAATTCCAAGGAGTCACGCCGGATTCACGTGGTCAGTTTACCCCTAGAGGCAGAGGGGGTAACAACAACAGACGCCGCTCTAGAAGCAGAGGGGGTCCAAAAAACCAGGGAAACAGAGAGCCTCTCTCTGACCAGCCCTTTCAGCATCCCTGAGATGTTGCCCGGCTGTCCCTCCTTGGAGGCAGTCGGGGGAAGATTATCACTGTACCCAGAAGCCTGGCATTCCCTCACTCAAGACAGATGGGTACAGTCGATCATATCCAAGGGTTACATAATTCCTTTCGAGGAAAGTCCTTTCCCCTCAAATTCCCTTCCAGATGTTCCACCCGGTCTAAGGGAAATTGCAGAGTTAGAAGTCTCAAAACTACTGCAAAAAAGAGCCATTCAGCCAGTTACAACAGACCATTCAGAGCCCGGAATCTACTCAAGGTTCTTTTGGTCCCCAAAAGACGGGAGACTGGAGACCAATATTGGATCTCAGCAGACTCAACAAGTCTGTGAGGAAGACAAGATTCCGAATGGTCACTCTTCAGTCAATTCTGCCCTTCTTACAGAAGGACAACTGGATGTGCTCAATAGATCTTCAGGATGCGTACTATCACATCAAAATTCACAGACGCTCCAGGAGATTTCTCCGCCGGCTGGGGTCCAGTCATTTCCAGTTCAGAGCCCTGCCCTTTGGTCTCACTACAGCCCCCAGAGTGTTCACCAAATGCATGGCAGTGGTCACGGCTCACCTGAGACGTCAAGGATTCCAGGTGTTTCCGTATCTCGACGACTGGCTCCTGTCAGCCACCACCAGGCATCAGCTTATTCAAGCCAGGGATTACACAATAAATCTTTGTTCTCATTTGGGCATCTCGATCAACTTCGAAAAGTCATCCTTATCGCCCTGCCAGTCTATTACTTTCATAGGCGCAAACTTAAACTCTGTTCGGATGTCAGCTACCCTTACAGATCAAAGAGTTTCAGACATTCAGACTCATGTCAGGATCATTCTAGCCAACAAGAAAGTACAGGCCAGAATGGTTCTAAAGGTATTAGGCCTCATGGCTGCGGCCATTACTCTTCTTCCCCTGGCTCGCTTCTACATGCGCCGCCTTCAGTGGATGCTGTTCACACAGTGGCCGTACCAACAACTTCCAATGCGTCACCAGATTCTGGTGACACAGACTTGCAAAGATCATCTTGCTTGGTGGATCACATCTCCTCAGGTTCACCAAGGCAGACACTTTGTACCCCCATCCCGATAGCCACTGTCACCACGGATGCCTCCCTGATCGGGTGGGGGGGTCATTATCAGGGCAGGATGGTTCATGGGATGTGGCAGCCGTTCGAGTACCACCTGCACATAAATGTCCTGGAGATGAGAGCAGTGCTTTTAACGTTGCAAGCCCTCAACGACTTTCTTCCCGTAGGGACAATTGCAGTCCACACAGACAACATGTCTGTAGTTTGGTATATCAACAAACAGGGCGGAACCAAGTCCTACCCCTTGTGTCGAGAAGCTCAGACTATGGCAATGGGCGATCTCCTCTCATCGGTTTCTGGTAGCAACGCATATCCCTGGGAAAACCAACATTGTAGCGGACAGATTGAGCAGAGCTATTCTCATGCCTCACGAGTGGTCTCTCAAGCAATCTATAGCGGAAGAGATTTTTCTGGAATGGGGTCGCCCATGTTGCGATCTTTTTGCTACTCCCCAAAACAGCAAATGCCCAGACTTCTTCTCTCTCTTCCCTCTTCCAGGCCATCCCCCCAGAGACGCTCTGACCCAGGATTGGCCCCAGGGACTTCTTTATGCCTTCCCTCCATTTCCTCTGATCCCTCAAGTTATCCAGAAGGCAACCGTTTGAGAGCCAAGTTGATTCTCATTGCCCCTTACTGGCCTCGACAAGTTTGGTTCCCGTTCCTCCATCGTCACCTTTTGGTGCAGCGGTGGCATCTGGACCCAGTGCCAGATCTTCTGATTCACCAATCCGGTCAGCTGCACCGGTCTATCCCTTCTCTCAACCTCACAGCATGGTTGCTCCACTTCCTTCCTTAGCCAGGCTTCCTTTGATCTCTAACCCAGTTAGAGACATCATAGTAGCTTCTTTAAAATCCTCTACCAGGAGGATTTATGCAAGCAAATGGAAACGTTTCTCTTATTGGGCTAAGGCCAAGAGTATTGATCCTTTCACTGCCCCTATTCAGGCAGTCCTGGACTTCTTAGCAGAGATTTTTCATGCAGGCTCCTCTTCTTCCACAGTCAGAGTTCAATTGGCTGCTATCTCGAACTTTCATGTCGGGATCGCAGATCACAATATTATGTCCCATAGGCTCTGCAGGGCCTTCTTGAAAGGAATTTTCCTGCTAAAGCCTCCGATCAGGAATCCTCCTCCTCAGTGGGATCTAAATTTAGTGCTGACATCCTTGATTCTTCCCCCCTTCGAGCCAGCTGTTTCTTGTTCCCTGAAATTTCTTTCTTGGAAAACTTTATTCCTAGTGGCTATTACATCAGCCAGGAGGGTGTCTGAACTTCAGGCTCTATCAGTTCGACCCCCCTATTTGGTTTTTCACAAGGACAGAGTATCATTGAGAACTAATCCGACCTTTTTGCCTAAGGTCGCCTCAAAGACCAATTTGAATCAATCCATTGATCTCCCTGTATTTTTCCCAAACTATTCAGACAGAGCCGAACAAAAACTACATTATCTTGATGTCCACCGTCAACTCAGATATTATTTGGACAGAACAAAAAAATTTAGGAAATCTGATCAACTTTTTGTTTCCTATGCAGATAATAAGAAAGGCCTTCCTGTTTCTAAAGTAACCTTGTCTAGATGGCTTTCTTCGGTCATCTCTGAAATGTATCTGCTCAGGGGAAAACAGCTGTGCTCAAAACCTAAAGCACATTCAACTAGGAGCTTAGCTACTTCTACAGCCTTTCAAGCTAGACTTCCTTTAGACACTATTTGTGCAGCGGCCACTTGGGCCACTCCTCATACCTTTGTTTCCCACTACAAATTGGACTTGGCCTCCAGGGACAGAGCCAGTTTTGGCTCTACAGTCCTCAAGAGTCTGTTCCATTGAGCCACCCAGGATAGAGGTGCTAGGACGCTGTCCCATCAAGCAAGAATGAAGGTAGATTGACAACTTAACATTAAGAAGTTATGTACCTACCATAACGCTCCATGTTAGTTGTCTTCTCGCCTTCTTTCTTCGACCTCCCTCCTTCCCCAGGCCTGGACAGACCTTTCTATAAGAAATAATTATGCTGAAGACCATTCAGACCTGGTCCTTCTTCCATCCTGTAAGTTTTCTTCTTCCTTTTGGAAGTGTTTTTATGCTTGGTGCTATTGCCCTTTGTCATCAAACGAGATCTGGGTACTTACCGCCTTGCATCATGGGATATGGGGCTGCCTCGAGCTGGTAAAAGTGACTCTCGAGCTTAGCAAGTGCAGTGGAGCCGAGGATCGGCTCCGAACCCATCAAGCAAGAAAGAAGGCGAGAGAAGACAACTAACATGGAACGTTATGGTAGGTACATAACTTAAACTTGTGGGAAACAAATACCTCATAAGGATTTCCATTCATGTCCTTCAAGGATGCATCTGCAGTCCTTACAAATGGGTTGTCCTGTCGTCAGGCAGCCCTTCAGTCGGCCGGATTCCAAAGTCTGGGTCTGGCTTCGGCTGGTGTCACACTTCACCCGACGTCATAGCTGCAGTTATTCGGGTATAAAGGCATCAGCCGACGCCATTTTCCTCAGTCTTTCTTGCCGCGTGGCGCCCGAAGCAGAAGCTGTTCGCAAGTGCCGGTCGGTCAGAACCAGAGATTACTATTACCGAATACAACTTCGAAGACTTCTAAAAAGCTAAGTACCCCGTTGGGGACTCTTTCTTGCCTCAGCCGATGTCAGAAAAAGTGAATAACTGTTTAACTTGTGGGAAACAAATACCTCATAAAGATTTCCACTCTTACTGCTTACCTTGTTTAGGCCCAGACCACGACGTAGCAGCTTGTCTAGCCTGTGCTTCTTTTAACCGACAGACGCTTAGACGTCTGTCGGATGGACGCTTAGACGTCTGTCGGAATTTGCTGAGCAGTTTTTTCGGCTCTGATTTTGCTTATAAGATGCCGTCTGATCCTCCGACTTCACAAATAACCAAAAAACGCAAGGAAAAGGACCAACACTCGCGGTCCGCGGTTTCGGCTGAAACCGCGGTTAAGCAAACCGCGAGTGTCTCTGTTTCGGCCGAAACCGAGCAAGCGGTTCCTCCTTCAGCCGAAAACATGCCTTCTACCGAGGCTTCTTCTAACCTCGTGGAATCGGCTTCTGAAATCCAACCTGCTGTTGCGATTTCTCAGGAATTATCAGACACTATTCCCTTGGATGTTTCTACTCCTGCACGTGGAGCTGCTAGGCCTCCTGCAGCCATGTCCATTAAGGCCTTTGCCAGAGCTAAAGCAGCTAAAGCTACCAAAACTGTACCTGTTAAGGCCCCTACTCTCAGGCCCAGGTCCAGTTCCCAAATGCTCTCTTTGGCAGAGGATCTAATTTCTTTAATCCGGGGATCCCAGCCTCATCCAGACAGGGCCTCTCATCCTCCTCCAGAGAAGAGGCCTAGAGCAGAGCCCCCTGAGCCAGTGTCCACAGATGATTCCTCTGATGATTCAGACAATGCAGACCCTCCAGAGGCTTCTTATTCCCCTTTCGAAGACTCTGATGCTGAAGAGTCCATCCCTTCTGCCTCTCCACCTGAGGAATTTTCCTTTGGGGAAACCTTGCATGCCATGAGGGAACAATTTCAGTGGCAGGGCCAAGATTTTTCAGACTCCAGAAAAAGGCTTAGAACATTTTTGCATTTACCTCAACACAGGCCTTTAGCTATACCTCCAGTTCTCTCTGTTGTAGATGATTCATTTAATGATGCTTGCTCTGCTCCCGATTCTTTACCTCCGGCCCCTGCTAAGCCTGATAGGTACTACAGGGTCCCGGACACACCTCACCATTTATACAAGGCTCCTTTTGCAGATCCCGAGACTATCTCCCAGGGACCTAAGGCTGCAGCTTCTACCTCTGCTAAAAACCCCCCTCCTCTCTGAAAGGGAATCCAGGTCCTTAGTGAGATGGGGTAAAAAAGTTTACACTTCAGCCACTTTGTCAGCCAGGGCCTTGAACTGTCAGTTTCAGATGATACAATATCAAGAATTTATGCTAGACCAGTTAACTAAAAAACTGTCCTCTGATGAACCTTTTGATAAGAAGTATGTTCAGGAAATGGTACATAACATTCAGCAAGTTAGTAACCATTCTTTAAAATGCGGCTATGATGCACTGGAGGCTTCCTTTAGATCAGCCATGACTGGCACAGTTATCAGAAGGCATGCCTGGTTGAAAGAGCAGGCCTTACCGGACCACGTCAAATCAAAGCTATTAGATGCGCCCATGGACAAGGCCAACTTATTTGGTTCTCCTGCACAACAGGTACTGAAGAAGGAGGAGAAGGCAAAATCTGTACAAACAGTGAAAGATTTCTTACAGGTCCAACCTCCAAGGTTTAGCCGGAACTGGCCCTCCAAGAATTGGTCCTTTCCAGACTCCTCTAAAGCACAGAGAGGCAGGAATAGGAGATCAAGAGGCAGAAACCAATCCAGAGGTGCCTACCGGGGACACCAGTGGCAGGGTAACAACCAGCGAGGCACAGACACAGCCACCACCACTGCAACAGGACAATCACAGTGACTTGGCTCTGGCACCGCCTACCAGGGAACAACTAGAAGCACCCTTAGGCGGAAAGCTAGCTTTATTTTCAAAGAACTGGCATTACATCACAAGGGACAAGTGGATTTTGCAAACTATAGATCAAGGTTACAGGTTTCATTTCCACACTCTACCAGAAAAGAGAGGAATGCCAAACCTACCACCAACTCAAAAGGCAGAAGCTCTACAACAAATATCTCAGTTATTAAGGATGAGAGCCGTGGAAAAGGTACCATCTATGGAACAAAAAAAGGGATTTTACTCCAGACTCTTCCTGGTACCAAGAAAAGAGAGCAAATGGAGGCCTATTCTCGACCTGTCCGCTTTACACATTCCTCATTGTTCCAAAATTCAAAATGCTGACTCTACAGCAGCTTCTTCCCATGCTGGGCAAGGAGTCTTGGCTGGTAACTCTAGATCTCAAGGAGGCATACCTGCACGTCCCCATTCGACCAAATTGCAGAAGATACCTCAGATTTCTTGCAGGATCAGAACATTATCAATTCTCAGCATTGCCCTTTGGCTTATCTACTGCGCCCAGAGTGTTCACGAAATGCCTGGCATCAGTAATTGCCCATTGCAGACTTCAGGGAATACAAATTTACCCCTACCTGGACGACTGCCTGATAATAGCGGACAGCACAAACAAGCTAACAGAAGACTTACAAAGAGTCATTTACCTGCTACAAGGCCTGGGATTTACAGTCAATATAAAAAAGTCAAGACTGATACCATCCCAAAGAATAACCTTTTTGGGTGCAGAACTGGACACAATAAAGCAAATGGCATTCCTAACTGTAGAAAAACAAGAGCAACTACCACTCTACTTCTTGACATTGACAAAGCAGAACCATCTTACAGCAAGAAAAGTACTACAAGCCCTGGGCTTCATGGCATCCTGCATAATACTGGTCCCTCATGCCAGACTGCATATGAGAAAGCTACAGTGGTACCTAAAGAATTTATGGTCTCAACACGAGCACAGCCTAGAAACCAAAATTCCAATAATCCCATGCCTAAAGCAAGAGTTCCTATGGTGGGCTCAGGCCTGCCAATCAAACACAGGATTGCCCTTCTACAGCATTCGACCAGGACAAACCATCAAGACGGACGCCTCAGACATCGGATGGGGGGCCCACATGCTGGACAAGTGCATACAAGGCTTATGGACTCAAGACCAGTTGCACCTGCACATAAATCTAAAGGAAATGCTGGCAGTAAAATTGGCAATCCAGACATTCAGACCATTCTTCCAAGAAGGCCAGTTGATAAGGACAGACAACACCACAGTGATGTGGTACATCAACAAACAGGGAGGCACACATTCATACCCTCTATGCCGGATGGCACTGGACGTATGGAATGTGGCTCTGAGCTACAACATTCAGTTACAGGCAATTTTTGTACCGGGAAAAGAAAACATTCTAGCAGACATATTAAGCAGGACTACCACGGATGCCCACGAATGGATGCTGCATCCGGACATCTTCAAAGCCATTACAGGAATATGGGGACTCCCAGAAATAGACTTATTTGCATCCCCACGCAATCACCAACTAAAGAAATTCTGCACAAGGACATACCACCCACTTGCTTGGAAAGTGGACTCCCTATCTTTCAGTTGGAAGAACCTGACAGCATATGCATTCCCACCACTTCCTTTGATGCACAAGGTGCTATTGAAGATCAAAGAGGACCGTCCAAGGATCATTCTGATAGCTCCAGACTGGCCAAGGCAACATTGGTACCCATTACTAAGGAGCATGTCTCTGGAACAAATATGGATACTACCCCTGGTTCCATTACTGTTAACACAGAACAACTACAGCAACCTGCATCCAAACCTGAAAACTCTGCAACTGACTGCCTGGAACATTGCATAAGATCAATTAACCCACAGTTATCACAAAGGGTTAAAGACCTTATCCGTGAGGCTCGCAGACCCTCAACAAGAAAGAATTATGCAGCAAAATGGAAACGATATAACATTTGGAGTACTGCAAGGGGAGAAGATGGGTCACTGGTAAACATAGCCAGCATCATGGAATACTTGGCAGAGCTTTTCCACTCAGGCCTGTCCTATTCCTCCATCAAAATACATGCATCAGCTATTTCAGCAGAATACAGCTTGGATCCTCCAGTGTTCTCACACCCTCTGCTCAGACAGTTTGTGAGGGAAATTAAAAATGTAAAACCTCCTAGGGAAACCACCATTGCCAGCTTGGGACTTGAACTTTGTGCTAGAAAAATTGACACTTCCTCCTTTCGAACCAGCAGCAACAGCAGAGATGCAATACTTATCATGGAAAACTGCTTTCCTGCTGGCAATCACTTCAGCAAGAAGGGTTTCCGAACTACAGGCATTAATGGCAGTACAACCCTTCCTGATCTTCCATCAAGATAGTGTCCATGAGAACAAATCCTACATTTATGCCTAAGGTGGTATCCAGAGTGTCTTTAAACCAGGCTATCCACCTACCTACATTCTTTCCCAACCCACAGAAAAGAGGAGAAAGGCTGTTGCATACCTTGGATGTACACAGACAGTTACGCTACTACCTGGACAGGACCAAGAGCAACAGAAAAACTGACCAACTACTGCTAGCATATGCAACAGGAAGGGAAGGAAAAGCAATTTCAAAACAGACAATCTCAAAGTGGATAGGAAATTGCATTAGATTTTGTTACTCTTACCATGGCAAGAAAACTCCAGAAAACATCAGGCCTCACTCTACAAGGGCTACAGCCACTACCACAGCCTTCTTACGAGGAGTGGCTACCAAGGACTTTATAGAGGCTGCTACTTGGACCTCCGTGCATACATTTGCCAAGCATTATAATTTACCTTTATACTCTAGATCCCGAGCAGGTTTTGCCTCTGCTATTTTGCAAGGGATTCTAACTACACCATAATCTCTCCTGTTACCTCCTCCCCTAGTTTGGCTATGGTATTCTACCCATTTGTAAGGACTGCAGATGCATCCTTGAAGGACATAGTACAGTTTTGTACCTACCATAAATGTAGATGTCCGATAGGAATGCATCTGCAGTCAGGATTACCCACCCGCCTTCCCCTCTTTGGTACTCCTAGGGTATTTGCCCACCTTATAGCTAGCTGGGGGGGATCTATTATGGTGTATTTGTTTGTATATATGTACATACATGCTTATTTTTGTGTTTACTCTCTATTATTTGGAATCATTGGCATTTATCCAAATTTAGCCTACCAAGAGGGCACCTGTCATCTGGGGCAAGAAACACTGAGGAAAATGGCGTCGGCTGATGCCTTTATACCCGAAAAACTGCAGCTATGACGTCGGGTGAAGTGCGACACCAGCCGAAGCCAGACCCAGACTTTGGAATCCGGCCGACCGAAGGGCTGCCTGACGCCAAGACAACCCATTTGTAAGGACTGCAGATGCATTCCTATCGGACATCTACATTTATGGTAGGTACAAAACTGTACTTTACTGCCTTCCTTGCTTAGGCCCAGACCACGACGTATCAGCTTGTTTAGCCTGTGCCTCCTTCAACCGACCGACTCTTAGACGTCGGTCAGAGTTTGCAGAAGAATTTTTCGGAACCGCTTTTGCATATAAAATGCCGTCGGAGACTCAGACTACGGATATGGTCAAAAAACGCAGCGAAAAGGACCGACACTCGCGGCCCACGGTTTCGGCTGAATCCACGGTTAGGCCTACCGTGAGTGTCTCTGTTTCGGCTGAAACAGAGTCCTTTGTTCTTACGACCGAAACCATACCTCCGACAACCGAGGCCAGAGAGGCCCCGGCTGAGTCGGCTTCAGAAATCCCTACCAAAGCTAGTGCTCTAGAATTGTCCGACACCATTCCATTGGACATTTCTACACCTGCCCGTGGGGCAGCTAGGCCCCCAGCTTCTATGTCTATTAAGGCCTTTTTCCAGGGCTAAAGCTGCCAAACTTTCAAAAGCTTTACCTGCCAAATCTACTTCACAGAGGCCTTCAAGTTCTCAGATCCTCAGTCTTGCTGAGGACCTTATATCCTTAATTAGGGGTTCCCAACCTCACCCAGACAGGGCCTCCCAACCTCCATCTGACAAAAGGCGTAGGACTGAACCCTCTGAACCTCTCTCCTCTGATTACTCCACGGATGGGTCTGATTTGTCAGACCATCAGGAAGGGGCCTATTCGCCTTGAGGATTCAGATGCAGAAGAGACTATTCCTTCGGCCTCCCCTCCTGAAGAATTTTCCTTTGGGGAGACTTTGCACTCAATGAGGGAACACTTTCAATGGCAGGGTCAGGATTTTTCTGATTCTAGAAAAAGATTAAGGACATTTTTACATTTGCCCCAGCATAGGCCCTTAGCCATACCACCAGTGCTAACTGTAATTGATGTGTATAATGATGTCAGTTCTGCACCTGATTCTCTTCCCCCGGCCCCTGCCAAACCTGACAGATATTACAGGGTCCCGGATTCTCACTTCCACCTGTATAAAGCCCATGCTGCAGACCCAGAAACTATTTCTCAGGGCCCAAAGGTGTTGCAGCTGCCACTGCCAAAATCCCTACCCTCTAAAAGAGAGTCTAGAGCATTAGAGATGGGGTAAAAAGGTTTATACATCTGCTACTCTTTCTGCCAGGGCATTAAACTGTCAATTCCATATGATACAGTACCAAGAATATTTGTTAGGTCAGCTGAATAAAAAGCTTTCTTCTCCTGAACCTTTAGACTGTAAATCCCTTCAGGATTTGGTACACAACTCACAGTAGGTCAGTAATCATTTCTTAAAATGTGGCTATGATGCACTGGAGGCTTCATTTATATCAGCTATGACTGTGGCAGTAATTCGTAGGCATGCCTGGCTAAAAGAGCAATCCTTGCCAGACCATGTCAAGGCTAAACTCCTAGATGCTCCAATGGAGAAACAAAGTTTATTTGGCTCCCCTGCACAGGAGATTCTAAAGAAAGTGGAAGAAAAAGCAAAATCTGTGCAAACAGTAAAGGAATTTCTGCAGGTCCAACCTCCGAGGTTCAGCAGAAACTGGCCTTCAAAGAATTGGTCCTTTCCAGACACCTCCAGAGCGCAGAGGGGCAGGAATAGACACCCTAGAGGCAGAGGTCAATCAAAGGGTGCCTATAGGGTCAGTCAGTGGCAGCCTGCCAACCAGAGGAGTAGTGCCACAGCTGCAACTACAACCACTACCACAGGACAGACACAATGACTTGACTCTGATTCCGCCTACCAGGGAACAACTGGAAGCTCCCTTGGGCGGAAAGCTGGCTTTATTCTCAAAAAACTGGCATTGCATTACAAAGGACACATGGACATTGCAAACAATAGACAAAGGATACAGGTTTCACTTCCACACTTTACCAAAAAGGAGCGGAATGCCAAACCTTCCACCAAACCAGAAGCCAGAGGCTTTAAGACAAATCAACAATTTACTTCAGATGAAAGCGATAGAAAGGGTACCATCTATGGAACAAGGCCAAGGATTTTACTCCAGACTATTCCTTGTACCAAGAAAAGAAAACCAATGGAGGCCTATTCTCGACTTGTCCGCACTGAACACATATCTCATTGTGCCAAAATTCAAAATGCTGACCCTACAGTATTTCTTCCCATGTTGGGCAAGGAGTCTTGGCTGGTGACTCTAGATCTCAAGGAGGCATACCTGCACGTCCCTATCCGACCAGATTGCAGAAGACACCTCAGATTTCTTGCAGGATCAGAGCATTATCAATTCTCAGCATTACCTTTGGCTTATCTACTGCGCCCAGAGTATTCACGAAATGCCTGGCATCAGTAATTGCACATTGCAGACTTCAGGGAATTTAAATCTACCCATACCTGGATGACTGCCTAATACAAGCGGGCAACAAGACAAAATTGATAAAGGATTTGGCCTATGTCATACACCTGTTACAGGCCTTGGGATACACAGTCAACATCCAAAAGTCAAGACTAGTGCCATCCCAAAGGATAACCTTTTTGGGTGCAGATCTGGACACAATAACTCAGATGGCTTTTCTCACAGAAGAAAAACAAAAATAACTTCCAGATTCCTTGCAGTAAGCTGAGCTTGTCTCGTCAAAGTCATGAAGTAAAGTCCTGCAGGCCCTGGGTTACATGGCATCCTGCATAATCTTGATCCCGCATGCCAGGCTGCATATGAGAAAATTACAATGGTACCTAAGGAATGTATGGTCTCAACACAGGCACAGTCTAGAAACCATGATACCAATCATTCCATGCCTTCAAAAGGAATTCCTGTGGTGGGCTCAGGCCTGCCAGTCCAACAGAGGGTTGCCTTTCAACAAACCAAAACCAAGGCAGACCATCACCACGGACGCCTCAGACCTAGGATGGGGAGCACACATGGAGGACAAATGTATCCAAGGCCTATGGTCTCAAGGCCAGCTAAACTTGCACATAAACCAAAAGGAGATGCTGGCAGTGAAGCATGCAATCGAGGCATTCAAACCATTCCTCCAGCAAGGACATCTGCTGATAAGGACAGACAACACCACGGTCATGTGGTACATAAACAGGGAGGCACGCATTCCTACCCCCTATGCCAGATGGCAATGGATCTGTGGAACCTAGGCCTGAATCTCAATATCCAGCTGCAGGCCAAATTCGTACCAGGAAAAGAGAATTCACTAGCAGACAGCTTAAGCAGAACTACCACGGATGCTCACGAATGGATGCTGCATCCAGACATCTTCAAACTCATAACAAAGAAATGGGGAATGCCAGAGATAGATCTGTTCGCCTCCCCACTCAACCACCAACTGAAGAAGTTCTGCTTAAGGACATACCACCCACAAGCCTGGAGGGTGGACTCTCAGCTGGAATGCCCTAACAGTGTATGCATTTCCACCTCTCCCATTGATGTACAAGGTTCTACTGAAGATCAGGGAGGAACAGCCAAAGGTGATACTAATAGCTCCGGACTGGATAAGACAGCACTGGTATCCGCTACTGAGAATCATGTCTCAGGCGAACTCATGGCCTCTACCCCTATGGCTTCTTCTAACGCAGAACAATTTCAAGACCCTGCATCCAAACTTGAAAACACTGCAACTAACTGCCTGGAAAATTGCTTAAAACCAAACCAAACTGTCTTATCTCAGAGGGTCAAGGACATTATCCTGGAGGCTCGCAGACCCTCCACAAGGAAGACATACTCAGCTAAATGGAAGAGATTCCTCATTTGGAGCACATCAGAGGGCACAGATGTCACAGTGACAAACCTAGCACACATCCTAGAATACTTAGCAGAATTGTTCCACAATGGCCTGTCCTACTCTTCCATTAAGATTCATGCTTCAGCAATTTCAGCAGAATACAATATGGATCCTCCTGTCTTCTCTCACCCTCTTCTCAGACAATTTTTGAGAGGGATCAAAAATGTTAAACCTCCAAGGAGATCCCCTCTGCCTGCATGGGATCTCAATTTTGTGCTGGAAAAATTGACACTACCTCCTTTTGAACCAGCAGCATCAGCAGACTTACAGTTTTTATCTTGGAAAACTGCTTTCCTTCTGGCAATCACTTCAGCAAGAAGAGTATCAGAGTTTTGTACCTACCATAAATGTAGATGTCCGATAGGTATGCATCTGCAGTCAGGATTACCCACCCTCCTTCCCCTCTGTGGTATTCACCTGGCATCCGGGGCAAGAAACAGAGGAAAATGGCGTCGGCTGTTGCCTTTATACCCCAGAAGCTCTGACGTCGGGGAAAGTGCGACATCAGCCGAGGCCAGACCCAGACTTTGGAATCCGGCCGACCGAAGGGCTGCCTGAGGCAGGACAACCCATATGTTATGACTGCAGATGCATACCTATCGGACATCTACATTTATGGTAGGTACAAAACTGTACTTTGTGCAAAGAGGCCATGAGAATTTGGCAATGGGCAGAGTCCACGGGTCACTTTCTAATAGCAACGCACATCCCGGGGTTATCCAACGTCATAGCGGACAGGTTGAGTAGAGCCATCCTGTTACGTCACGAGTGGTCCCTCAATCAGAAAGTGGCGGAAAGGATTTTCAGCAAATGGGGCCAGCTTTGCTGCGATCTGTTTGCGTCTCCAATGAACACCAAATGCAGAAGCTACTTTGCCCTTTTACCCCCTCCAGGGGATGTCCCCAGGGACGCTCTGATTCACGATTGGCCCCCGGGTCTCCTGTATGCTTTCCCTCCTATACCACTGATCCCGAAATTTCTTCAGAAAGCCAAGGACCAGGAGAGGACTATAATTCTCATTGCCCCATTCTGGCCTCGACAGATCTCATTCACGTTTCTTCATGCCCACCAAATGCAGGAGCCCTGGATTCTGGACCCAGTGCCAGATCTGCTGACTCATTCATCAGGAGCTCCTCACCCATTGCTCATATCCCTCAAGTTAGCAGCCTAGCTGCTCCGCTTCCCTACTTAGCCAGGTCTGACCTTCTCTCTCCGGCGGTCCAGAACATTCTGGTCACCTCTCATAAGGCTTCCACTACTAAAATCTATACCATTAAGTGGAAACGTTTCGTCCACTGGGCGACTACACAGCATTTGGATCCTTTAGTAGCCCCCCTAAACAAGATTTTGGAATTCCTGTCCATTCTGTTTCACCAAGGAGCCTCTACTGCCACTTTAAAAGTTCAGTTGGCTGCTATTTCCAACTTTCACATAGGAGAAAACGGGGCTCCCATTATGGCTCATAGGCTTTGTAAAGCCTTCATGAAAGGGTCCTTTCATCTCAGACCAACAGTTAGGTTACCTACAGCTCCTTGGAATCTAAATTTACTCTTATCCCAGTTAATTTTACCACCCTTTGAACCAGCTTCTTCCTGTTCCTTAAACTTCTTGTCCTGGAAGACTCTTTTCCTAGTAGCTATCACTTCAGCCAGACGAGTATCAGAACTTCAGGCACTTTCCATCAAGCAGCCATATTTAATTTTTCACCCTGACAGGGTATCATTATGCACCAACCCTTCCTTTCTCCCTAAGGTTTGTTCGGTTGCCAACATTAATCAGTCCATTGAGCTTCCTACATTTTTCAAGAACCACTCCAACAAGCTGGAATATGTTACTCAAATTGGATGTTCATAGACAACTCAGATTCTACCTGGATAGAACTAAGGACCATAGGAAAGCGGACCAACTCTTATAGCCTTTGCGGACAACAAAAAGGGCATGGCAGTGACGAAGCGCACACTTTCTAAATGGCTAACTGATTGTATAACCTTCGTGTATTCTGCTTCAAACCGGAATTTGCCCACCAAACCAAAGGGACATTCTACTAAGTCAGTTTCCACATCCCTGGCTTGTGCGGCTAGTCTGCCATTGGACACTATTTGTGCAGCCGCCACTTGTTCTAAACCGCATACATTCATCACTCATTATAAAGTTGATAGGACTTCCAGGGATAGAGCATCTTTTGGTTCCACTGTGCTCAGGAACGTTCTTCCGTGAGTCACTCAGGGTAACGGAGCTAGGGACGCTACCCATTTGTAAGAACAAACGGCGAGATTGAACACTCTCACATAAAGAAGTTATGTCCTTACCATAACGTTCCATGTGGAGTGTTCATCTCTCCTTTGTTCTTACATCCCCACCCTCATGTCTGGAAGAACGTACGGATTTAGAAGTCTGGTCTATTTTTCTCCCACTAGTGGTCTCTCTGTTTTTCCTACTGGCTTGAGCTAGTTACTGCTCCTTATGTATACTTATGTATCCCTTTTATGCTTGATTACCTTTGTTATTGCTGGATCTGGTCTTGTTTTGCAAACTAGATCTGAGGTAGAGGCAGAGGGAATTGTGGGAGGTAGGTTGGTCTCTAGCTTCTCCTAGATGCAGAGCTTTGCTAAGTGGCTGACTCTGAGCCGAGGATCGGCTCAGACACCCATTTGTAAGAACAAAGGCGAGATGAACACTCCACATGGAACGTTATGGTAAGGACATAACTTCTTTTTCCTATCATTCCTTGCCTGCAGCAAGAGTTTCTGTGGTGGGCAGAGGCCTGCCACCAAAACAAGGGAATGTCATTCTTTCCACCCCTGGCCTCCCAAACGCTGACTACAGATGCATCAGATTATGCTTGGTGGAGCGCATCTGGCAGGGGGATGTGTTCAGGCTCTTTGGAGCCCAAATCTAATGCACCTTCTCATCAGCCAGAAAGAAAGATGCTAGCTGTACAGATTGCTCTGACAGCCTTCAAAGACTGTCTTCATCCAGGGCAACTGCTGATAAAGACAGACAACCTCAGTCATGTGGCACATAAGCAGCGGGGGTACCCATTCGTACCCCCTTTACAGACTAGCCATAGCATTGTGGAACACTGCCTTGACTTATCAAATACATCTACAAGCTCAATTCCTGCCAGGAAAGCAGAATACTCTGGCAGACTAAGCAGAAATCGTATGGACCCACACGAATGGAAACTGGATCCACAAATCTTCAGCATGTTGACCCGCATATGGGGGATCCCAGACATGGATCTTTTTGCCTCATCCCAAAACTAGCAGTTGGACAAATTCTGAACAATAATTCCTCAGAAAAGTTTGGAAAGTGGATGCTCTATCCTTCAGCTGCAAAAACCTATCAGTCTATGCTTTTCTACTTCTGCCTCTGGTCTCAAAGGTCTTACTAAAAGTCAGGAAAAAACAAAAATGATCCTGATTGCTCCAGACTGGCCTCACCAACAGTGGTACCCACTCCTACACTGTCTCATCTTCCTCCATGGTACCTGCCTCTGACACCTTACCTACTGTCTCAGCAGAACTATCAAATTTTGTACACTCTGCTCCAGTCTCTGAATCTTCAATCAACTAATTTCCCCAGTTACATCTCTCAGCAAACCTGTGATGGATGTCATTTTGGAGGCTAGAAGGCCTAGTACTTGAAAATATTATGCTGACAAATGGAAAATATTCTGTGCCTGGAACCAATCACAAGGAATAAGCACAGCAATACCCAATATTCCTCAGATGTTCATGTTGCCCTGTTGCAGTCATCACACTTGAGCTATCTTGTCGTTAGGCGGTCCCGCAGTCGGCCTGAATTCCAAAGTCTTGGTCCGGCGTCTGTTGCTGTCGCTTCTTCCCTGGCGTCAGTGTGCCAGGGGTATATAAGAGGCATCCAATGCCATTTTCTTCAGTCTTTCTTGCCGCGCGGTGCCCGAAGCAGAAGCAGTTCGCAAGTGCCGGTCGGCCGACACCTGAGATTTTCGAATCGAATTTCATTCCGAAGTCTTCAAAGCTAAGTACCCCGTTCGGGAACCTTTTCTTGCCTCGGTCCGATGTTAAAGTTAACAATTGCTTTTCTTGTGGGAAGCAAATACCTCATAAAGACTTTCATTCTTATTGTATACCTTGCCTAGGCCCAGACCATGACGTCACTGGTTGTCAGTTTTGTGCTAGGTTCAATAAGCGAACTATAAAGCGACGCTTTGATTTCGCACAACACTACTTCGGTAGGAAATTTAATTACACTATGCAGTCAGAGCAACCGACTACCGGTGTGCATAAAAAACGCAAAGATAGACAGGCAGCCTAAATCCAAGCTAGACTCAAAGGCCTCTGCTGGGCTGGTCACTGGTTCTCTGGTTTTCAGTGAGGCGCCTATGCAGCTCCTGACTACCGCAGAATTGGAACCACAGACTGCTTCAGATTCTCAAGCAGAGTGTTCTAGGCTGACGCAGCCATTTTCTTTAGGCCCTACCGACAACATTGCAGAAGAAGCCAGTGCTGCGGAAACACCTTCGGTTACAGAAGGTGTCTTCAGACTGACTACTCTCACCATAAAATTTTATGCTAAGCTTAAGACTCCTCTAAAACCAAAAAAGACTGCACATCAGTCTGCAGTTCAAGGCCCCATGCCTAAGAAACATATGCTTAAAATAGCTGAAGATTTGATTTCTTTAATCAGGGGTTCCCAACCCCCCCCCCCCCAAAGACAAAAGGCCTAGACAAGAGGAGGATTATGCCTCCTTTGATCAAGTGTCTATTTCTTCAGGCTCCTCTGAGGAACAGGATTACTCCTTTCCCCCTTAGGAAGATTCTGATGCTTGAAGATTCCATTCCCTCAGCTTCTCCCCCTGAAGACTATTCCTTTGGGGAAACCTTACATACCATGAGGGAACATTTCCACTGGGAAGGTCAGGACTACTCCGACTCAAAGAAAAGGCTCAGAGTTTCTTTTACTCCCCCAGCACAGACCACTTGCTATCCCTCCAGTTTTAGACATTGTGGATGATGATTATTTATAATCTAGTCTAACTCCGGATTCTCTGCCTCCTGCTCCAGCCAAACCAGATAGATACTATAGAGTGCCTGACTCGCACAAATTCCTTTACAAAAGCCCTGTTGCTGACCCAGAGACCCCCAAAGGGGCTAAGGCTTCTGTGGCTAAAAATCCTGTAACCTCTGAAAGGGACTCCAGAGCACTAGATAGGTGGGGGAAGAAGGTTTACAGCTCAGCTACTCTAGCTATGAGAGCACTAAATTGTCAATTTCACATGCTGAAATACCAGCAATTCATTGTGTCTCAAATAAAACAAAAGATGAGCACGCTCCCTCAACAGTCTGAATTCAAAGAAATGCAGGATCTGTTGCATGCGGGCAAACGTACTTTACAATGTGGATTTGATTCCTTGGAAGCTTCCTGTAGAGCAGCTGTTACTGGGTCTGTTATATGTAGGCATGCTTGGTTAAAGGAACAAACTCTGCCTGATCATGTTAAAGCAAAGTTACTAGATGCACCCTTATAGCAGGATGTCTTATTTGGGGTTAAAGCAGAAGAGGTTTTAAAGAAAATGGAGGATAAGGCAAAATCTATGCAGACTGTCAAAGATTTCTTACAGGTACAACCCCCACGCTTCAGCAGAAATTGGCCAGCAAAAAATTGGTCCTTTCCAGCTTCTGACAGACCACAGAGGAGTAAATACAGATGCCCAAGGGGCAGAGGACAAACACAAATCCCTTACAAACCTCGCCATGGGGCACTGCAACACAGAAGGGAGGAGAGGACAGGTCCCAAACTACTAGAAGACAAACACAATGACTTAAACCTCAAACTGCCAAGCAAAAATCTCTTGGCAGCTCCCTTGGGAGGAAAATTAGCATTTTTTTATAGACTGGCGCATCGTCACAAAGGACAAATGGGTCCTAGACATTATCTCAAGGATACAGATTCCATTTCCACACCTTGCCAAGGATAAAAGTAATGCCAGACTTGCCACAAAATCAATGGGCAGAGGCACGAAAACAAATTACAGCTCTCATGGACATGAGAGCCATTCAACTGGTACCTACACAGGAGCAAGGCCAAGGATTTTACTCGAGGCTCTTTCTAGTCCCCAGAAAGGACAATGCTTGGAGACCCATTCTGGACCTTTCAATTTTAAACACCTTCTTGCAAGTACCCAAATTCAAGATGCGAACACTACAGCAGCTTCTTCCCATGTTGGGCAAGAAAGCTTGGCTAGTAACGTTGGACCTCAAGGAGGCATACCTGCTTGTCCCTATCAGACAAAATTGCAGAAGATACCTCCGATGTCCTTCAAGAATGCAACTGCAGTCATAACATATGGTTTGTCCTGCCTCAGGCAGCCCTCGGTCGGCCGGATTCCAAAGTCTGGGTCCGATGTCGGCTGATGTCGCATTTCTCTGACGTCAGAGCGGCTGGAGTATCAGCCGACGCCATTTTCTTCAGTCTTTCTTGCCGCACGGTGCCCGAAGCAGAAGCAGTTCGCAAGTGCCGGTCGGTCAGCTCCTGTATTCTTCGATTCCGAAGTCATCAAAAAAGCTAAGTACCCCGTTGGGGACCTTTTCTTGCCTCAGCCGATGTCAGAAATTACTGAAAAAGTTAACAATTGTCTGTCTTGTGGTAAACAAATACCTCATAAGGATTTCCACTCTTACTGTCTTCCTTGTCTTGGCCCAGACCACGACGTCTCGGCCTGTGTAGCCTGTGCTCGCTTCAACAAGCGCACTCTCAGGCGCCGGGCGGAGTTCGCTGAAGAATTTTTCGGCGTAAAATTTGCTTATACAATGCCGTCGGAACTTCCATCACAAACTCCCAAGAAACGAAAAGACCGGGACCGACATCCTTGGCCCGTGTCTACCACCAACTCCACGCCAAAACCTACCGAGAGTGCTCCGGTTCCCCCTGAGACGGTTATTCCACCGCTCCGAACCGAAGACACCGCATTACCGACGACTCCGATTCCGGATATCACCCCGACGCCAGTTATTGATTTTCCTCCGGATACCGAAACCGAGGAAATGCCCGAGACCATTGCTGTAGATAAGGTCACTCCTGCACGTGGAGCTGCCAGGCCTCCTATGGCCATGTCTATTAAGGCCTACACTAGGGCTAAGGCAGCCAGCAAGACCAAGCATCTTACTGCTAAAGCCTTACCTCAGCCTACTCCAGAGACACAGATCATGACTGTGGCTGCTGACTTAATTTCTATGATTAGAGGTTCACAGGCCCATCCTGAGAGAGGATCCCAGCCTCATTCTGATAAAAGGCCCCGGGTTGAACCCTCTGACCCTATTCCTTCAGATGAAGATTCTGAGGACTCTTGTCCACTCAGATGGCCAGGAAGAGCTCTTCCAGACCTATGAGGACTCTGATGCAGAGGATTCTATCCCCTCGGCCTCCCCTCCTGAGGATATTTCTTTTGGGGAAGTTCTGCATACCATGAGGGAACATTTCAAGTGGCAAGGCCAGGAATATTCTGATTCCAGAAAGCGCCTTCGAACTTTCCTTAAAAAGCCCCAGCACAGGCCCTTAGCTATTCCTCCTGTGCTTGATGTTTTGGATGATTTATATTCTGACTCTAGTGTTACCCCTGATTCTCTTCCTCCTGCTCCAGTCAAGCCAGACAGGTATTACAGGGTCCCAGAAACACATTCTCATTTATTCAGGGCCCATACTGCTGATTTGGAAACTATTTCTCAGGGACCTAAAGATGATGTCCTTCATGGATGCATCTGCAGTCATAACAAATGGGTTGTCCTGTCGTCAGGCAGCCCTTCGGTCGGCCGGATTCCAAAGTCTGGGTCCGGCTTCGGCTGATGTCGCACTTCACCCGACGTCATCTCTGCTGGTCTTCGGGTATAAAGGCATCAGCCGACGCCATTTTCCTCAGTCTTTCTTGCTGCGTGGCGCCCGAAGCAGAAGCTGTTCGCAAGTGCCGGTCGGTCAGATCCAGAGATTACTACTACCGAATACTACTTCGAAGACTTCTAAAAGCTAAGTACCCCGTTGGGGACTCTTTCTTGCCTCAGCCGATGTCAGAAAAAGTCAATAACTGTTTAACTTGTGGGAAACAAATACCTCATAAAGATTTCCACTCTTACTGTTTGCCTTGCTTAGGCCCAGACCACGACGTAGCAGCCTGTTCGGCCTGTGCTTCCTTCAACCGACGAACGCTTAGGCGTCGGTCGGAGTTTGCTGAACAGTTTTCGGCTCAGATTTTGCGTACATTATGCCGTTGGATCCTCCGACTACCCAAATTGTTAAAAGCAAAGAAAAGACCGACACTCGCGGTCCGCGGTTTCGGCCGAAACCACGGTTAAGCAAGCCGCGAGTGTCTCGGTTTCGTCCGAAACCGAGAAAACTGGTCAATCTTCAGCCGAATCCATGACTACTACTGAGGCTCCTGCTACCTTACCTGAATCAGCCTCAGAAATTTTGCCTACAACTGTGGTTCCTACTGATTTATCAGACACCATCCCTCTGGATATCTCTACCCCAGCACGTGGTGCTGCTAGGCCTCCTGCAGCCATGTCTATTAAGGCCTTTGCCAGGGCTAAAGCAACCAAATCAGCTAAAGCAGTGCCTGTTAAACCACCCTCTCAGGCCCACTTCTAGTTCACAAATGCTTACTCTGGCAGAAGATTTAATATCCTTAATTAGGGGATCCCAATCTCACCCAGACAGGGCCTCTCAGCCCCCAGAAAAGAGACCTTGAGCAGAGCCCCCCGAGCCTGTGTCCTCTGATGATTCTGCGGATGACTCAGACATTACAGATCAGCCAGAGGCTCCTTTTTCCAATTATGAAGATTCAGATGCTGAAGAATCCATTCCAGCTGCCTCTCCACCAGAGGAATTCTCCTTTGGGGAAACCTTACATGCCATGAGAGAACAATTCCAATGGCAGGGACAAGATTTCTCAGATTCAAGAAAAAGGCTTAGGACTTTTCTGCACTTACCACAACATAGGCCCTTAGCTATACCTCCTGTCCTGTCTGTTGTGGACGATGCATTTAATGATGTCTGCACTGCACCTGATTCTTTACCTCCAGCCCCTGCCAAACCAGATAGATTTTACAGGGTGCCAGACACTCATCACCACCTACACAAGGCCCCACTTGCAGACCCCGAAACTATATCCCAGGGGCCTAAGGCAGTAGCCTCGACCACAGCAAAAACCCCTATTCCCGCTGAAAGGGAATCCAGGTCCTTAGAGATGGGGGAAAAAAGTCTACACCTCTGCTACTCTCTCAGCTAGAGCTTTAAACTGCCAGTTTCACATGATCCAATACCAAGAGTTTATGCTTGATCAGTTAATTAAAAAGCTGTCCTCTGATGAATCTTTAGATAAGAAATATGTATTAGAAATGGTGAATAACATCCAACAGGTTAGTAACCATTCTTTAAAATGTGGCTATGATGCACTGGAGGCTTCATTTAGATCAGCCATGACTGGCACAGTGATAAGAAGGCAGGCATGGTTGAAAGAACAGGTCTTAACCGGATCATGTTAAAGCTAAGCTATTGGATGCTCCTATGGATAAGGCCAGTCTATTTGGGGAACCTGCCCAGCAGGTAATGAAGAAAATGGAAGAGAAGGCAAAATCTGTGCAAACAGTTAAAGATTTCCTACAGGTTCAGCCACCAAGGTTTAGCAGGAACTGGCCTGCCAAAAATTGGTCCTTTCCTGACTCCACAAGATCACAAAGGGGCAGGAACAGACGCTCTAGGAACAGAAATCAATCCAGAGGAGGTGCCTACAGAGGACGACAGTGGCAAGGCAATAACCGAGGCACAGACACAACCACTGCCACTGCAACAGGACAATCACAGTGACTTGGCTCTGACTCCGCCTACCAGGGAGCAAATAGCAGCACCATTAGGCGGAAAGTTAGCCTTATTCTCGCAAAATTGGCACTATATCACAAAAGACAAGTGGATTTTGCAAACCATAGACCAAGGCTACCGGTTCCACTTCCACACTTTACCAGTAAAAAGAGGAATGCCAAACCTGCCCCCAAATCAAAAAACAGAAGCCCTGCACCAGATAGCGGAATTAATAAAGATGAGAGCTGTGGAAAGAGTACCAATAACAGAACAGGGCAAAGGATTCTACTCAAGACTCTTCCTAGTACCAAGAAAAGAGAAAAGCTGGAGACCTATTCTCGACCTGTCCATCTTAAACACATACATCATTGTCCCAAAATTCAAAATGCTGACCCTACAGCAACTTCTTCCCATGCTGGGCAAGGAGTGTTGGCTGGTAACTCTAGATCTCAAGGAGGCATACCTGCACGTCCCCATTCGACCAAATTGCAGAAGATGCCTCAGATTTCTTGCAGGATCAGAGCATTATCAATTCTCAGCATTGCCCTTTGGCTTATCTACTGCCCAGAGTATTCACAAAATGCCTGGCATCAGTAATCGCTCACTGCAGAGTACAGGGAATCCAAATTTATCCATACCTGGACGACTGCCTATTACAAGCGGACAACAAAAGCAAGCTGACAACAGATTTACAAAGGGTCATTTACTTGCTACAAGCCCTGGGATACACAGTCAATTTACAAAAGTCAAGGCTGATACCATCCCAGACAAGAACTTTCTTGGGCGCGGAATTGGACACAGTCAAACAGATGGCATTCCTAACTGCAGAAAAACAAAAAGAGCTCCCTCTTTACTTCTTGGCATTAACAAAGCAGAACAAACTAACAGCAAGAAAAGTCTGCAGGCCTTGGGCTTCATGGCATCATGCATAATCTTGGTCCCACATGCCAGACTGCATATGAGAAAGTTACAGTGGTACCTAAAGAATTTATGGTCTCAACACAGGCACAGCTTAGAAACAGAAATACCACTAATCCCATGCTTAAAACAGGAGTTCCTATGGTGGGCTCGGGCATGCCAGTCAAACCCAGGCTTGCCCTTCCACAACTTTCGAGCAAACCAAACCATCACAACGGACGCCTCAGACCTAGGATGGGGGGCACACATGCTGGACAAATGCGTACAAGGACTGTGGACTCAGGACCAGCTGCACCTGCACATAAACCAAAAAGAAATGCTGGCAGTAAAACTGGCAATCCTAAAATTCAGACCATTCCTCAAAGAAGGCCATTTGATGATAAGGACATAACACCACAGTCATGTGGTACATCAACAAACAGGGAGGCACTCATTCTTACCCCCTATGCAGAATGACTTTGGACCTTTGGAATCTGGCTCTCCGCTACAACATCCAGTTACAGGCAATATTTGTACCGGGAAAAGAGAACACCCTAGCAGACATTTTAAGCAGAACCACCTCGGATGCTCACGAATGGATGCTACACCCGGACATCTTCAAGGCCATCACAAAGAAATGGGGAATGCCACAAATAGATCTATTCGCTTCCCCACAAAATCACCAGCTCAAAAAATTCTGCACAAGGACATTCCACCCACTTGCATGGAAGGTGGACTCTCTATCCTTCAGCTGGAAAGGCCTGACAGCATATGCATTTCCACCTCTTCCCTTGATGCACAAGGTGCTGCTGAAAATCAGAGGAACGTCCAAGGGTAATTCTAATAGCTCCGAACTGGCCAAGACAACACTGGTACCCATTGCTGAGGAGCATGTCTCGGGAGAAAATGTGGTCAATACCCCTGATGCCTCTGATGTTAACTCAGAACAACTACAACATCATACATCCAAACCTAAAAACGTTGCAACTGACTGCCTGGAACATCACATAGCAGTGACTAACCCAGACCTTTCACAAAGGGTTAAAGACATTATCCTTGAAGCCCGCAGACCTTCAACAAGAAGGAACTATGCAGGAAAATGGAAAAGGTTCGTCATTTGGAGTACTGAAAGAGGAAAAGATGTGTCGAACATAGATATTGCTAACATTCTTGAGTACGTGGCAGAGCTTCTACATACAGGCCTGTCCTATTCCTCCATCAAGATACATGCATCAGCTATTTCAGCAGAATACAGCTTTGATCCTCCTGTCTATTCACATCCTCTACTCAGGCAGTTCCTCAGAGGGATCAAGAATGTAAAACCTCCTAGGAAACCACCATTACCAGCATGGGACTTGAATTTTGTACTAGAAAAGTTGACACTCCCTCCGTTTGAACCAGCAGCAACAGCAGATCTACAACACCTGTCATGGAAAACTGCTTTCCTACTGGCTATTACTTCAGCAAGGAGGGCTTCAGAACTACAGGCCTTAATGGCAGTGCAACCCTTCGTAATCTTCCATCAAGATAGGGTGTCCATGAGACCTAATCCTACATTTATGCCTAAGGTGGTATCCAGAGTGTCTTTAAACCAGGCAATCCACCTACCTACCTTCTTTCCAAATCCACAGAACAGAGGTGAAAGAATAATGCATACCTTGGATGTACATAGACAGTTACGCTACTACCTGGACAGAACCAAAGGTAACAGAAAAACTGACCAGCTCTTTGTAGCCTATGCAACAGGAAGGGAAGGAAAAGCAATTTCCAAACAGACAATCTCCAAATGGATAGGAAATTGCATAAGATTCTGTTACTCCTACCATGGAAAACCAATTCCACAGAACATAAGACCTCACTCAACAAGGGCTACAGCCACTACCACAGCTTTCTTAAGAGGAGTGGCAACCAAGGACATTATTGAGGCGGCTACTTGGACCTCCGTGCATACATTTGCCAAGCATTATAATTTACCTCTATATTCTAGATCCCGAGCAGGGTTTGCCACTGCTGTACTGCAAGGGATCCTGACTACACCATAACTTTTATTCCTCCTCCCCTAGTTTGGCTATGGTATTCTACCCATTTGTTATGACTGCAGATGCATCCATGAAGGACATAGTACAGTTTTGTACCTACCATAAATGTAGATGTCCGAACTGGATAGCATCTGCAGTCAGGATTACCCTCCCTCCTTCCCCTCTGTGGTACTCCTAGGGTATTTACCCTCCTAATAGCTAGCTGGGGGGGGGGGGGTCTCTTATGGTGTATTTGTTTGTATATATGTATGTACATGTTTATTTTTTGTGTTTGCCTTCTACTATTTTGGAAACATTGGCATCTATCCAAAATTTAGCTTTCTAAGAGGGCAGTTGGCATCTGGGGCAAGAAACACTGAGGAAAATGGCGTCGGCTGATGCCTTTATACCCGAAGACCAGCAGAGATGACGTCGGGTGAAGTGCGACATCAGCCGAAGCCGGACCCAGACTTTGGAATCCGGCCGACCGAAGGGCTGCCTGACGACAGGACAACCCATTTGTTATGACTGCAGATGCTATCCAGTTCGGACATCTACATTTATGGTAGGTACAAAACTGTACTTTTCAGCTTCCACCTCTAAAAATCCTTTGCCTTCCAACAGGGAAGCTAGGTCATTAGAGAGATGGGGTAAAAAGGTTTACACCTCCACTACTTTATCTATGAGAGCTTTGAATTGCCTTCTTCATATGTTACAATATCAGGATTTCCTGTTAGAAGATTTACAGAAAACATTGGCCTCTCCTGATCCTTTAGACAGGAAGTCTTTGCAGGAAGCTGTACATAACTCTCAGCAAGTAAGCAATCACTTCCTGCAGTGTGGATATGATGCACCGGAAGCTTCATGTAGGGCAGCTATGACAGGGGCAGTCATTCGTAGACATGCATGGTTAAAAGATCAACCTCTACCAGATCATGTAAAGGCAAAACTTCTGGATGCATCTTTGGAAAAGAACAAGCTTTTTGGTGCTAATGCTAAGGATGTGTTTAAGTCCATCGAGGAAAAAGCAAAATCAGTTCAGACGGTGAAAGATTTCCTCCAGGTTCAACCCCCCCAGATTCAGTAGGAATTGGCCTTTAAAAAACTGGTCCTTTCCTAATCCTGAAAAATTTCAAAGGGGTAAAAACAGACGTGGCCGAGGAAGAGGACAATACAGAGGTCCTTACAGGGGACGACAATGGCAGCCAGCAAACCAAAGAAGTGACACGGGGGTTTCACCTGCCCCACAGCCACAATCTCAATGACTTTCCTCTACTGCCGCCTACCAGGGAACAAATAGAAGCTCCCTTGGGCGGGAAATTATCTCTGTTTACAGACAATTGGCACAGATTGACAAAGGACAAATGGATTTTGGACAGTATAGACCGAGGTTACAGGTTCCATTTTCATACCTTACCAAGAAAACAAGGCATGCCAAACCTACCACAAAACCAGAGGGCAGAGGCTATCAAGCAAATCTCTCTGCTGACTTGGATGAAAGCAATGGAAAGAGTTCCACAACAAGAACAAGGCCAGGGGTTTTACTCAAGACTGTTCCTTGTTCCAAGAAAAGAATCTCAGTGGAGACCGATACTGGATTTGTCCGCATTAAACACCTTTCTCATAGTACCAAAGTTCAAAATGCTGACTCTACAGCAACTCCTTCCCATGCTGGGCAAGGAGTCTTGGCTGATTACTCTGGACCTCAAGGAGGCATACCTGCATGTCCCTATCAGACACAGCTGCAGAAGATACCTCAGATTTCTTGCAGGGCCAGAGCATTATCAATTCTCAGCATTGCCATTTGGCTTATCTACTGCGCCCAGAGTATTCACAAAATGCCTGGCTTCAGTAATTGCTCACTGCAGGCTCCAGGGGATCCAAATTTACCCGTACCTGGACGACTGCCTCATACAAGCGGACGACAAATTGATGTTGACAAAAAACTTGGACTATGTCATACGATTACTTCAAGCTCTGGGATACACAGTCAACTTCCAAAAGACAAGACTTCAGCCATCCCAGCAAATAATCTCCTTAGGAGCCAAATTAGACACAGCCTCTCAAATGGCTTACCTAACAGAAGACAAGCAAGAGAAATTAACTCATTATTTCAAAGGTTTGGCAAAACTTACCCAGATGACTGCAAGGAGATTCCTACAGGCCCTGAGTTACATGGCATCCTGCATTCTCCTGGTTCCATTAGCAAGACTACACATGAGAAAGCTTCAATGGTACCTAAAAAGCTTATGGTCTCAGCACAGCAACAACTTAGAGACAACCATACCGCTCATTCCATGCCTACAAAAGGAATTCCTATGGTGGGCCTCGGTAAGCCAGGCAAACACAGATATGTCATTCAAAAAACCACAGATAACACAGACCATGACCACAGACGCCTCAGACCTTGGATGGGGGGCGCACATGGAAGACAGGTGTATACAAGGACAATGGTCTCCAAAGGAAACACATCTGCATATAAACCAAAAGGAAATGCTGGCAGTAATGCATGCCATCGAGGCCTTTCAACACCAACTTCAGCAAGGCCATTTACTGATACGGACAGACAACACCACTGTGATGTGGTATATAAACAAGCAAGGGGGAACCCATTCTTACCGCCTTTGCAGACTGACGATGCATCTTTGGGAAAAATCACTGAGCCTAAACATTCAGTTACAATCCCAGTTTGTTCCAGGCAAAGACACTGTGCTGGCGGACAGCCTAAGCAGGAATTTGACAGATCCACACGAGTGGAGGTTACATCCGAAGATCTTCACACAGCTCACTTCGACATGGGGCAGGCCAGAAGTAGACCTATTTGCCTCTCACCTCAACCATCATCTACAAAAATTCTGCTCAAGGACATACCACCCACAAGCTTGGAAAATAGGTTCTCTCTCATTCAACTGGAACTTCTAAAAATCTATGCATTCCCACTTCTGCCACTGATGACCTCAGTATTACTAAAGATCAAAGCAGAGAGACCCAAGGGGATCCTAATGGCTCCGGACTGGCCAAGACAACACTGGTATCCACTACTACGGAGCATATGTCACACCAAGAAGTGGGCCCTTCCCCAATGGCCTCTACTTTTGACTAGACACAACTTCAAAACAGTGCATCCAAACCTTCAGACACTGCAGCTAACAGCCTGGGAGATCCCATGAATAACCTCAACCTATTTCTCTCCAAGGAAGTTCAGCGGATACTAACAGAGGCTCGAAGACCATCCACCAGAAAGGTTTACTTAGCAAAATGGAAGAGATTCAGCATTTGGAATACCAGCAAGGGACATGATGCATCATTATTGAACATCCCACTCATCCTGGAATATTTGGCAGATATGCTAAAGAATGGACTCTCATATTCTTCCATAAAGATACATGCATCAGCTATTTTAGCTAGATATAACACTGATCCGCCTGTCTTTACACATCCTTTGCTAAGGCAATTCCTCAGGGGAATCAAGAACATTAAGCCACCAAGAAAGGCTCCAGTGCCAGCCTGGGACCTTAATTTTGTCCTAGAAAAACTGACTCTACCTCCATTTGAGCCAGCAGCTTCGGTTGACTTGCAATTTCTCTCATGGAAGACAGCTTTCCTGTTGGCAATTACCTCAGCAAGAAGGGTTTCGGAACTACAGGCCCTAATGGCAATACCACCGTTCATAATTTTCCACAGAGACAGGGTTTCATTAAGGACCAACCCTACTTTTATGCCAAAGGTGGTATCTAGGGTTTCTTTATATCAAGCTATTCGTCTGCCTGCTTTCTTCCCCAATCCTGAGAATAAGGGGGAAAGACTGTTACATACCTTGGACATTCACAGACAACTTCGATACTACCTGGACAGAACCAAGACCAGTAGGAAGTCTGAACAACTTTTTGTAGCTTACGCCGCTGCAGTCCAAGAAAAAGCAATTTCAAAACAGACTATTTCAAAATGGATTGGACATTGCATCAGATTCTGTTATTCCTTTCATGGAAAGACTGTTCCAGCCAAGGTCAGACCACATTCCACCAGAGCTACAGCCACCTCTACAGCATTCTTAAAAGGGGTGCCTACTAAGGACATTCTAGAAGCTGCTATATGGAGCTCCGTGCATACATTCTCCAAACACTACAATCTCCCTCTATACTCCAGATCCAGAGCAGGCTTTGCTTCGGCAGTCCTGCATGGTTTGATTGCCACACCATCTTTTTCCCAGAGCATTCCTCCTCCCCCAGCTAAGCTATGGTATTCTACCCATATTTTATGACTACAGTTGCATTCTTGAAGGACATAGTACAGTTTTGTACCTACCATAAATGTAGATGTCCGATAGATATGCAACTGCAGTCGGATTTTCCCTCCCTCCATACCCCTCTATGCCTAGGGTCCACTCCTATCCCTGTTTCTCTTAGCTGGGGATATCGGTTATGGTGTATCTGTTTATTGCTCATTTATTTGTCTGGAATCCTGTTTTTGTCTTCCAATTTGATTACAGCCTTCCTTGGAGGGCACCTGGCATCTGGGGCAAGAAACACTGAAGAAAATGGCGTCGGCTGATGCTTATGTACTCCAGCCGCTCTGACGTCGGAGAGAAATGTGACATCAGCCGACGTCGGACCCAGACTTTGGAATCCGGCCGACCGAGGGCTGCCTGAGGCAGGACAACCCATATGTTATGACTGCAGTTGCATATCTGTCGGACATCTACATTTATGGTAGGTACAAAACTGTACTTTTCATTGCAGGTTCAACCCATTACCAATTCTCTGCACTGCCCTTTGGTTTATCTACTGCACTCTGGATCTTCACAAAATGCCTGGCACCAGTAATTGCATACTGTAGACAAAGAGGAATTCAAATATACCCATACCTGGATGACTGCTTCATACAAGCAGAAAGCAAGGACATTCTCTTACATCATCTGATTTTTGTAAAACACCTAATTTGCCAAGGGTACACAGTAAATGAAAAGAAATCAAAACTAGTGCCCTCACAAAATGACATTCCTGGGTGCCAGCTTGAATACAACGGCCCAGATCGCTTATGACACCAGACAAACAACTACAACTAACTCAATACTTCAAAATAATGGCAACAAAGACCCAACTCCGTGCAAGAAAAATTCTGCAGGCCTTGGGCTTCATGGTATCTTGCATACTACTAATACCATTTGCAAAACTGCATATGAGGAAATTACAGTGGTACCTGAAAAGTGTATGGACTCAACACAGCCACAGCTTGGAAACAATACCTCTCATTCCCTGCCTTCAACAGGAGTTTCTATGGTGGTCACAGGTATGTCACCTCAACAAGGGTCAACCTTTCACCTTACCCCCAGCCAGACAAACTATGACAACAGATGCATCGGACTATGCCTGGGGGGGCACACATGGCAGGACGGTGCGTTCAGGGCATATGGACTGCAGATCAAAGGAATCTGCACATCAATCAAAAAGAAATGCTAGCTGTACATAATGCTCTGACAGCCTTCAGGGACCTCTTACATCCAGGACAACTTATAATAAGGACAGATAACACCACAGTAATGTGGTACATAAACAAACAAGGGGGTACACACTCCTACCTTCTATGCAGGCAAGCAATGACCTTGTGGAACACAGCACTGGCTTACCAAGTTCAATTACAAGCTCAATTCCTGCCAGGAAAAAAGAACACATTGGCAGACAACCTAAGCAGAAACATCATGGATCCCCACGCGTGGAAACTGGATCCACAAGTATTTGCAATGATAACTCAAAAATGGGGGCGCCCAGATATAGACCTGTTTGCCAACCCCCAAAACCATCAGCTTTCAAAATTTTGCACAAGGACATTTCACCATTAAGTTTGGAAAGTGGACGCACTCTCATTCATTTGGAAAATGCTGACAGTATATGCCTTTCCTCCATTGCCCCTTCTCACAAAGGTGCTGCTGAAAGTCAGGATGGAGAGACCTCGAATGATGCTCATTGCCCCAGATTGGCAATGCCAGCACTGGTACCCACTAAGGAACATGGCCCAGGACCCACCATGGATTTTACCACAAATTCATCTACTCACAGCAAGGCAGTCAGATTCTACACAGCCCGCTCAAAACCTTAAATTTGGTTGCATGTCACATCACCTAAGCAACCAGCGAACCCTTTTTTCACAAGCTATTATGGATGTCATTCTGGAGGCCAGGAGGCCCAGCACCAGGAAAGCCTACTCAGACAAATGGAAAAGATTTTGCAACTGGAACCAAGCTAAAGGCTAAAATACCCTTCAGCCGGACATGCCTCAGATTCTACAATATTTAACTGAGATGTAACACAAAGGACTTTCTTTTTCATCTATTAAAATCCACGCCTCAGCTATATCAGCTCACTACAACACGGATCCTCCCTTATTTTCACATACACTTCTAAGGCAGTATCTTATAGGGACTAAAAACATTAGGCCTCCCAGGAGAGCGCCAACACCAACTTGGGACCTAAATTTTTGTTCTGGAAAAACTTACGCTGCCACCTTTTGAGCCAGCGTTTTCAGCTGACAAAGTTTGTATCATGGAAGACTGCCCTGCTGCTAGCAATTACTTCAGCCAGAAGAGTCTCAGAAGCTACAGGCACTAATGGCAGGTAGAGCCTTTCCTCATTTTTCATCAAGACAGTGTTTCTCTATGAACTAACCCCTCCTTTTTGCCAAAAGTGGTATCCAGTGTGGCTCTAAATCAAACCATCCACTTACCCACCTTCTTTCCAAATCTACAGAACAAAGGAGAAAGACTCCTGCATTCCTTGGACATTCACAGGCAACTACGTTGCTACTTGGATAAAACTAAGGCTTTCAGAAAATCTGACCAACTTTTTGTAACCTATGCTACAGCATCACAAGAAAAGGCCATCTCAAAACAGACCATTTCCAAATGGATAGGACATTGCATACGTTTTTGTTACACCCGTCATGGAAAACCAGTTCCTGCTAGCATAAGGCCCCACTCCACCAGGGCAGCAGCTACATCTACAGTCTTCCTCAGGGGGGTGCCAACCAAGGATATTCTAGAAGCTGCAACTTTGTGTTCAGTGCACAACTTCACCAAACACTATTACTCTAAGACTAGAGCTGGCTACGCCACTGCAGTTTTGCAGGGCCTTCTAGCCTCCTCTAACCCTTTATGACTCCACCTCCCATCCTTAGCTTTGGGATTCTACCCAAGTGTGATGACTGCAGCAGGGTAACACAATGAAGATAGTACAGTTTTGTACCTACCATAAATGTAGATGTTTGAGTGTATACCTTGCTGCAGTCCAGGTTTCCCTCCCTCCATCCCCTCTGACCCAACTAAAACCTTTCCATACCTTAAAATCTGATACAACCTTTGTGGTGTATTTGCTTATAGCTGGAGGGATGTTTTGTTTGTGCTAAGCTTTTATTATTGGTACTATCTACTGACCATCTTTTGGGGGGCAGCTGACATCTGGGGCTAGAAAAACTGAAGAAAATGGCGTCTGATGCCTCTTGTATACCCCTGGCGCACTGACGTCAGGGAAGAAGCGACAGCAACTGACGCCGGACCAAGACTTTGGAATTCATTCCGACTGCGGGACTGCCTGTCAAGATAACCCAAGTGTGATGACTGCAGCAAGGGTATACACTCTAACATCTACATTTATGGTAGGTAGAAAACTGTACTTTTCTGCAATATTTAACCGAGATCCTTCACAAGGGCCTATCTTTTTTTCTTCCATAAAAATCCATGCCTCTGCCATTTCAGCTCATTTCAACAGAGCCTCCCCTCTTTTCTCATCCTCTGCTAAAGCAGTACCTCAGAGGGGCCAAAAATTTAAGACCTCCCAGGAAAGCATCAACTCCTGCAGGGGACCTCAATTTTGTTTTGGAAAAACTCACTCTACCTCATTTTGAGCCAGCTGCTACTGCAGATCTAAAAATTAACAGCTTTTCTTGTAGCAGTCACTTCAGCTAGAAGGATTTCAGCACTACAGGCTGATAAGTTGTCATTCTCGCCTTCATTCTTGCTTCGGCTTGCTCAGACTCTGCCTATACTATAGCTTGAGAGCTATTTTTACCGGCTCCAGGCAGCCATATATCCCACAATACCATGCGCTAACTCCCCAGATCTCATTTGCCGCTTCGCTGGGCGGTAGTCTGTTTTTACCGGCTCTGGTCAGTAAGTGCTTTTTCAGATATATATTCAGTCTCAGTAGTTTTTTTCCAGTTAGTTACCCTTCTTTAGATTCCTTCTATCTGCCTTACCCTTTTCCGTAGCCCTTTTTCCCTTTCTTTAGTTAGTTTTTTATCTTGGGCCTACGGGCTTTTCCTAAGTTTTCCCCCACCCCTTTCAGTGTGTGTGTGGGTTTTTAGTCAGTTCTCCTTAACTTAAATAAGTGTGTGTGTGTGTGTGTGTGTGTGTGTGTGTGTGTGGACTGTGTTCCTTTTTATTTTTTGTCAGGATGTCAAAGGACCCCAAGGTTTCCGGATTCAAGAAGTGTGACTCGTGCTGTCAGAAAGTGTCTCTGACAGACGGTCACACTTCTTGTGTCTATTGCTTGGGGCCTTTACACCTGCAGGACTCTTGTTCTGTTTGTCAAAGATTTAGTTCAAGAGTCCTGCAGGAAAGGCGTAACAAGCTCATCCTAAGGGACGTGTTAAAGCCTGATGACTCCTCGTCCAAGTCTGGCTCTGGGAAGTCGTCAAAAACCGCCAAACCCTCTGCTCCAGCTTCTGAGCCGAGGGCTGGCATTATCGAGACTGCTCCGACCTCGGTTCCAGCTGGCTCCGAGTCGAGCAAAGTGGTTTCCGCTCCGAAGCCATCATCGGAGCAGACCCCAGTGCGCAAGCGCTCTAGGTCTCCTTCGCTAGAGTCCGTCAGATCGTCTCCGAGGTCCCCACCCTCTGCTCCAGCTTCTGAGCCGAGGGCTGGCATTATCGAGACTGCTCCGACCTCGGTTCCAGCTGGCTCCGAGTCGAGCAAAGTGGTTTCCGCTCCGAAGCCATCATCGGAGCAGACCCCAGTGCGCAAGCGCTCTAGGTCTCCTTCGCTAGAGTCCGTCAGATCGTCTCCGAGGTCCCCACCCTCTGCTCCAGCTTCTGAGCCGAGGGCTGGCATTATCGAGACTGCTCCGACCTCGGTTCCAGCTGGCTCCAAGTCGAGCAAAGTGGTTTCCGCTCCGAAGCCATCATCGGAGCAGACCCCAGTGCGCAAGTGCTCTAGGTCTCCTTTGCTAGAGTCCGTCAGATCGGCTCTGAGGTCCCCTCTCATCGGAGCGGAGTCATAGGACTCATTCATCAAGGTCATCCAGGCTCTCCATGACCTTGCCCACGTCGGAGCCGATACTTCCTCCTTCGGCTCTGACCTCTTCATTGGTTCCATCCGTGGAGAGGTCCGGGCGCCGAGACTCCATTGTCTGCTCCGGGGGGGTGAGGGCGAGTGGCACCGGACCCTTGTCCGACCCCGCTCTCCCTCTCTGAGCTTTGGCTCTGGTTAGTTCGGCCCCAACATCATTCTCGAAGCCTTCTCTGTCTGTTCCGGGGGTGGTTCCGGTTTCTTTGGAGCCGGTGCTACCTTTGGTATCTGATAGGGGAGCCTTCGAGGTGATGAGTGTGCTGGGCCCAGTGTCCACTCCAAGGTTAAGTTCTGCGGCTCCTCCCTCTATAGTGCCTGTTACGGTCTCTGGCCATCCTCTTGCACCTGACAGCAGAGATCCAAAGCGTGTGGTTACCCACCTTGGGTGTCTCCTCCTCTTCCGAGGGCTTCCCTGAAGTTTCAGGTGAACCCCCTAGGAAAAGAAAGTGCAGGAGGAAGCACATAGACTCCCCCGAGTCTGTCACGTCGGACACAGACTTGGATGAGTCGGAAGGTTCCCCCAGATCCCCCTGTGAGGATGTCTCCTTTTCAGACATCCTGGAAATCCTAAGACAGAGGGGGAATTGGTCCACTCTCAAACCTTCCGAGGACGAGTCTGTTTACCTTGACTCCTTTGGATCTCGCCCTTCCACCTCCTGGGTGTCTCCCCCTTTCGACCCACTAATGGAGGTAGTTGCTAGAAAGGCGTGGGCAGCTCCTGATTCAATGGAACCTACCCCTAGGAGGCCTAAATTTATTTCTGCACCAGATGACAAATCCTTTCTCACCAAAGGTGTTTCAGTTGATGCTATGGTGGTAGCAGCAGCCACTAAGAAGGAATTGGCTGATCCTTCTGTATCTGTTCATCCTCCTAACAGAGTCCAGGACCATGGACAGGTACGGCAAGCGGACCTTTGCTTAAGCGACCTTTTCTATGCGATCGCTGAACTATTTGCCATTTCACCCGCCTTCAGAGAGACTTGCTCAAAGAGCTGGGTGAAACGGTACATGATTCTTCTGCTGTGGGGTTTAAGGACAAAATAAACTCAGCTGGCTACCCTGAACTCCATTGTTAACTCCTCCATGCGGCTTATCTCTTATGCAGCCGATGGAGCGAGTAGGGCCGCTGGCACAGGCGTTGCGTTGAGAGGTCATGCTTGGATGCGACTCTGTAACTTTGCCGATCCCTTCAAGGCTTCCTTCAACACCGCCTTTGACTGTTCGGAATTGTTCGGACCTCAGGTGAAGAATACCCTCACCAGATGCGAGCAAGATGGTGAGACTCTCTCTGCCGTGGGAGTCCGTTTTTCCATGCCTTCTAGACCTTATCCTAAGGGACAGAAGGGAGGAAAGATGTGGTTCCGCAAACCTCAGGGAGTCGCGCCTGCCGCACGGGGTGAATTTCCCCCTAGGGGCAGAGGGGGAAATAACAGACGCCGCCCCAGGGGCAAAGGGGGTCCTCAGAACCAGGGCTCTAGGGAATCTTTTCCTGACCAACCCTTTCAGCATCCCTGAGAAGCTGCCCGACTGTCCGCCTTCGGAGGCAGTTGGGGGAAGATTACCTCTATACCCGGAAGCCTGGCAATCCCTCTCCCAAGACACATGGGTACAGAAGATCATATAGAGGGTTACAAAATCCCTTTCACTTACCCTCCGGTACAATCGCCAAAACCCCTACCAGACGTATCACCCGCACAAAGGGGTCAGGCTCAGCTAGAAATAAAAAAGCTGTTAAAAAAAAAAAAAGTCATCCAGGCAGTCCCAGCAGATCAGCTAGGATCCGGAATTTACTCCAGGTTCTTTTTGGGACCAAAAAAGACAGGAGAATGGAGACCCATTTTGGACCTCAGCAGGTTAAACTTCTCTGTACTAAAGACAAAATTTACGATGGTAACACTGCAGTCTATTCTACCCTGGGCACAGACAACTGGATGTGCTAGTTAGACCTCCAGGACGCGTACTACCATATAAAGATACACAGACCCTCCACGAGGTTTCTCCGCTTCCAGCTGTGAGTCGGTCATTTTCAATTCAGGGCCCTGCCCTTTGGTCTCACCACAGCCCCCCGGGTGTTCACCAAATGTTTGGCAGTGGTCACGGCTCACCTGAGACAGAAAGGATTTCAGGTGTTTCCATACTTAGACGACTGGCTCATTTCCACTACCACCAAACAGGATCTCATAATGGCCAGGGATTACACTATTCAGCTTTGCAACAGTCTGGGTATTTCTATAAATTTTGCAAAGTCCTCCTTGTCGCCTTGTCAATGTATAAACTTTATAGACGCCATATTAACCACCACAGAAATGTCTGCAACATTATCACCTCAGGGTGACAGACATAAGGCGGAATGTTCAGCCCCTGATGTTCTTCGTGTTTCACTGTTGCAGTCATAACTGTAGGGTGCTCCTGCCGGCAGGCAGCCCGAGGTCGGCCAGAATCCCAAAGTCTGGGTCCGGCGTCGGCTGTATAAGCTAGTATCCTGACGTCAGTACGCCTTGGTACATAGCCCTCAGCCGACGCCATCTTCTCCAGTCTTTCTTGCCGTTCGGTGGAAAGCAGCTCGCAAAACGTTGGTTGGCGATTTTCGAACAGCATTTTTGGTTGTTGTCGGTCCGAAGTTGTTACTTCTCTTCTCAAAGCTAAGTACCCCGTTGGGGAATCTTTTTCTTGTTCCTCCGATGTCAGAAAAAGTTAATTGTATAGCGTGTGGGAAACAAATACCTCATAAAGATTTCCACTCTTACTGTCTACCTTGCTTAGGCCCTGACCACGACGTTTCTTGTTGTCGGTTCTGTGCCAGGTTCAACTCTCGTACTATCAAGCGAAGGTACGATTGGGCTTTAAATTATTTTGGCAGACGCTTCAATTATAGAATGTCGTCTGACACTACCGGAGTTCAAAAGAAGCGCAAAGACAAAGACAGGCCTCCGAGGTCCAAACAGGACTCGTTGCAGCTGGAGCCAGCGTCCGGTTCAGCTGTCGTCAGTGAGGCGCTTTTGCAGCCTCTGTCGTCCGCCACTTCTGAACCGATGGCCGATACGGACTCCCACGGGGAGCCATCAAGGCCCACTACCTTAACCGCTGCAGGACCTTCGGACGTCGCTCCTTCAGATGGGTCTGGAACCGCTGTGCAGGTACCGGCTTCTGAGGGGGTTTTCAGGCCTACTCACATTACCATTTCAAAGGCAAAGGCAAAGACAAAGACTCCTACTAAGTCTAAAGTTTCAGCTCAAGTTGCTTCTGAATCCACTCACAAGACACAAAAACAATTATTGAGGATGGCTGAAGATTTGCTTACAATGATTAGGGGTTCTCACCCCCCTCCTGAGAAAAGGCCTCGACAGGATTTTACTTTTGATTCCTCTGACCAGGCTTCTATATCTTCTGTTTCTTCCTCTGATCAGGACTATTCCTTTCCCCCTTATGAGGATTCGGATGCTGAGGATTCTTTGCCCTCGGCCTCTCCGCCTGAGGATTTTTCTTTTGGGGAAACCCTGCATGAGATGAGGGAGCATTTTCATTGGGAAGGACAGGAATATTCTGCTTCTAAAAGGCTTAGAGAATTTCTTCTTCTTCCTCAGCATAGGCCTTTAGCTATCCCTCCTGTCTTGGACATTGTAGATGATGCTTTTTCTGAGGCTAATTTGAATCCTGATTCCATGCCTCCTGCTCCTTCTAAGCCTGATAGATTTTATAGGGTTCCTGACTCTCATTTATTTTTATTTAAAAATCCTTCTGCAGATCCTGAAACTATTTCTCAGGGCTCTAAGGCTGCTAAGGTTGCTACTTCTAAAAATCCTATTCCCTCCGAGAAGGATTCTCGTGCTTTAGACAGGTGGGGTAAAAAAGTATATACTTCTGCTACCCTGTCTGTAAGGGCTTTAAATTGCCAATTTCATATGTTTAAATATCAGCAGTTTCTTTTGTCTGTTTTAAAGCAAAAGCTTGCTTCCCTCCCTGCTTGTGCAGAGGATAAGGAAATTCAGGATGTTTTGCATGCTACTGAACAGGTTAACAAGCATAGCTTACATTGTGGTTTTGATGCTTTGGATGCTTCCTGCAGGGCTGCTGCCTCTGGTACTGTGATTAGGAGACATGCCTGGCTTTGTGAACAAAGTTTACCTGAACAGGTTAAGGCTAAGTTATTAGATGCCCCTGTTCAACAAGATGTTCTTTTTGGTTCTAAGGCTGAGGAAGTTATTAAAAAGATGGAAGAAAAGGCAAAGTCCATGCAGACTGTAAAAGATTTCTTGCAAGTTCAGCCTCCTAGATTTTCCAGGAATTGGCCCTCTAAAAATTGGTCCTTTCCCACGTCTGACAGGCCTCAAAGGGGAAGATATAGACGCTCTAGAGGTCGTGGTCAAGGCCAGACCTCGTACAGATCTAGACAATGGACTGCTTCTTCACCTAGAAGGGGAGAAGACGGATCCCAATCTCAAAGAAAACAAACTCAATGACTCTCTCGGTTGGGCTTCAGGACCTCTTTACCTGGACGCCCCTCTCGGAGGAAAACTGTCTCTTTTTTACAGAAATTGGACACATTACCCAGGACAGATGGGTATTGGACGTGATTTTAAAAGGTTACAAGTTCCACTTTCACACTTTGCCAAGGACTCACGGTTGGCCAGATCTGCCAAAACTTCAATGGTCAGAGGCCTTAACTCAAGTGGATGCTCTTCTGGCCATGAGAGCCATAGAGCCTGTTCCACTCTCAGAAATGGGAAAAGGGTTTTATTCAAGGCTGTTTCTGGTTCCCAGAAAACAAAACTCATGGAGACCTATTCTGGACCTTTCTGTGTTAAACACCTTTTTGGAAATTCCAAAGTTCAAGATGCTTACTCTGCAACAGCTTATTCCAATGCTCTCTCAGGACGCCTGGATGGTGACATTGGACTTAAAGGAAGCCTATTTGCATATCCCTATCAGACAAGAACGCAGGAAATTCCTCAGGTTCAAGGCAGGTTCGAGGCACTTTCAATTCTCTGTTCTGCCCTTTGGTTTATCTACTGCGCCCAGAGTCTTCACCAAGTGCCTGTCACCAGTAGTGGCTTACTGTAGACTTCAGGGGATCCAGATTTACCCCTATTTGGACGACTGCCTTATTCAGGCAGACAGCAAAGATCTTCTGCTTCAACATCTGGACTTTGTTCAACGTCTTCTCCTACTACTGGGATTCTCAGTGAACATAAAAAAGTCACATTTGATCCCTTCTCAACAAATGGTATTCTTGGGAGCCCTTTTAAATACAACCTTACAAAGGGCCTACCTCACTCCAGAAAAACAAACTCAGCTGGCTTCTACATTCAACACCTTGGCAACTCTATCTCAGCTCACTGCAAGGAAATTCCTGCAGGCTCTGGGCTACATGGCTTCCTGCATTCTGTTGATTCCAAACGCAAGGCTTCACATTTGAAAGCTTCAATGGTATCTGAAAAGTGTATGGTCACAGCATTACCACGATCTGGATATTCTGATTCCTCTGATCCCCTGCCTCCAGAAGGAGTTCTTCTGGTGGTCCAGGGCATGCATTTTAAACGAAAGAAAACCTTTTCGTCTCCCTCAACCTACTCAAATCCTAACCACGGACGCCTCGGATTATGCTTGGGGAGCACACTTTCTAGACAATTGCCAGCAGGGAACCTGGACAAAGGACCATCTTCACTGGCACATCAATCTGAAGGAAATGTTGGCAGTTCAAAATGCCTTTTTAGCCTTCAAAAACCTTTTGCAACCAGGGCCTCTGCTAATTCGCACAGACAACACCACGGTCATGTGGTACATCAACAAGCAGGGGGGTTCTCATTCATACCCCCTTTGCAGACTAGCTATGGGTTTATGGGACACAGCTCTAAATTTGAATCTGCATCTCCAGGCTCAATTCATTCCAGGGAAACAGAATCTCTTAGCAGACAGCCTAAGCAGAAACATTTCAGATCCTCACGAATGGATGCTAGACACCAACTTGTTCAACAGGATAACTGCAGTTTGGGGATGTCCCCAGATAGATCTGTTTGCATCCCATCTCAATCAGCTGCCTCGCTTTTGCACCAGGTCCTTCCACAAAACAGCTTGGAGAGTGGATGCCCTGTTCTTCAGCTGGAGAAGCCTTTCGGCATATGCCTTCCCTCCTCTTCCTCTACTGCCTCGAGTACTACTGAAGATAAAGCAGGACAAGCCCAAGTTCCTCATCTTGATTGCTCCAAATTGGCCTCGACAGTTTTGGTATCCAACCTTAAAGCTCCTGTTCTTGGGGCCTCCTTGGATTCTTCCACTGTACCCGTCGCTTCTGTCCCAGCATCAGGGTCAGTTACTACATTCCAACCTCAAGACCCTTTGCTTGGCAGCTTGGCTCTTCAAAGGAATTTGATTGCCTCTAGTCTTCCCAAACAAGTTTTGGATGTTCTTTTGGAAGCTAGACGGCCTAGCACTAGGAAATCTTATGCCTCTAAATGGAAGAGGTTTTCTATTTGGATGCAAGACCGAGGCTCTGATCCTCAGGTTCCTGATCTTTCCTCTATTTTGCTTTACCTTTCGGAACTTTTATCTAAGGGACTTTCCTTTTCCTCCATTAAGATTCATGCTTCTGCTATCTCTGCGCATTTCAGTTCTGATCCTCCTGTTTTTTCTCATCCTTTGGTGAAGCAGTTCTTGAGAGCGGCTAAAAATTTGCGGCCTCCAAGGACCCCTCCTGTCCCTGCCTGGGATCTTAATTATGTTTTAGAAAAACTTACTTTGCCTCCTTTTGAGCCTGCTGCATCTTCAGATATTAAGTTTCTATCTTGGAAGACTGTTCTTTTGTTAGCATTGACCTCTGCCAGAAGGGTCTCAGAGTTGCAAGCTCTCATGGCTGTGGAACCATACCTTATTTTCCATCAGGACAGAGTATCCTTGAGGACCAATCCTACTTTCATGCCTAAGGTGATTTCGAAAGTGGCCTTGAACCAGACAATTCACCTTCCTACTTTCTTTCCAAATCCTCAAAATAAAGGGGAAAGGATTTTGCATTCATTGGATGTGCACATACAGTTAGGATTTTACTTGGACAAGACTAAAGATTTCAGAAAGTCTAACCAATTGTTTGTTTCCTTTGTCTCCAGTTCTCTTGGAAAACCTATTTCTAAACAAACTATTTCCAAATGGATTGCTTATGGAATCAGATTTTTGTTACACTCATCATGGGAAACAGTTTCCAGGGACCATTAGAAGTCATTCTACTAGAGCAGCTGCTACTTCTACAGCTTTCCTCAGAGGAGTGCCTATCAAGGATATCTTGGAAGCTGCCACTTGGAGTTCTGTGCATACTTTTTCCAAGCACTACAATCTCCCCTTGTTTTCTAAGTCTAGGGCAGGCTTTGCCTCTGCTGTCTTGCAGGGCATTCTTGCCTCCCCTTCTGTCTAAAACCTCCTCCCTCTCTACACTGCTTTGGGATTCCACCCTACAGTTATGACTGCAACAGTGAAACACGAAGAACATAGTACAGTTGTGTACACCTACCATAAATGTAGATGTTAGAGTGTCTTCACTGTTGCAGTCGGGGTTTCCCTCCCTCCTATCCCCTCTTTCTCTCTTATTTGTGGTGTATTTGTGTTTCCTTGTTGGATTCATTTTTGATTTGTTGGGGACTTCTGACATCTAGGGCAAGAAAGGCTGGAGAAGATGGCGTCGGCTGAGGGCTATGTACCAAGGCGTACTGACATCAGGATACTAGCTTATACAGCCGACGCCGGACCCAGACTTTGGGATTCTGGCCGACCTCGGGCTGCCTGCCGGCAGGAGCACCCTACAGTTATGACTGCAACAGTGAAGACACTCGAACATCTACATTTATGGTAGATGTACACAACTGTACTTTTCAGCCCAACAAAGTCCAGGTCAAGCTAGTATTGAAAGTGTTGGGCCTCATGGCGGCGGCGATTCTTCTACTTCCATTAGCCCACTTCCACATGAGGCTCCTTCAGTGGATGCTGTTTTCTCATTGGTCCTTTCAACAGCTACCAATGACCCACAACATTTTGATAACCCCATCTTGCAAGAAACATCTCTCCTGGTGGATGGTTTCCCCTCAGCTTTTTCAGGGCAGACCCTTTGTTCTCCTCCCTCCAGTTGCCACTGTCACAACGGAGGCCTCCCTGATCGGGTGGGGGGGGGGGCATTATCGGGGCAGGACGGTCCAGGGCACTTGGCAACAGTCATAATGCCACCTGCACATAAATGTCCTGGAGATGAGGGCTGTGCTTTTGACGTTGCAAGCCCTTCAGAGCTCTATTTCCACAGGGACTATAGCAATTCAAACGGACAATATGTCTGTGGTGTGGTACATAAACAAGCAGGGCGGAACAAGGTCCTATCCCCTCTGTCGAGAAGCACTCAGACTTTGGTAATGGGCGATTTCATCTCAATGGTTTCTGATAGCAACGCACATCCCCGGGAAGTCCAATGTCATAGCAGACAGATTGAGCAGAACTATCCTCATGCCTCACGAGTGGTCTCTAAATCAAGCGGTAGCAGACAGAATTTTTCGGAAGTGGGGCCAGCCTTGCTGCGACCTTTTCGCAACTCCCCAAAACAGCAAGTGCCTCGATTTCTTCACACTTTTTCCTATGCCAGGCCAACCCGTCAGAGACGCTCTTGTTCACGTTTGACCCCGGAGTCTTCTTTATGCCTTTTCTCCTTTTCCGTTGATCCCACAATTAATTCAGAAAGCAACCGCATTGAGATCCAAAATGATCCTCATTTCCCCGTTTTGGCCTCGACAAGTTTGGTTCCTGTTCTTGCACAAATACCTACTGGAACAGCCTTGGCATCTGGAACCCCTTTCGGATCTGTTGACCCACCTCACGGGCAAGCTGCATCAGTCTCTACATTCCATCAACCTCACAGCTTGGTTGCTCCACTTCCAGCCTTAGCCAGGCTTCCCCTTATTTCTCCTCCTGTTCGTGATATCATTCTGGCCTCCCATAAGTCCAATACTAGGAAGACTTATGCGAGTAAATGGAAGCGTTTTTCACACTGGGCACAAACTAGGTCCTTAGATCCTTTCCATGCACCCATTCATGAGGTTCTGGACTTTCTGGCGGAGCTTTTTCATTCTGTCTCATCATCGGCCACTATCGGGGTACAATTAGCGGCCATTGCTAATTTTCATGTTGGACTCTCAGAAGCAAATATTATGTCCCACAAACTCTGTAAAGCCTTTCTCAAGGGCATCGTTTTGCTCAGGCCTCCAGTCAAAGATCCACCCCCACAATGGGATTTGAATTTAGTTCTAACCTCACTAATTCTGCCCCCTTATAAACCTGCAGCTTCTTGCTCCCTCAAACTTCTTTCTTGGAAAACGCTATTTTTAGTAGCTATAACATCTGCAAGAAGGGTATCTGAACTTCAAGCCTTGTCTATCCGTCCTCCTTATTTGGTTTTAAGTAAAGACAGGGCAACTCTCAGAAAAAACCCTTCCTTTCTACCAAAAGTGTTATCAGAAGCAAATCTAAACCACTCCATTGATTTACCTGTCTTTTTCCCAGACTATACCAACAGGGCTGAACAAAAATTACATGCATTAGATGTTAATCACCAATTACGGCATTACCTAGACAGGACAGAACAATTCAGAAAGTCAGACCAGCTGTTTCTCTTATGCTGCAGGCAAGAAAGGGCTTCTGGTATCGAAAGTTACTCTTGTCAGATGGCTGACATCTATTATTACCTTGGTCTATGAGTTGAGACACAAGCAACTTCCCTCAAGGCCTAAGGCTCATTCAACCAGGGCACTATCAACTTCAACGGCTTTTCAAGCAAGGTTACCACTAGATGCCATTTGTGCAGCAGCTACATGGGCGTCCAAACATACCTTTATTGCCCATTACAAGCTTGATCTAGCCTCAAGAAATAGAGCTGATTTTGGTTCCACTGTACTCTGGAGTCTGTTCCATTGAGCCACCCAGGACTAAGATGCTAGGGATGCTGTCCCATCCAGCAAGAATGAAGGCGAGAATGACAACTTAACATTAAGAAGTTATGTCTTAATATAACGTTCCATGTTAGTTGTCTTCTTCTTGCCTTCTTTCTTGCATCCCTCCCTCCTGCCCCCTAGCCTGGATAGACTCGAGGTTCTGAGTCCTTCCATTTCTGGAGGTACGATATGTTGCGTCTTTTTCCTTGTATCCTTAGTGTTACTAGCAGGTTATCTATTCTCATAAGAGGATTATAATATTATAATATTATTGTTTATACTATGTCTTAGCTTCCAAACGAGATCTGGGGAGTTAGCGCATGGTATTGTGCGATATAGGGCTGCCTCGAGCCGGTAAAAATAGCTCTCGAGCTATAGTATAGGCCGAGTCGGAACCGAGGATCGGCTCCGAACCCATCCAGCAAGAAAGAAGGCGAGAAGACAACTAACATGGAACGTTGTGGAAGACACAACTTCTTAAGGCAGTGGAGCCTTTTATTATTTTTTTTACCCAGACAGGGTGGTTCTCAGGGCCAATCCATCCTTTATGCCTAAAGTGGTATCTAGGGTGACTCTTCATCAGACCATTCATCTACCAACTTTCTTCCCAAAAATCACAGAACAAGGGTGAGCGGATTCTGCATTCGTTGGATGGTACACGACAACTAAGATTCTACTTATCAGGACAAAATCTCTAAGAAAATCTGAGCAATTACTGGTGGCATTTGCTGCAGGGGCAGACGGGCTATTTCAAATCAGACTTTTTCAAAATGGATAAGCCATTGTATTAGTTTCTGCTACATGCACCACGGTAAACCTTTCCCCATGGGGATCAGATCTCATTCCACCAGGGCTGCATCTACTTCTGCGGTCTTTCTCAGAGGGGTTCCTACCTCAGACATTTTAGAAGTTGCTACCTGGAGCTCAGTTCATACGTTCACCAAACCTTACCATTTACCTCTCTTCTCTAAATCCATAGCAGGCTTTGCCACTGCTGTCCTGCAGGGCCTTATAGCTGCTCCTAATGCTGTATAATTCCATCCGCCCAACCATAGCTTTGGGATTCTACCCAAATGTAATGACTGCAACAGTGAAACACGAAGAACATAGTACAGTTGTGTACACTTACCATAAATGTAGATGTTAGTGTATTCACTGTTGCAGTCCTGGTTACCCACCCTCCAGCCCCATGTTTTTCTATTACTATACCTCTCCTTTCTTTTACTATGCTTAAAAGCCTTTTTGGTGTATTTGCTTTATTTTGGAGGTATATCTTTTGATGTTATGTGATCCTATCTCGCCTACATTCTGTAATGATGGGTTCGGAGCCGATCCTCGGCTCCGACTCGGCACGCTATGCTATAGAGCGAAGTCTCTAATTGGCTGAGCTATCTTATATCCCAGGATGCACCACCACTACTTCCCCAGATCTCGTTTGCCACTTGATAGCAATAGACGTGGTCTCGACTTGGCTGGGCTAAGTACCTTTTACTGACTGATTTTCTGTCAGAAAATTTCTAATTTTTCAACCAAAAGCTGTTTAACAGCTACTTGTTGTTTGAGTGGTTTTTGAGAAAGTTTGTGTGTGAGTTTTGTTAGCGCTAGGTTCCCGCCGTATTAGTGTGGGTTTCCTCGCGCTCTACTTCATAATTGTTATATCCTTGTGTTGCTTAGTATTTTTTAGTATATATAATTTTTCTCTAACAACAAGGTCCCGTTTTAGTTAGAGGGGCCTTGCCCTCGCGCTCTGCAGAGCTGTTACAGTTTGCCTGTGGGCCTATCCTGTTTAAGTTAGAGGGATTGGTATCTCTGTGGTAGTTTTTGTCTAGTCTGTGGTAGTGTGTTTCCTTGTAGAGATGTCGAAGGAGCATAGACCTTCGGGTTTTAAAAAATGTACCAAGTGTGGGTACAAGATGTCTATAACGGATGACCATTCTCTGTGTATTGCTTAGGGCCTAAACACCTTCAAGAGTCGTGCAGTATATGCCACGCTTTTTCTTCTCGTGTCCTCCAAGAGAGAAAAAACAAATTGATATTGAAGGGGCTAATCACCCCTTCCTTTGAGGAGGCCTTATCTTCTTCCCTCTCTCCTTCCAGGAAGAAGTAGTCTTCGGCTCCAACAAGTCCGTCTGAGCCGACAGCAAAGAAATCAAGGCAGGCTTCTCCGTCGGCTCCACGGACTTCGGAGCCGAGGTCGGAGCAGTCTGCCTCGGTGCCTCCAGCCTCGACTCCTCTGTCCTCGGAGCCGAGTGCTCGAGCATCGAGAGGCGGGTCACCTTCTTCGGCTCCATTGGTTTCGGAGCCGAGAAGGGTCGCTCGCTCAGACTCTTCTACCTCGGCACCGAAGTCCCCGTCGGCTCCGAGGGAAATTGCTGTGCTGGTGGGATCTCCCTCGGCGCCGATACTGCTTGAGACTATTCGGAGCCGGTCCCCTAGTCTTTCGGATCGGTCTCTTCTCAGTCCTCGAGGATGTCCGATTCTGATATTGACAGGGTGCTTCAAAGGCTGTTTCAGTCTCCAGTCTTCCAAAAGTTAGTCTCTGCTCCAGCCCAGTCGGCTCCGAAGCCGATTGTCCACCCTGTTGTCTTGGTTCCTCCGCCAACAGCCTCGGCACCGTTGGAGTCTGTGCTGGTGGAGCCGGTGGAGGTTTTCGGGTTGGCTCCGACCCTTACTCCAACCCCGACCTTCGTGTCTGAGTTCGGTACACAGACCTCCTCAGTCGGCCCTGGGGGTGACGCTTCGGGCCCGAGGCTTTCGGTTCCAAGCCTCCCTCTCAGTGCGTCTGCTGCGGGAGTGCCTTCTACTGTGGCCTCGGGGGTCGGACCTTCCCAGGATTCGGGGATTCCGGCCTTCAGGGCCATGAGGAGTGCTTTAGCCAAATCTTCCTTGGCTAGCTCCACCATCTCTCCAACACCTTCCCTTGGCATGGAGACTTGTTCCTTTGTTGTCCCCCTGTCTCAAGACAGTGGAGCCCTGGGGCCTGAGGTCACCCCCATTGGGGATTCCTCCCTTCCTGGGGGTCCTTCCGAGGCTTCTTCGGAGGAACCTCCCAGGAAGAGCCAGTGGAAGAGGAAGCACGTCGACTCGCCTGATTTGTGTCTCACCTCTGACACCGACCTCGATGATGCGAAGGGGTCCCCCAAGTCGTCCTCGGATGAGGTCTCCTTTGTGGACATCTTAGAAATCCTCAAGCAACGAGGTGACTGGCAGTCCAAACCCCCTTCCGCTGAGGAGTCTGTCTTCCTCAAGGCCTTCGGGGCTTAGCCTTCCGCCTCCTGGGTGTCTCCGCCCTTCAATGAGCTCCTGGATTTGATCTCTCGAAGGGCGTGGGAACACCCGGATTCTGTGGAACCGGTGCCAGCTCGCCCGAATAAATTTCTGTCAGCCCCCCCCCCCCCTGAAAAGGAGTTCCTATCTAAAGGTGTGGCTGTAGATGCCCTGGTGGTGGCATCTGCTACCCAGCAAGATGTGGCAGAGGCTTCGGCATCCGTCCATCCTCCTAATAGAGTCCAGGAGTATGGATCGGTACGGGAAGCGCACCCTTACTTCAGCAGCCTTTACTTTAAGGTCTCTGAATTACCTAACGCACTTCACCAGACTTCAGAGAGATTTGGTCAAGGAGCTTTCAGATACCCTCTCTGGTAACCTACCTGAGCAGTTGGCCCAGATGGTTAGCTCTCAGTTGGCTACCTTGTCATCAATATCGAACTCGTCCATGAGGCTCATTTCATATGCGGCCGAAGGGGCGAGTAGAGCAGCGGGCACAGGTGTTGCTCTACGGAGACAAGCCTGGCTCTGCCTGTGTCATTTTGCGGAGGCCTTCAAGTCTTCCTTTGCCGACGCTCCCTTTGATGGGTCCTCCTTGTTTGGACCCAAGGTAAAGGACACCTTGACCCGCTGTGAACAAGAGGGTAAGACTTTGACTGCCGTAGAGGCACGGTTTTCCACTCCCTTCCGGCCTTATCCCAAGGCTAGAAGAGGGGGGGAAGTGTGGTTCCGCAAATCTCAGAAGACTTACCCCTCACAGCAGTATGATCCCCCTTCTAGAGGCAGGGGGGGGGGGATTTTCAGGAAGACGCCGTCCCAGAGGCAGCAGAGGCCCCCCGCAACACTGGAGACTGCGAGTCCTTTCGTAGCTCCTCAACCTTCCAGCATCCCTGAAGAATTGCCCGACTGCGGCGCTCCAGAGCCAGTCGGGGGTCGTTTTTCGGGGCACCTAAAGGCCTGGGAGAATATCACTCAGGACCGATCGGTGCTCCGGATCATTGCCGGAGGTTACAACATCCCCTTTTCTCAGCCCCCTCCACTATCCCGGAAAATCCCGGACCCACCACCCAGTCAACGGGATCTCGCAGCCATCGAAATTTCAAAGCTGCTTCAAAAAGGAGTCATCCAATCGGTCCCCGAAGACCAGACCGGATTAGGGACTTACTCAAGATTCTTTTTGGTGCCAAAAAAGACCAGGGACATGAGGCCCATCTTGGATCTCAGCAAGCTCAATCGCTCTGTCAAGAAGTCCAAGTTCCGGATGGTCACCTTACAATCCATTCTCCCGCTGCTGGAGAAAGGTGTTTGGATGTGCTCCATAGATCTCAAGGACGCCTATTATCACATCCTGATAGATCAGGCGTCCAGGAGACACTTGCGCTTCAGCCTGGGAGACTGTCATTTCCAGTTCCGTGCACTGCCCTTTGGTCTCACCACAGCCCCCAGGGTGTTCACCAAATGTTTGGCAGTGGTGACTGCTCACCTGAGAAGTCTAGGATTCCAGGTGTTTCCATACCTAGGCGACTGGCTCCTAACTGCCACCTCCAGGCGTCTACTCTTACAAAACCTAGCAGCCACTATTTCTCTGGGCAACTCCCTAGGAATCGCCTTCAATTGGGCAAAGTCTTTGTTGCTGCCATCTCAGCGCATACGGTTTATCGGTGTAGAGATAGACTCAAAGCAAATGCGGGTCTATCTTACTACAGAGAGGATAGAAACATTACAATCTCAAGTCCGAGCATTGCTCTTCAAACGCCGAGCCCCAGCAAGGATGGTCCTACAACTGTTGGGTTCCATGTCGGCTACCGTTCTAGTTCCCTTAGCAAGATTGCACATGAGGATTCTCCAATGGCTCCTGTCAGTCCAGTGGTCGTATCAGGATCTCCCTCTCAGTCACCTCATTATAATCACAGAGACGTGCAAACAGGACCTCCGTTGGTGGCTTCTGTCCTCCAACCTGGATCAGGGGCGACCCTTCGTTCCTCCACCTCCAGTGGCCACTTTGACTACGGACGCCTCCCAGACGGGGTGGGGGGGGGCATTCCCTGGGCAGGTCAGTCCAAGGCAAGTGGGCACCCCCACGAGAGTTCCCTACACATCAACATACTGGAAATGGGGGCGGTGCTTCTATCGCTTCAGGCACTACACAGTTACCTCCCCCAGGGCATGATTGCCGTTCAGTCCGACAACATGTCAGTAGTCTGGTACCTGAACAAGCAGGGAGGGACCAGGTCCTACCTTCTTTGCAGAGAGGCCATGAGAGTATGGGATTGGGCTATTGCAACCAACCGTTTCTTGGTAGCAACACACATTCTGGGGAGATCCAATGTGATAGCCGACAAACTGAGCAGAACTATTCTCTCCCCGCACGAGTGGTCTCTGAACGACAGAGTGGTAACTCAGATCTTCAGAAGATGGGGAACTCCCTATTGCGACCTCTTTGCAACCCCCCTCAACACGAAATGTCTACAGTTCTTCTCTCACCCCAGTTCTGGGGGGGTTTCCCAAGGACGCCCTAGTCCAAGCTTGGCCCACCGGCCTACTGTACGCCTTTCCACCGGTTCCCCTTCTTCCCAGGGTGATCCAGAAGGCGATTCACTTGCAGAGCAAGATGATTTTAGTTGCCCCATACTGGCCTCGTCAAGTTTGTCTGCCCTTTCTTCGGAAATACGCACTGGACGGTCCATGGTTCCTGGACCAGGTTCCAGACCTCTTGATCCCCCAGTCGGGACAGCTCCATCAGTCCCTTCACTCGTTGAAGTTAACAGCTTGGCTCCTCCACTTCCGACCATAGTCAGGAACCAGGTTTTGGACTCGGAAGTTATACATATCTTGTCTTCGGCCCATAAGAATTCGACTAAAAAAATGTTTAACAGCAAATGGAAGAGTTTCGCCATTTGGGCCCAACTCCGGGGGTTAGATCCCATTACTGCCCTGGTGTCAGAAGTTTTAAAATTTTTAGCTTTCTTATTTAATCAAAGTTCTTCGGTCTCTACCATTAAGGTTCAATTGGCAGCTATTTCTAATTTTCATGAAAGTATAGACCCACCTTTGATGAGCAATAAGTTGTGTAAAGCCTTCATGAAAGGTGTTGGGCTGCTACGACCTCCGATTTCTCATCCCGCTCCACCGTGGGATCTTAATTTCGTATTAGGTGCCTTGACCTCTTCCCCCTTCGAACCGGCAGCAACTAGTGACTTGAAATTTCTTTCTTGGAAGACAGCTTTTTTGGTGGCAATTACATCAGCCAGAAGAGTTTCGGAACTTCAAGCCCGATGTGTCAAACCACCGTACTTGGTTTTTCACAAGGATAGAGTATCCCTCAGGCCTAATCCATCCTTTGTCCCCAAAGTTTGTTCTAGTTTTTGTCTTCAACAGTCATTGGAACTCCCAGTTTTCTTCCCAAATTACTTAGAGCGGAATACATCTTCCATACATTGGATGTTCACAGGCAATTGCATTTCTACCTAGATAGGACGCACCAAACATGGAAAACAGATCAGTTGTTTGTGTCCTTTTTGGACAATAAATTCGGCAAAGCCGTCACGAAGGTCACTATTGCCAAGTGGATCAGCGACTGTATCAGCCATTCTTACCTTCTTTCTAATAGAGAGCTTACAACCACTGTGAAAGCTCATTCTACAAGGGCTATGGCTACTTCGACAGCCTTTCATTCTAAGCTTGCCATTAGTGACATTTGTGCTGCGGCTACCTGGGCCTCTCCTCACACATTTATTTCTCATTACAAATTGGACGTGGCATCTCGGGGGCGAGCTTCCTTCGGTTCCACAGTTCTCAGGAGTGTTTTCCAGTGAGCCACCCAGGAATCAGGTGCTAGGGACGCTGTCCCATCAGTACAGAATGTAGGCGAGATAGGATCACATAACATCTTTTAGTTATGTACTTACCATTACTTTAGATGTTTGGGATCCATCTCGCCTACATTCCTAATAACCCACCCTCCTTCCCCCTGCCTTGGAGATCAGAAGAGACCGGACGGTTCAGTTTAGCCGTTTCATCTTGAAACACCTGGCAATGTTATTTCAACTGTCTGAGTGTGGGCATGTGTGCGGACAAACAAGATCTGGGGAAGTAGTGGTGGTGCATCCTGGGATATAAGATAGCTCAGCCAATTAGAGACTTCGCTCTATAGTATAGCGTGCCGAGTCTGAGCCGAGGATCGGCTCCGAACCCATCAGTACAGAATGTAGGCGAGATGGATCCCAAACATCTAAAGTTATGGTAAGTACATAACTAAAAGTTTTTTAAATTGTATACATATATAGATATATTTTCTGCTCCCCAATTTGGGGGGCACCTAAAATCTGGGGCAAGAAAACCCCAGTTGGGTAATGTGCTTGCAGGTTGCCCTCAGTCGGCCTGATTAACAAAGTCTTTAGTCCTGCGTCAGTTGCTGTCCCTTTTTCCATGACGTCTGGTAATCAGGGGTATAAAACATGCAGCTGATGCCATTACATCAGTCTTTCTTGCCGTGCGGTGCCCGAAGCAGAAGCAGTTCGTAAGTGCCCGTCGGCCGACTCCTAAAAGGCTTTGTTGGTAGGTCCAAATAGAAAATCTGTGTACTTTCTTTGGCTCCTTTTCAGGCTGTTTTAGACTCTGGCTTTCTTTTTTTTTTTTTGAGCTAGGCCAGCTGTTCTGCTATAAAGTCTAGCTGTCTGCCATTTCAACACAATCATCCATCACCTGTCTTAGATTATCGAAGACCTTGAAAGACACTTCCCCTTTTGGCCCCTAGTTAAGGAATCCACTCTTCCCAGGGACATTACTGTTAAGCTGCAAGCTATAACTCGATCCCCTTTTGAACCTGCAGCCAGGTTGAGCATCACATTTGCTTGGAAAGCATAGCTTCTGGTGGCAGTCATCTCTGCCCAGAGAGTATGAGCTACAAGCCTTTTCTTGCAAACCATCTTACCTTACATTTCATTAAGGTAGCGTATCTTTTGTGGCAAACCATTTAATTCCTGAAGTAATTAGAGATTTCACTAAACCAATTACAACAATTTGCTGGTTTTCTTCCTGCTGTTTAGCAACAGAGGTGTATGTGCTGTACCTGCTGGATGTGCATAGTCAGCTCAGTTTCTATTTCCATAGTACCAGGAATGTTAAAAAGTCTGTTAAACAGTCTTTGTCAAAACCCTAACTTGGGCCAAGGAGTTTCTAAAGTGACTTTAGTTGGTTATCTTGCTGCATCTCATAGGTATACAGATTATGGACTTGCCTTGCCCAAACCCACTAAGGTTAACTTGACTAAATCTTGTCCCTACGTCTACCATCTTTTCATGGGCAGTTGATGTGAGCTGCTGCTACTACATGATCCAGTATTCATGCATTTATTTTTCTTTATAAATTGGATTTGCTCTCCAGAAATTGAGCTGTTTTTGATTCATCTGCCCTTCAGAATTTCCTTCTGTAAGATTATCCCAAGAGTTCAGTCCCACTTGTTAAGGATTTGGATGTAGGAGAGAGAATATCTGATACAGAAATTATGTACTTACCATAATGATAAACCTGTCTGCTTCCATCCTTCAGCTTCCACCCTACTTCCTCCTTCCATTACTTTAGAAGCTTTCTTTTATTGATTTCTGGTATGACTGCATGGCCTCTCTTCTAGGTATATATTCATATGTGCTTTCTTTTCCAGAGCAGAACTTGAGCAGAGTTTTACCTTGGAGTCTGGTTGCCATGGCTAAGATCTTGTTCATCATAGATTTACAGGCAAAGTCTCTCTATTTGAGGTAATAATGGGAGAGGAGGGGAATATGGTAAGTGAAGGAGGCTGAGCTTTTGATCCAAAGTCTATAGTGGCAAAGTCTGATCAGAGGATAGATCTGAAGAACTGTGCATTGAAGGATGGAAGCAGACACCAAATCTGTTATGGTAAAGGTTTAACCAACCATGTATAACGTGATGGTACGCAGTCATTCAGAACAGAATTCCTAAGTACTGAAGTTTTCTGCCTTGGACAAACTTGACACTGCCAACATTACATAAATATATTTTTGTTGCTTCCCTGTTTTGTCTTAGGTGAAAATGGCCCTGAGAACTTCTGGGCATCTTTTGTTGGGTGTCGTAAGAATATATCACAGAAAGGCAAAATACCTGCTTGCAGACTGTAATGAAGCCTTCATCAAAATAAAAATGGCTTTTCGTCCAGGTAAGTGAAGATGATTTAGAGCTTTTGCATTAGGCTGTCCAGACAGTCCTGTGAATAAAACTTACAGGTTGCTTTTTGTATATAGGAATCAAATCTGTTTATCTTTTAGCATTGGCTGATTTTTACCACTAAACTCAAAAGTAATATGAAATTAGGGGATATTTCTTTACATAAAGCATAAATATAGTTTGTCTTTTGGCTTTTTCCCGGTAAGGGGTCGCCACAGCAGAACTCCGGTATAGTGTTAATTTAAGATAGCATAATTAACATGGGGGAACCTTTTTTTTTTTTTACATTTTTTCCTACTGGTAAGTACTTGATAATCATGGAAGAATTGTGCTCTGGTATGTGTGCATGTCCATTTAGATATTTGCCTTTGTTTCATGCTGTTAAGCATAGCCGTGCTCATCCTCTGAGCATACTAAGTTTTTGCCCAGAACACTGCTTAGATTTTTGTTGCATGCGGTCATTGAAGTTCCTGCATTCATATGCTTTGCAGCATGATGAGATACTAGGTAAGCTCTACAGTGGCTCTGCTCCATTTGGCGTAGAGGGACAAGCTTCTGATTATGGACCAGTTGACCCGGGTTCAGTTAGCAGCTCAGGTGACTGAGCAACAGGGAAGGGATTGTGTGCCTATGCAAGCTGGGAGCAAGTTAGTTGATAGGCTTCCTAAGTGGAGGCTTGGTCCAAAGAGTGGAGTTTGCCCTCTGTAATCGAGCATGAGGGGTAGGGAATGTACACTGGCATTGCTTGTATCCTCTCTGTGACTAAAAGTACTTCAGAAGTTGCAGATGTTTGACTTAATGTGTTCTGTTTGGTCTCCTGGATCTCTACCAAATAACTAACCAAGCTCTGTAACATTGGTAGTACCATTTTTTTTAAATCTTCTGAAAGGAATGATTTGGACAAGCAAAAATGGTTCATGTTTTTCAAATCAGAAATGTACGTGTGTGTGTCTGTCTCGGAAGCTTGTGCATTACTCTTAGCTGAAGGAAGTATTGGCCTACTTGAAATTATATTTTTGGATGTTTTTAGTCAGTTACTGCATTTGATTTTAGGGTCTTCCTGTCATGCAGTCCCAAGACTGGCCTGATTTGAAGTCTTTACTTCATCCATAGCCAGCAGATATCTAAAGACAGGCATCTGGATGTCAGGGTGTAAGGGGTATCCAGTTCCATCCTCAGTTCTTTTAGCCATGCAGTCCAATGTGCTGCTCTATCAGAAACTTGCAGTCCCTTGGTAGTCTTGTTTTCTACATATTTTTCCCTCTGCTTTCGTAAACTCTTTGGGGGAATTTTCTCTTTTTTAATGTTTAAAAAGGTCAATAACTGCTTAGTGTGGGGAAACAAATCTCAAGGATTTTCATTCCTTTTGTCTGGGGACTGTGCATGATTCTAGTTGTCAGGCTTGTGCTACATTTCTAGCTAAGACGCTTGTGTAGGGCAGTAGCCCTCACAGCATGCATGAATCTATGCATTCCATTTTCTTTCCCTGTTGGTCCTGTGCTTTAGCTCTTATTTTTACCAAGAAACTGAAGGACAAAAAGCTAAATGAAAAGGAATCTGATGCTGTAAAACCTTGGGTGCATGTGTTAGTTGCCTGGTGACTCTGGAGAGGCATTTTTGCAGTCCGCGACCCAACTTCTCTTAGGCCAGAGCCCTCTGGTGCGACCCCTTGGAAGCTACCATTGCGACAAGCTAATCTGATATGACTAGCAATGCCTTTGTTGGGTCCAAGGCTGCTCCACAAACTTTAGCTTTGACACTCAAGCATTGGTTACAGAGGGACAGTTCTTATTCAGCTGTCTTAATACATTCAGAATTCAGGAACACAGAGGTCGCAGTCAACCAACTATGTCCAGAGTCTTCTCTTTCTAAACGGATGCTTAACACACCAGATTGCTTGGCTCTGCAGCTACCCAGTCCTTAGCTGCTACAGCCTAGGTTGATGCAAAGAACATTCTGAAGATGCCAGGAATTGCGTTTAAGAAATCTAGGAAGCCCAGACTGACGCAGCTGCCTTCCCCCTGAAGCTTCTCCAGCAAAAAGAGGGATGCATACTTGTAAGAAAATGGACTCCTTTAAAATTTGAGGAGGAATTGTCCTTTACTCTGCACATTCCCTCAATGCTGCCCAAGTTCTGATTCAGATAATCTACATAAGATGGTGGTCTTTAATTGGAAGAGCAAAGAATTCTGTCAGGTCCTAACCTGTTATGGAGAGACCCTAAGTCTGCCATGTTCCAGACCACTGGCATTTCCTCCAGTGCATGTAGTGCTACATATGACATCTGTGTATTCACTCTCTGCACCCTGTCCCAAGAAAAAGTTTCCTTAGAGTGCTTGAGACGCAGATCTCTACAAAAATCTGCAAGCTGATCCTTCAGTTGTGTCTACTGAACTCTCCAAGGGTTGCCCCTAAGGGTGTAACTTGACACTTTTTTACCAAATAAGAGAGACTGTTGGAGAGACTTGGAAAGTAGAAATATGTTTCTGCTACCCACTTTATGAAGACCCTTAATTGCTAATTTCACATGTTGAAATATTTAGCTTCTAACAACCGATCATTTTCTAAATCAGGGGTTTTGCTGTCAAGATCTTACAGTGAATTTATACAGGAAACCTCTAAATCAGCACTACAGGTCTCCAGACATGCTTTAAAATGTGGTTTATGATGCACCTTGTAGAGCAGCTACCACAGGTGTCATTTCTAGACGTGCTTGACTGAGGATTTGGCCACTCTACCAGGAAAAGGCCGAAATCTTGGATGTTTCACTGTACAAGGAGTTCCATTTTGGACATTCTGCACAAATTATTTCAGAAGTTGTTCAAAAAAGGAAAAACAGTTTGAAGGAATTCTCTCCCACTCCTAGATATAATAGAAATTATCCCAAGTTTGGGCAAGGCAGGGGGATTCCTCCCTGAACAGAGGCCTAGACAGTGTAGGAAGTGATGACCTGATCAGTGCCGTACAGTTGAGGATTCCAAGGACCTTATTACCCCTCAGCCTTTCTCTGACAGGGAGACTCCTTTTTTTCAACAATGGAAGCTCATCACCAGTGGGTCGTTCAGAAAAGGAGTATTTCATTCAGTTCAGGAAAAGGTCACCCTTCCTAGGGATGCCAAACCTACAGAAGAACAAGAGGGTTTTCTCCCTCCCATCTTGCTAGATCTTTTACAAAGGTCCATTCAGTCAGTTCCTGCAGGGAAGGAGGGCACAGGGTTTTACTCTACTCTTTCCAAGAAAAGGAGGCAACTGGCAAGCCCTATTAGTTGCCAGAGTTAAGTTCATACATGTTCCAAAATTCAAAATGTTAACCCATCAAATCTGCTACCCTATGCTCTTTCAAGGATGGCTACCCACTTTTCCCTATATAAAGCATCTTAAGATGTACTGTAGTTTGTGACAGGATTGCATCAAAACCATAGGGGGATGCATGTTTATCCTTACCTAGACTGCATTATCCAGGGAATACCCTTCCCAGAGCTCCAAGCATCCATACAACTCACCATGGACTGCTTCTAGAAGGTTAGGTCACATGCTTAATCCCCACAAGTCACAAATTTAGCCAGGATACATGAATTCTGGGTACAGTGAGAGGCTTGGTCCTAAAAAAAGAGCCTTCCTATCCCAGGACGTACTTTTTCACTTCATAAACCATCTCTGCTAACTACCAAGGCAGACTGTCTCTGCTGGCGAATACTTGAATCTTTGGGATACATAGCATCCTGCATTTTAATGGTACCCCTGACAAAACTGCACATTATGGCTCCAGTGTTTCCTAACAAAAAAAAAAAAAAAAAATTTATGACGTTGTCGGACCTTATAAATCTTAATGCTTCTCCCCATACTTGAAACGGGAAGTGGTGGAAAGGCATCATCCTGCAGAATCCAGGGACAATCTTCTGCCTGCCAAACGCAGAACACCATCACCACAGACTGTTCAGATATTGCCTGAGGAGCACACTCGCACCCCTATGAAGGTGCAGGGTATGCGACTCCAGAACAAAGAAAGCTGCATCTAAACCAGTTAGAGATGCTGGCAGTGTTTCTAGCCATAGATGTGTTTTAGTACAGCCTGAACTCAGCACTTCAGATTTGCGGAAACATCATCATTGTATGGTACATAAACAAAGGAGCCCATTCCTACTCCTTTGTGCGATCTTTAATTGAAAATGATGGCTGTTGGCACAGGAATTGCACTTGACACGCTCAGCATCCTACATCCTGGATAAGAGTATCACTGTAGCATATCTTTTGGAACCCAAAGAATGGGTGCTAAAGAAATTTTCCTGGACCACCCCCATCAGTGGGATCACCAGAGTATAGATCTAATCTCCAGATGTAGACATGGGAGAGTGAAAACTTTCATTTTATATGGACAAAGCTCTTTCGTGATTCCTTTCTGCTGCTACCCCTGATGTTCGTGTTTCACTGTTGCAGTCCTTACAGTTGGGTTATCCTGCTGGCAGGCTACCCGCAGTCGGCCCGAGTTCCAAGGTCTAGGTCCGGCATCGGTTGCTGCTGCCTCCTCCCTGACGTCAGTGCGCCAGGGGTATAAAAGATGCAACAGGTGCCATTTTCGCCAGTCTTTCTTGCCGCGTGGTGCCTGAAGCAAAAGCAGTTCGGAAGTGCCGGTTGGCAGACTCGTGAGATTTTCAAATTCGAATTTCAGATACGAAGTCTTCATTAAAGCCAAGTACCCCATTGGGGAAACTTTTTTTCTTTATTCAGACCGATGTCAGAAAAAGTTAATTGCATTTCTTGAGAAGCAAATACCTCATAAGGATTTTCATTCTTACTGTATTCCTTGCCTAGGCCCTGACCATGACTTTGCTAGTTGTCTGTTTTGTGCTAGATTTAACCAATGCACTACTAAGCGTCAGTACGATTTTGTATTTCATTACTTTGGCAGAAGGTTCAATTATATAATGCCGTCGGAGCAGCCGACGACCGGAGTTTATAAAAAAGTGCAAAGAAAAAGAAGCATCCGAGGTCCAATACCGATGAGGCTTCTGTTAGGCCTGTCGCCGGTGAGCTGGTTCTCAGTGAGGCCCTTTCGCAGCCCCTGACGCCTGCTACCTCGGAGCCACAGGCCCCTTCTGACTCCCACGTGGAGCAGACTAGGCTGCTGGAAACTCAAGGTATTGGACACTCAAACTATTCTGTCAGATGGGTCCGGAGCTGCTGAGCAGGCATCTGCTTCTGAGGGGGTTTTTAGGCCTACACAGTTATGTAAAACCATCTTCAGCTTCAAAGACTAAAGCAGTTCTAAAGACAAAGAAACAAGTACAGCAGTCTCCTGGACAGGCCTCCATGCCTAAAAAACAGATGCTGAAAATGGCCAAAGACCTAATTACTTTGGTCAGGGTTCCCATCCCCCTCCTAAGAGGCCTAGGCAAGAGATAGAATATGAATCTTCAAATCAGGTTTCCATTTCCTCTGATTCTTCTGAACAGGAATATTCCCTTCCCCCCTATGAGGATTCTGATGCTGAAGAATCTATCTCTTCAGCCTCTCCTCCTGAGGATTATTCTTTTAGGGTGACCCTGCATACCATGAGGGAGCATTTCCTCTGGGAGAGCCAAGATTATTCTGAATCCAAGAAAAGACTCAGAATTCCTTTTATTACCTCAGCACAGGCCCCTTGCTGTTCCTCCTGTTTTAGACATTGTAGATGTATTTTCAAAGTCCAGTCTGTCTCCTGACTCTCTACCACCAGCTCCTGTTAAGCCAGACAGATAATACAAGGTTCCTGATTCACATAAATTTCTTTACAAAAACCCTGCTGCTGTCCCCAAAACTATTTCTCAGGGTCCCAAGGGGGTCAAGGCTTCCACTGCAAAAAACCCTATCCCCTCTGATAGGGATTCAAGGGCCCTGGGCAGATGGGGGAAAAAGATTTATACTTCTGCTACCTTGGCTGTAAGGGCTTTAAATTCTCCGTTTCTTATGTTTAAATATCAGCAATATCTAATGTCACAGCTTAAACAGAAAATGTTGACAAATTCAGAATGTGCAGAAAACAAAGAAATGCAGGATTTATTGCATGCAGCTGAACAAGTGGGAAAGCATACTTTGCAATGTGGTTTTGATTCTCTAGAGGCCTCCTGCAGGGCTGCAGTTACAGGTTCTGTCATTAGAAAACATGCTTGGTTAAAAGAACAGAATCTGCCCGATCATGTTAAAGCAAAACTCTTAGATGCTCCATTACAACATGATACCTTGTTTGGTGTTAAAGCAGAAAAAGTGTGGAGGACAAAGCTAAATCTATGCAAACAGTGAAGGATTTTTTTACAGGTACAGCCTCCCAGATTTAGCAGGAACTGTCCTAAAAGAATTGGTCCTTTCCAGTGTCAGACAGGCCTCAAAGAGGCAGCTACAGATGCCGCAGAGGCGGATCACAACCCCAAGGCTCATACAGGTCTGAACAATGGGGTGCTTCTACCTCCAAAAGCGGAGAGGAAAAATCACAGCCATACAGAAAACAGTCTCAATGACTTCCCCTGCCAGCACCAAGCACTTATCTTCTGGCAGCTCCTGTGGGGGGGGGGGGACTAGCACTTTTTCCACAAAATTGGCATATGGTCACCCAGGACAAATGGGTGTTGAATATCGTATCACAAGAGTACAGGTTCCACTTTCACACCCTGCCAAGGCCAAACGGTATGCAAGACCTGCCATGCAATCATTGGGCAGAGGCACAAAAACAAGATGTTTATCGTGTTTCACTGTTGCAGTCATTACTCTTGGGTTATCCTGCTGGAAGTCTACCTTCAGTTGGCCAGAATTCCAAAGTCTAGGTCCGGTGTCTGTTGCTGTCGCCTCTTCCCTGACGTCAGTGTGCCAGGGGTATAAAAGATGCAGCCGATGCCATTTTCTACAGTCTTTCATGCTGCACGGTGCCCGAAGCAAAAGCAGTTAGCAAGTGCTGGTCGGCAGACTACTGAGATTCAAATCCGAATTTCAGAACCAAAGTCTTCATTAAAGCTAAGTACCCCGTTGGGGAAACTTTTTTTTTTCTTGCTCCAGACCGATGTCAGAAAAAGTTAACAATTGTATTTCTTGTGGGAAGCAAATACCTCATAAGGATTTTCACTCCTACTGTATTCCTTGCCAATTCCCTGATCACAACATTGCTAGCTGTCTGTTTTGTGCTAGATTTAGCCAATGCGCTATTTAGCGTCTGTTCGATTTTGCATTTCATTACTTTGGCCAAAAATTTAATTATATAATGCCGTCAGACCAGCCGACAACCGGAGTTTACAAAAAACGCAAGGGCAAGGAAAAGGATAGGCATCCGAGGTCCAAAACTGGCGATGAGGCATCTGCTAGGCCAGTCGCCGGTTCTCAGTGAGGTGCTTTTGCAGCCCCTGGCGCCTGCTACCTCAGAGCCACAGACCGCTTCCGACTCCCAGGTGGAGCCGACTGGGCCTCTGGATACTCGAGATGATGTCCTTCAAGGATGCATCTGCAGTCATCACATATGGGTTGTCCTGCCTCAGGCAGCCCTTCGGTCGGCCGGATTCCAAAGTCTGGGTCCGGCGTCTGCTGATGCCGCCCCTTCCCCGACGTCAGAGCACCTGGAGTATAAAAGCGCCAGCCGACGCCATCTTCCCCAGTCTTTCTTGCTGCGTGGTGCCCGAAGCAGAAGCAGTTTGCAAGTGCCGGTCGGCCAGCTCTTGTAATTCAGCTAAACCGAAGACTTCAAAAGCTAAGTACCCCGTTGGGGACTCTTTCTTGCCTCAGCCGATGTCAGATAAAGTTAATAATTGCTTAACTTGTGGGAAACAAATACCTCATAAGGATTTCCACTCTTACTGCCTACCTTGCCTAGGCCCAGACCACGACGTCTCTGCCTGTTCCGTCTGTGCTTCCTTTAACCGACGCACTCTAAGACGTCTGTCGGAGTTTGCAGAGGAATTTTTTTGGGCTAGTTTTGCTTACAAAATGCCGTCTGAGACTCCGACTTCACATTTAATAAAGAAACGGAAGGACAAGACCGACACGCGGTCCGCGGTTTCAGCTGAAACCACGGCCAGGCCTACCGCGAGTGTCTGTCTCGGCTGAAACAGAGTCGTTGGTACTACCGTTCACCGAAACCGTACAACTGACAACCTCGGCCCCGGAGGCCACTACTGTATCGGTTGTTGAATCTCCATTGGAATCTGGTGTCCAGGAACCTTCCGACATCATTCTCTTAGACAAAACTACACCAGCACGTGGTGCAGCCAGGCCTCCTGCATCCATGTCTATTAAGGCATTCTCTAGGGCTAAAGCTGCTAAACACTCAAAATCTATGCCTCCCAGGGTTATCCCTCAGGGACCCACTACAGGTTCTCAGATCCTTAGTCTAGCAGAGGACCTTATTTCATTAATTAGGGGCTCTCAGCCTCATCCGGACAGGGGCTCTCTACCTCCTACAGAAAAAAGGCCCAGGATTGAGCCCTCTGATCCCCTCTCCTCAGATGAGACCTCTGATGGCTCTGCTCTCTCGGACTACCAGGAGGAGGCTTTTTCGGCCTACGAGGATTCAGATGCAGAGGAATATATCCCTTCGGCCTCCCCTCCTGAAGAACTGTCTTTTGGGGAAACTCTGCACACTATGAGGGAGCATTTCCAATGGCAGGGCCAGGAATTCTCTGATTCCAGGAAGAGATTAAGGACCTTCTTGCATTTGCCTCAGCATAGACCTTTGGCTATTCCCCCTGTTTTGAATGTCATTGATGATGTGTACTCTGAATCTAGCACAACCACTGACACTCTCCCTCCGGCTCCTGCCAAACCCGATGGGTACTACCGGGTCCTGGAATTACATCTTTTCCTTTACAAGGCCCACTCTGCTGATCCAGAAACTATTTCCCAGGGCCCTAAAGGGGTTGCAGCTGTCACTACAAAAAAATCCACTCCCCTCTGAAAGGGAGTCCAGGGCTTTAGAGCGATGGGGTAAAAAAGTGTATACTTCTGCTACCCTTTCTATGAGGGCTTTAAACTGTCAATTTCATATGATACAGTACCAAGAATATTATATTTGTTAGATGAATTGCATAAAAAGCTGTCTTCACCTGAACCCCTAGATCGCAAATCACTTCAGGATCTGGTACATAACTCTCAACAGGTTAGCAACCATTTCTTGCAGTGTGGTTATGATGCATTGGAAGCTTCATGTAGGTCAGCTATGACAGGTGCAGTCATACGTAGGCATGCTTGGCTGAAGGAACAATCTCTGCCAGACCATGTTAAAGCAAAGCTTCTGGATGCTCCACTGGAAAAGCAAAAGTTATTTGGCTCCACTGCTCAGGAGGTCTTAAAGAAATTTGAAGAAAAGGTAAAATCCGTACAAACAGTCAAAGATTTTATGCAAGTCCAACCACCAAGATTCAGCAGAAATTGGCCTTCCAAGAACTGGTCCTTTCCAGACAGATTTCAGAGAGGCAAGAACAGGCGTGCCAGAGGTAGAGGGCAAGCTAGAGGCTCCTACAGAGGACGTCAATGGCAGCCTCCCAACCAGAGAGGTAGTGCAGGGCCTGCAACTGCTGCACAAGGAACAGACTCAATGACTTTACTTTGACACCGCCAACCAGGGCTCAATTGGAAGCACCTTTGGGTGGAAAGCTTTCCTTATTTTCAGAAAATTGGCACATTATTACAAGGGACAAATGGACACTACAAATAATAGACAAAGGATACAGGTTCCATTTCCACACATTACCGAAAAGAAAAGGCATGCCAGACCTGCCACCAAATCAAAGGGCAGAGGCTTTGAAACAAATCTCCAACTTGATGAAAATGAAAGCAATAGAAAAGGTTCCTCTCGCAGAACAAGGCCAAGGATTTTATTCCAGACTCTTCCTTGTTCCAAGAAAAGAAAAGCAATGGAGGCCTATTCTCAACTTGTCCGCACTAAATACTTATCTCATTGTGCCAAAATTCAAAATGCTGACTCTACAGCAACTCCTTCCCATGCTGGACAAGGGGTCTTGGCTGGTAACTCTGGACCTCAAGGAGGCATACCTGCATGTCCCTATCAGACAAAGCTGCAGAAGACACCTCCGATTTCTTGCAGGTTCAGAGCATTATCAATTCTCAGCATTGCCCTTTAGCTTATCTACTGCGCCCAGAGTATTCACGAAATGCCTGGCATCAGTAATTGCACACTGCAGACTTCAGGGGATGCAAATATACCCGTATCTGGACGACTGCCTTATACAAGCGGACAGCCAACAAATTTTGTTAAAACACTTGAATTATGCCATCTATCTTCTTCAGGCCTTGGGATATACAGTCAACATTCACAAGTCAAGACTTGTACCATCCCAAAGAATAACTTTTCTGGGTGCGGATCTAGACACAACCACCCAAATGGCTTTCCTCACAGAAGAAAAACAAAACCAACTGCCGGATTACTTAAAAAACCTGTCAAGACAAACTCAGCTGACTGCAAGGAAAATCCTGCAGGCCCTGGGTTACATGGCTTCTTGCATTCTTCTGATTCCTCAAGCAAGGCTACATATGAGGAAACTCCAATGGTACTTAAGGAGTTTATGGACTCAGCACAGTCACAGCTTGGAAACTTTGATACCACTCATCCCATGCCTTCAAAGGGAATTTCTGTGGTGGGCTCAAGCAAGCCAGTCAAACAGGGGTTTGCCCTTCAGCAAACCAATAGCCAGCCAAACCTTTACAACGGACGCTTCAGACCACGGATGGGGAGCGCACATGGAAGGAAGATGCATTCAAGGACTATGGTCACAAAAAGAGCTACGCATGCACATAAACCAAAAGGAAATGCTGGCAGTGATACATGCAATCGAGGCCTTCAAGTTATTTCTACATCAAGGCCACCTGCTAATAAGGACAGACAACACTACAGTTATGTGGTACATAAACAAGCAAGGAGGCGCCCATTCCTACCCTCTTTGCAGACTGGCAATGAATCTATGGGAACTTTCCTTGACTCTCAATATACAGCTGCAATCCCAGTTTGTACCAGGAAAGGATAATATACTGGCGGATAGCTTAAGCAGGAACATCATGGATGCACACGAATGGATGCTGCACCCAGACATCTTCCATCAGATAACACAATCATGGGGGAGACCGGACTTAGACCTCTTTGCCTCCCACCACAATCATCAGCTGGAGAAATTCTGCTCAAGGACATACCACCCACAAACATGGAAAGTGGACGCCCTCTGTTTCAGCTGGAGAACTCTTAACAGTGTATGCATTCCCACCTCTTCCATTAATGACCAAGGTCTTACTGAAGATCAGGGCAGAGCAGCCAAGAGTGATTCTGATAGCTCCGGACTGGCCAAGACAGCACTGGTACCCATAGCTAAAGAACATGTCACGGACAAAACCATGGCATGTTAAGTTGTCAATCTCGCCTTCATTCTTGCTGGATGGGTTCGGAGCCGATCCTCGGCTCCGACTTGGCACTTGCTAAGCTCTAGAATCACTTTTACCAGCTCGAGGCAGCCCTATATCCCATGATGCAAGGTGGTAATTACCCAGATCTCGTTTGCTGCTTCGCTCATGAGGTCACGTTCTTTACCAGCTCCTGGTAAGTGAACTTTATTTACATTTTCAGAGAGATTCAACCACCATAGTTTTAAAATTTTTACTCCCTGTTAAAGTTAGTTTCCGATTTACTTAGACCCTATTCCCGTTAGTTCCTCGACCCCTTTTTTATAATTTTTCTGTCAGTCAGGCCTTAGGCCTTCCCATCCAACTTTTTCCTGTCAGGACTTTTTGTGTAGGTGTGTCTGTGCTTACCTTAATTAGAGTAATTAAGGACTGAGTGTGTTAGTGTCCTACTAGGTCATGTCAAAAGACACTAGGGTCTCAGGTTTTAAGAAGTGTGACTCGTGCTGTCAGAAGATGTCTGACAGACGGTCACACTTCTTGTATTTATTGCCTGGGACCCCTACACCTGCAGGACTCCTGTGCTATTTGTCATTCTTTCTTTTAGCCAGAGAGTCCTGCAGGAGCGTAGAAATAAGTTGATCCTCAGGGGTCTCCTTAAGCCTGAGAGCCCCCCGGCTAAGGTCTGTTCCGGGAAGCCCTCTAAGCCACCCAAGACCCAGACTTCGGTGTCCAAGTTTGTGGCCTTGGTTCCGACTCCTCCAGAGTCGATATCGGCTCTGTCTGGAGCCGATCCTTCCTCCTTGGAAGTTTCTGTATCGGCGCCGATCAGCACAGATACCCTGGCTTCGGCACCCGTGTCGGCTCCAACCGGAGCCGATACCCTTGCTTCGAAGCATGTTTCGGCTCCAGCTGGAGCAGAGACCTCTCTACCTCAGCTCGGAGCCGACAAGCTGTCTGCTCCAACTGGGACCGAAGGTTCGTCTGCTCCGATGGCTAAGTCGAGGAAGAGGTCTAGATCTCCTTCACTGGCGTCTATCCACTCTGCTCCGGCCTCCCCCTTACTTTCGGAATGGAGCCATCGGAGCCGATCGTCAAGGTCTTCCAGGCTCTCAGACCATGATTTGGAGAGAGAATGGTGAGTAGACTACTAAAATCACAGGCATTGGCCCAGATGCTCCATAGCCCGTCTCAGCAGACTACCGCTATTCCACACCCTCCTGAGATTCCTCCTTTGACTCTCCTTCAGAGCTCTGAGCCGGAGATTATTGGTACCTTGACTGTTGCGGCTTCAGAGCCGATACCACACCTTTCGGCTCAGTCGTCTTCGACACTTATCTCCTCCTCGAGACCTTCCTTGGAGGGATCCGGTCGTCGGGCTTCCCTGGTCAGTTCGGGGGGGGGGGGCGAGTGGCATCGGACCCTTGTCCGACCCCGCTCTCCCTCTCGGGGCTTCGACCTTGGTGAGCTTGGCGCCGACATCTGCTTCGGATCCTTCCTTTTCGGTGGGGCCGGGAGTCCCCTTTTCTTCGGAGCGGGGTCTCTTGGCCCTCCCTGGGAGGGGAGCCTTCGAGGTGATGGAGTGTGCTAGCCCCTGAGCTTAGTCAGCAGTCGGTTCCTTTAGCTCCTCCCTCTACGGTGCCTGTAGATGTCTCTTCCCACTCTCTTGCTCCCGGACCCAGAGATCCATCGCCCCAGGTTTCCCACTGGGAAGAACTTCCTCTTCCGAGGTTTCTCCTGATCCTTCAGGAGAGCCCCCGCATAAGAGGACCTGCAAGAGGAAGCACTTGGACTCCCCTGAGTCTACAACATCAGATACTGACTTAGATGAGTCGGAGGGGTCCCCAAGATCCCCCTCTGAGGATGTCTCCTTTTCAGACATCCTAGAACTCCTAAAACAGAGGGGAAACTGGCCCTCCATTAATCCCTCCGAGGATGAGTCTGTATACTTGGAGGCTTTTGGATCTTGACCCTCCACCTCTTGGGTGTGTCCGCCTTTCGACCCCCTCATGGAGGTGATGGCTCGAAAGGCGTGGGCATCTCCTGATTCTATGGAACCAGTCCCCAGGAGGCCTTCTAAATTTATCACTTCCCCCACTGAGAGAGTTTCTTAAGAAAGGTGTTTCAGTTGATGCCATGGTGGTGGCAGCCGCCACCAAAAAGGAACTTGGAGATCCTTCCGTACCAGTCCATCCTCCTAACAAGGAGTCTAGGACCATGGACAGGTATGGTAAGCGGATGTTTTCCTCAGTGACCTTTGCTATCCATTCGCTGAATTATTTATGTCACTTCACCCGACTTCAGAGACATCCTCAAAGAATTGGGTGAGGTAGTACAGGATCAGTCAGCTGCTGGGGCTCAAGAGAAGATTGCCTCTCAGCTTGGAATCCTAAATTCCATCACTAACTCTTCCATGCGGCTCATTTCTTATGCAGCCGATGGGGTGAGTAGAGCCGCAGGAACAGGAGTTGCTCTTAGACGTCAGTCCTGGATGCGGCTTTGCAATTTCACAGACCCCTTTAAGGCGTCCTTCACAAATTCTCCCTTTGGCACTACTTTGTTTGGGCCTCAGGTGAAGGACACATTAACCAGGTGCGAACAAGACGGCAAGACTTTCTGCCGTAGGAGTCAGTTTCTCCACCCCTTCTAGACCTTACCCCAAAGGTCAGAAGGGAGTGAAAATGTGGTTCCGAAAATCTCAGGGAGTCACGCCTGACGCACGTGGTCAATTTACCCCCAGAGGCAGAGGGGGTAATAACATACGCCGCCCTAGGGACAGAGGAGGTCTGCAGAACAAGGGCAGCAGAGAGCCTCACTGACAAGCCCTTCCAGCATCCCTGAGGTGTTGCCCGACTGCCCACCCTTGGAGGCAGTCGGGGGGAGATTGTCGCTGTACCCAGAAGCCTGGCTTTCCCTCTCTCAAGACAGATGGGTACAGTCGATCCTATCCGAGGGTTACAAAATCCACTTCGAGGAAAGCCCCTTACCTCAAAAAGGTTCCCTTCCAGACTTTCCACCCTGTCTAAGGGAGATTGCGAAGCTAGAGGTATCAAAGCTTCTAACAAAAAGGGTCATCCAGCCAGTTCCAACAGATCAATTAGAGTCCGGAATCTACTCAAGGTTCTTTTTGGTTCCCAAAAAGACAGGAGACTGGAGACCAATATTAGACCTCAGCAGACTAAACAAGTCTGTCAAAAAGACAAGATTTCGGATGGTCACACTTCAATCGATTTTGCCCTTCCTGGGCAAAAACAACTGGATGTGCTCCATAGACCTTCAGGATGCGTACTATCACATAAAAATCCACAGACGCTCCAGAAGGTTTCTCCGCTTTCGGCTGGGGACCAGTCATTTTCAATTCAGAGCCCTGCCCTTTGGTCTCACTACAGCCCCCAGAGTATTCACCAAATGCATAGCAGCGGTCACGGCTCACCTGAGACGTCAAGGATTCCAGGTGTTTCTGTATCGCGACGACTGGCTCCTCTCAGCCACCACCAGGCATCAACTTCTCCAAGCCAGAGATTATACTCTACGTCTCTGCGGTCAGTTAGGAATTTCGGTCAACTTCCAAAAGTCTTCCTTAACGCCCTGCCAATCTATTACCTTTATAGGCGCAAATCGAGACACTTCTCGGATGTCAGCAAACCTAACAAGTCAAAGAATCCTAGATATCCAAAACTACGTTCGGATCATCCTATCCAGCAAAAGGGTACAAGCCAGGTTGGTCCTGAAAGTGCTGGGCCTCATGGCAGCTGCCATCACACTTCTCCCTCTGGCCCGTTTTTACATGCACCTCCTACAATGGATGTTGTTCACCCAATGGTCCTTCCAGCAGCTTCCCATGCGTCACAAGATCCTGGTGAGACAAACCTGCAAGAGCCATCTATCCTGGTGGACTTCTTCTCCTCTAGTCCATCAGGGCAGACCATTTGTCGCCCCGGTAGCCACGGTCACTTCGGATGCCTCCCTGATCGTGTGGGGGGGCATTATCAGGGCAGGATGGTTCATGGCACGTGGCAACCGTTAGAATACCACCTGCACATAAATGTCCTAGAGATGAGAGCAGTGCTTTTAACGTTGCAAGCCCTCAACGACTTTCTTCCCTTGTGAACTGTTGCAGTTCACACGGACAACATGTCCGTGGTGTGGTACATCAACAAGCAGGGCGGAACCAAGTCCTATCCCTTGTGTCTTGAAGCTCTCAGACTTTGGCAATGGGCGATCTCCTCTCATCGGTTTCTGGAAGCAACGCATATCCCTGGGAAAACCAACATAATAGCGGACAGATTGAGCAGAGCTATACTCATGCCTCACGAGTGGTCTCTCAAGCAATCCATAGTGGAGGAGATTTTTCAGAAGTGGGCCTCCCATGCTGCGATCTTTTTGCTACACCCCAAAACTGCAAATGCCCACACTTCTCTCTCTCTCCATTTCCGGGCCATCCCCCCAGAGACGCTCTTACCCAAGATTGGCCCCAGGGACTTCTTTATGCTTTTCCCCCCTTTCCGTTGATACCTCAAGTACTCCAGAAAGCTACCGTCTTGAGAGCCAAAATGATTCTCGTTGCCCCTTACTGGCCTCTACAAATTTGGTTCCCGTTCCTTCATCGCCATCTCATGGTGCAGCCTTGGCATCTGGATCCAATCAGATCTTCTGACCCACCAGTCGGGTCAACTGCACCGATCAATTCGTTCCCTCAACCTCACTGCTTGGTTGCTCCACTTCCTTCCTTGGCCAGGCTTCCCATGATCTCTAACCCCGTTAGAGATATATTAGTAGCTTCTCTAAAGTCCTCTACCAGGAGGATTTACTCTGGTAAGTGGAAACGTTTCTCTTTTTGGGCAAAGTCTAAGAACATAGATCCTATTACTGCCCCTATTCAATCGGTCTTGGACTTTCTTGCTGAAATATTTCGCTCCGGTTCTTCTGCTTCCACAGTTAAGGTCCAGTTGGCAGCAATCTCTAATTTCCATGTCTGATTTGCAGACCACAATATCATGTCTCACAAACTTTGTAAAGCTTTTCTCAAAGGGGTGTTCCTTCTTAAACCCCCTGTTAGAGATCCTCCATCACAGTGGGACCTAAATCTAGTGCTGGCACCCTTGATACTTCCCCCTTTCGAACCGGCTGCTACATGCTCATTAAAATGTCATCCACAAGGATAGAGTGTCCTTAAGAACCAATCCATCCTTTTTGCCCAAGGTTGCTTCTAAAACAAATTTAAATGAATCCATTGACCTTCCTGTATTTTTTCCCAATCATTCTAACAGGGCAGAACAAAAACTGCATTGCCTAGATGTTCATCGCCAACTCGGATATTATTTGGACAGAACAAAGCAATTTAGGAAATCTGATCAGCTTTTTCTTTCCTATGCTGGAAATAGGAAAGGTCTTCTGTTTCTAAAGTAACCTTATCCAGATGGCTATCATCCACCATTTCTGACATTTATCAGCTGAGGGGCAAACAGCTGATCTCAAAACCCTAAAGCGCATTCTACTAGAGGTCTAGCCACATCTACAGCTTTTCAGGCTAGACTACCCTTGGACACTATTTGTGCAGCAGCCACTTGAGCCACTCCTCATACCTTCATTTCTCATTACAAATTGGATTTGGCCTCCAGGATTTTGGTTCCACAGTTCTCAAGAGTCTGTTCCATTGAGCCTCCCAGGATAAGGGTGCTAGGGACGCGGTCCCATCCAGCAAGAATGAAGGCGAGATTGACAACTTAACATTGAGAAGTTATGTACCTACCATAACGTTCCATGTTAGTTGTCTTCTCTCGCCTTCTTTCTTGCATCCCTCCCTCCTGTCCCCCTAGCCTGAACAGACCTTGATTTTCCCCTTCTCGGGGAGATTGTTCTCCCTCGGACACCAGTTAGCTCGGGATCTCTGTTACCTGGTTCCCCTTACAGTCTTCTAGGCTAATTATTCTGCTTTCCTTGTGGAAAGATTGTGGGCAGTTTTCCTCTAGATACCAAACAAGATCTGGGTAATTGCCGCCTTGCATCATGGGATATAGGGCTGCCTCGAGCTGGTAAAAGTGATTCTCGAGCTTAGCAAGTGCTGAGTTGGAGCCGAGGATCGGCTCCGAACCCATCCAGCAAGAAAGAAGGCGAGAGAAGACAACTAACATGGAACGTTATGGTAGGTACATAACTTCTCATTCTGCCACAATGGCCGCTTCTCCTGACACAGCACAATTACAAAACTCTGCATTCCAACCTGAAAACATTACAACTAGCTGCCTGGAAAATACCTTGACTCTCTTGGATAGCTTATCCTGGTGATGAGTGAAGGATATCATCATGGAAGCTCGCAGGCCTTCCACAAGAAAGGCATACTCAGCAAAATGGAAAAGATTTCACACCTGGAGCACCTCAAAGGGCCTAGATGCAACAGTTATGAACATGGCACATATCCTGGAATATTTGGCAGAAATGCTCCACAATGGCCTGTCTTACTCTTCCATTAAAATTCATGCTTCAGCAATTTCAGCAGAGTACAATACTGATCCACCTGTCTTCTCTCATCCTCTGCTAAGACAGTTTCTAAGAGGAATTAAAAACATCACTCCTCCAAGGAAACCACCACTTCCTACTTGGGATCTTAACTTTGTGTTGGAAAAACTAACACTGCCTCCCTTTGAACCAGCAGCATCTGCAGAACTACAGTTCCTCTCTCTGAAGACTGCCTTCCTTCTGGCCATAACCTCAGCAAGAAGAGTATCCGAGTTACAGGCCCTCATGGCAGTACAGCCATTTCTTATTTTTCATCAAGACAAGAGTCTCATTGAGAACCAATCCTTCATTTATGCCAAAGGTGGTATCTAGGGTCTCATTAAACCAAGCTATTCACCTGCCTACCTTCTTTCCAAATCCACAAAACAAAGGGGAAAAGCTTCTGCACACCCTGGACATACACAGTTGTGCTACTATTTGGACAGAACAAAAAAAATTACAGAAAAACTGACCAGTTGTTTGTAGCATATGCTGCTGGTGCACAAGGAAAAGCAGTTTCAAAACAGACAATTTCAAAATGGATAGGGAATTGCATTTGGTTCTGTTACTCCTTTCATGGAAAAACTGTGCCAGCTAACATTAGACCTCATTCGACCAGAGCCACAGCCACCTCCACAGCCTTCTTAAGAGGGGTGGCTACCAAGGACATTTTAGAAGCTGCTACATGGAGCTCCGTGCATACATTTTCCAAGCATTACAACTTACCTTTATATTCCAGGTCCAGAGCAGGCTTTGCTACAGCAGTCCTGCAGGGCATTTTAGCTACACCATCCTTTACATAGATCCTCCACCCCCAGATTGGCTATGGTATTCTACCATATGTGATGACTGCAGATGCATCCTTGAAGGACGTAGTACAGTTTTGTACCTACCATAAATGTAGATGTCCGATAGGTATGCATCTGCAGTCAGGTTTACCCTCCCTCCTTCCCCTCTGTGGTATTTCTTGGGTACATTCCCCTCTCATAGCTAGCTGGGGTGATCTGTTATGGTGTATTTGTTTTTATATATGTATATATTTTTGTGCATGTTTGGAATTTATTGCATTTCTCCAAATTTAGCCTTCCTTAGAGGGCACCTGGCATCTGGGGCAAGAAACTGAGGAAGATGGCGTCAGCTGGCACTTCTATACCCCAGGCGCTCTGACGGGGAAGGGGCGACATCAGCCGACGCCAGACCCAGACTTTGGAATCCGGCCGACCGAAGGGCTGCCTGAGGCAGGACAACCCATATGTGATGACTGCAGATGCATACCTATCGGACATCTACATTTATGGTAGGTACAAAACTGTACTTTCATCGTGTTACCCTGCTGCAGTCATCACACTTGGGTTATCCTGTCGTCAGGCGGTCCCGCAGTAGGCCGGATTTCCAAAGTCTTGGTCCGACGTCGGTTGCTGTTGCCTCATCCCTGACGTCAGTGCGCCAGGGGTACGTATACTGCAACCGATGCCATTTTCTTCAGTCTTTCTTGCCGCGCGGTGCCCGAAGCAGAAGCAGTTCGCAAGTGCCGGTCGGCCGACTCCTGAGATTTTCATATTCGAGTTTCAGACCGAAGTCTTCTATAAAGCTAAGTACCCCGTTGGGGAAACTTTTCTTGCCTCAGACCGATGTCAGAAAAAGTTAACAATTGTATTTCTTGTGGGAAGCAAATATCTCATAAGGATTTTCATTCTTGTTGTATACCCTGCCTAGGCCCTGATCACTACGTCACTTGTCGTTTTTGTGCTAGATTTAATAAACGCACTATTAAAAGACTATTTGATTTTGCATGACACTTTTTTGGCAGAAAATATAATTATAACATGCCGTCGGAGCTACCGACTGCCGGCGTGCACAAAAAGCGCAGGGATAAGGATAGACAGTCCAGGCCTAAGCCCGATTCCGAGGCCTCGGTTGATCCTGTCTCCGGTGATCAGTGAGGCTCCGACGCAGCCGCTGACTACTGCAGTTGAGGAACCGGAGACCGCTACGGATGTTTTGATGGAATGTACTAGGCCGACGCAGCCTTTTACTTCAGGCCCTACCGACGACTTACCTCCCAAGGACACCGGTACTTCTGAAACACCTTCGCTTTTTGAAGGCGTTTTCAGACCGACGACTCGTACAGTTAAAACGTTTTCTAAACCGAAGACTCCTTCCAAATCGAAAAAAGCTTCACTTCAGTCTCCTGTTCAAGGCCCTATGCCTAAGAAACAGATGCTCAAGATGGCTGAAGATCTTATTTCTCTTATCAAAGGTTCCCAGCCTCCACCAGAAAAAAGGACTGGACAAGAGGAAGAAACTGCTTCCTCTGAACAACTGTTTATTTCTTCGGATTCCTCTGAAGACCAAGACTATTCCTTCTCTCCTTATGAAGATTCTGATGCTGAGGACTCTATTCCCTCAGCTTCTCCACCAGAAGATTACTCTTTTGGGGGAACTTTACACACTATGAGGGAACATTTTCACTGGGAAGGTCAGGATTACTCTGATTCCAAGAAAAGGCTCAGTTTCTTTTACTCCCTCAACACAGACCTCTAGCCATCCCCCCTGTTTTGGACATTGTGGATGATGTTTACTTAGAGGATGATGTTTACTTAGAATCCAGTTTCAGTCCTGATTCTCTGCCTCCTGCCCCGGCCAAGCCTGACAGATGCTACAGAGTACCTGATTCCCATAAATTCCTTTACAAAAGCCCAGTAGCTGACCCAGAGACTATCTCCCAGGGTCCCAAGGGGGCTAAGGCTTCCATGGCTAAAAATCCAGTACCTTCTGAAAGGGATTAAAGAGCACTAGACAGATGGGGGGGAAAAAGGTTTACACCTCAGCCACTTTAGCTATGAGAGCTCTAAACTGTCAATTTCATATGCTTAAGCATCAGCAATTTCTGATCTCTCAATTAATACAAAAGATAACAACCCTTCCTCAACAATCCAAGAAAAAAGTCCTGTGCTATGCTAAAGTCCAGCCAGATGAAACCAAACAAAAATAATCCAAAAAACGTAGCTGGACACTGCTATGTCTCAAAAGATTTATTAAAACACAAATAAAATGCAGGATAAGCGCTTTCGGGAATCAACCCTTCATCAGATAAAACACTCAAAATCACTTGACAATTTAAAAAAGACTTTAACCAATGACAGTTTAGTAAAAAACCCGCCTATTCTGTAGGGCGGGCTTCATAGGTATGACATCATTTAATCCTGGGCTTCTATGTGCCATCAGTTCAATTATCCACCTGGATTCAGCAAGCTCTGTTAGTAGCTTGACATCCCCACCTCTATTATTTAACTTGATTTTAACTATAGCCCTAAACCTGAAGCTATGTGTAGGATGATGTCCTTCATGGATGCATCTGCAGTCATAACAGCTGGGTTGTCCTGTCGTCAGGCAGCCCGTCAGTCGGCCGGATTCCAAAGTCCGGGTCCGGCTTCGGCTGATGTCGCTCTTCATCCGACGTCATCTCTGTTGGACTTCGGGTATAAAGGCATCAGCCGACGCCATCTTCCTCAGTCTTTCTTGCCGCGTGGCGCCCGAAGCAGAAGCTGTTCGCAAGTGCCGGTCGGTCGGATCCAGAGATTTTTTCTACGAAATACTACTCAAGACTTCTAAAGCTAAGTACCCCGTTGGGGACTCTTTCTTGCCTCAGCCGATGTCAGAAAAAGTTAATAATTGTTTAACCTGTGGGAAACAAATACCTCATAAAGATTTCCATTCTTACTGTCTGCCTTGTTTAGGCCCAGCCCACGACGTAGCAGCCTGTTCGGCCTGTGCTTCCTTCAACCGACGAACGCTTAGGCGTCGGTCGGAGTTTGCAGAACAGTTTTTCGGTTCTGACTTTTTACATTATGTCGCCGGAGCCTCCGACTACACTTTCTGCCAAAAACGCAAAGAAAAGACCGACACTTTCGCGGTCCGTGGTTTCGGCTGAAACCACGCTTAAGCAAATCATGAGTGTCTCGGTTTCGGCGAAACCGAGAAAACTGATATAGGTACAGCCGAATCTATCTCTACACTTGAGGCCCCTGCTACAAATATTGAATCGGCCTCTGAAACTTTACCCACTGACTTATCAGACACCATTCCCTGGATGTCTCTACCCCAGCACGTGGTGCTGCTAGGCCTCCAGCTGCCATGTCCATTAAGGCCTTCGCCAGGGCTAAAGCAGCCAAGTCTACCAAATCAGTGCCTGTTAAACCACCCTCAACCAGGCCCACTTCCAGTTCTCAAATGCTCACCTTGGCAGAAGATTTGATTTCTTTAATTAGAGGATCTCAACCTCACCCAGACAGGGCCTCTCAGCCCCCAGATAAGAGACCTAGGGCAGAGCCCCCTGAGCCAGTGTCCTCTGATGATTCTGCAGATGAATCAGACATTACCGACCAGCCAGAGGCTCCTTTTTCTAATTTTGAGGATTCTGATGCTGAAGAATCCATTCCAGCTGCTTCCTCCTGAAGAATTCTCCTTTGGGGAAACCTTGCATGCCATGCGAGAGCAGTTCCAATGGCAGCAACAAGAATTCTCAGATTCCCAAAAAAGACTTAGAACCTTTCTGCACCTTCCACAGCACAGGCCCTTAGCTATACCTCCTGTTCTTTCTGTGGTAGATGACGCTTTTAATGATGTCTGCTCTGCTCCAGACTCATTACCCCAGCCCTGCCAAACCAGACAGATTTTACAGGGTGCCTGACACTCATCACCACCTTTACAAGGCCCCCCTTGCAGACCCAGAAACTATATCCCAGGGTCCCAAGGCAGTTGCGACCATAGCTAAAAACCCTACTCCTTCTGAAAGGGAAGCAAGGTCATTAGACAGATGGGGTAAAAAAGTATACACTTCAGCTACTCTCTCAGCTAGAGCTTTAAACTGCCAGTTTCACATGATACAATACCAAGAGTTTATGCTTGATCAGTTAACTAAAAAATTAACCACTGATGAAGCTCTTGACAAGAAATATGTATTAGAAATGGTAAATAACATACAACAGGTTAGTAACCATTCCTTAAAATGTGGCTATGATGCACTGGAGGCTTCATTTAGATCAGCCATGACTGGCACAGTGATAAGAAGGCATGCATGGCTAAAGGAGCAAGCTCTACCAGATCATGTTAAAGCTAAATTGTTAGATGCTCCTATGGATAAGACAAGTTTGTTTGGTGCACCTGCCCAGCAGGTTATGAAGAAAATGGAAGAAAAGGCAAAATCAGTTCAAACTGTTAAAGATTTCCTGCAGGTTCAATCCCCAAGGTTTAGCAGGAACTGGCCTGCCAAGAATTGGTCCTTTCCTGACTCCACAAGATTTCAAAGGGGCAGGAATAGACGTTCCAGAGGCAGAAACCAAACCAGAGGAAGTGCCTACAGAGGACGACAGTGGCAAGGTAACAACAGAGGCACAGACACAGCCACTGCCACTACTTCAACACAGCCACAGTGACTTCCTCCTAAAACCGCCTACCAGGGAGCAAATAGCAGCTCCACTAGGCGGAAGGTTAACTTTATTTGCAAAGAACTGGCACCACATAACAAAAGACAAGTGGATTCTGCAAATTATACATCAAGGTTACCGATTCCACTTCCACACTATACCAGTCAAAAGAGGAATGCCAAATCTACCTCCAAATCAAAAAACAGAAGCTTTACAACAGATAATGGAGTTAGCAAACATGAGAGCTGTGGAAAAAGTGCCTGCAGCAGAGAAAGGAAAGGGTTCTACTCCAGACTGTTCCTAGTTCCAAGAAAGGAAAAAAGTTGGAGACCAATTCTCGACCTGTCCACCTTGAATACATACATCATTGTCCCAAAATTCAAAATGCTGACCCTACAGCAACTTCTTCCCATGCTGGGCAAGGAGTGTTGGCTGGTAACTCTAGATCTCAAGGAGGCATACCTGCACGTCCCTATTCGACCAATCTGCAGAAGATACCTCAGATTTCTTGCAGGATCAGAGCACTATCAATTCTCAGCATTGCCTTTTGGCTTATCTACTGCCAGAGTATTCACAAAATGCCTGGCATCAGTAATCGCATACTGCAGACTGCAGGGAATTCATATTTACCCATACCTGGACGACTGCCTGCTACAAGGGGACAACAAAAGCAAGTTGACAACAGATTTGCAAAGGGTCATTTACTTGCTACAAGCATTGGGATACACAGTCAATCTACAAAAGTCAAGACTGATACCATCCCAAACAAGGACATTCTTGGGAGCGAATTGGACACAGTCAGACAGATGGCATTCCTAACTACAGAAAAACAAAAAGAACTCCCTCTTTACTTCTTGTCGCTAACAAAGCTGAACAAATTAACAGCAAGAAAAGTTCTGCAGGCCTTGGGCTTCATGGCATCATGCATAATTTTGGTTCCATTTGCCAGGCTACATATGAGAAAACTACAGTGGTATCTACGGAATTTATGGTCCCAACACAGACACAGCCTCGAAACAGAAATCCCACTAATTCCATGCTTAAAACAGGAGTTCCTATGGTGGGCCCAGGCATGCCGGTCCAACCCAGGCCTTCCCTTTCACAGATGTCAAGCAAGCCAGAGCATTACAACAGATGCTTCAGACCTAGGATGGGGGCCCACATGCTGGACAAATGCGTGCAAGGATTGTGGACTCAGGATCAACTTCACCTGCACATCAACCTAAAAGAAATGCTGGCTGTAAAACTGGCTATCCAAAAGTTCAGACCATTTCTCAAAGAGGGCCAGCTGTTGATAAGGACAGACAACAACACAGTCATGTGGTACATCAACAAACAGGGAGGCACTCATTCATACCCCTATGCAGAATGACTTTGGAACTGTGGACCCTGGCACTCAGCTACAACATCCAGCTGCAAGCAAGATTTGTACCAGGAAAAGAAAATACTCTAGCGGACATTTTAAGCAGGACCACATCAGATGCTCACGAATGGCACCTGCACCCGGACATCTTCAGGACCATTACAAAGAAGTGGGGAATGCCTCAGATAGATCTATTTGCATCTCCTCACAATCACCAACTCAAAAATTCTGCACAAGGACATTCCACCCACTAGCATGGAAAGTGGATTCGCTCTCCTTCAGCTGGAAGGGCCTAACAGTTTATGCATTCCCACCTCTCCCTTGATACACAAAGTACTCCTAAAAATCAAGGAAGAACATCCAAGGATAATCCTGATAGCTCCAAACTGGCCAAGACAACACTGGTATCCACTACTAAGGAGCTTGTCTCGAACAATATGTGGCCAATACCCTGATGCCTTTGATGCTAACTCAGAACAACTACAGCACCATACATCCAAACCTGAAAACCTTACAACTGACTGCATGGAACATCACATAGCAGCAGCTAATCAGGAACTTTCCCAAAGAGTTAAAGACATTATTCTTGAAGCACGCAGACCTTCAACAAGAAGAAACTACGCTGGAAAATGGAAAAGGTTTGCCAGTTGGAGTTCTGAAAGAGGAAAAGATGTGTCAAACATAGATATACCTAACATCCTGGAGTATCTGGCGAACTTCTCCATTCAGGCCTGTCCTACTCCTCCATCAAGATACATGCATCAGCTATTTCAGCAGAATACAGCTTTGATCCACCTGTTTTTCACACCCTCTGCTCAGACAATTTCTCAGAGGAATCAAGAATGTAAAACCTCCAAGAAAACCACCATTACCAGCTTGGGACTTAAACTTCGTACTAGAAAAGTTGACACTATCACCCTTTGAGCCAGCAGCAACAGCAGACTTACAACACCTGTCATGGAAAACTGCTTTCCTACTGGCAATTACCTCAGCAAGGAGGGTTTCAGAACTACAGGCCCTAATGGCAGTGCAACCCTTCCTAATCTTCCACCAAGATAGAGTATCCATGAGGACTAATCCAACATTTATGCCTAAGGTGGTATCCAGAGTGTCTTTAAACCAGGCAATCCACCTACCTACCTTCTTTCCCAACCCACAAAACAGAGGGGAAAGAATACTGCATACCTTGGATGTACATAGACAGCTACGCTACTACTTGGACAGAACCAAAAGCAGCAGAAAGACTGACCAACCTTTTGTGGCCTATGCAACAGGAAGAGAGGGAAAAGCTATTTCCAAACAGACAATCTCCAAATGGATAGGAAATTGCATACGATTCTGTTACTCCTTCCATGGAAAACCAATTCCACAGAACATAAGACCTCATTCTACAAGGGCAACAGCCACTACCACAGCCTTCTTCACGAGGAGTGGCTACCAAAGACATTATTGAGGCGGCTACTTGGACCTCCGTGCATACATTTGCCAAGCATTACAATTTGCCTCTATATTCCAGATCCCGAGCAGGGTTTGCCACTGCTGTACTGCAAGGGATCCTAAACACACCATAATCTATCTTTATCCTCCTCCCCCTAGTTGGCTATGGTATTCTACCCAGCTGTTATGACTGCAGATGCATCCATGAAGGACATAGTACAGTTTTGTACCTACCATAAATGTAGATGTCCGAACTGGATAGCATCTGCAGTCAGGATTACCCCCTCCTTCCCTCTGAGGTACTCTAGGGTGTTTACCCTCCTAATAGCTAGCTGATGGGGAGTCTTTTATGGTGTATTTGTTTGTATATATGTACATACATGCTTATTTTTGTGGTTACCTCTATCCTTTTGGAAACATTGGCATCTATCCAAAATTTTTAGCCTTCAGGAGGGCTTCTGGCATCTGGGGCAAGAAACACTGAGGAAGATGGCGTCGGCTGATGCCTTTATACCCGAAGTCCAACAGAGATGACGTCGGATGAAGAGCGACATCAGCCGAAGCCGGACCCGGACTTTGGAATCCGGCCGACTGACGGGCTGCCTGACGACAGGACAACCCAGCTGTTATGACTGCAGATGCTATCCAGTTCGGACATCTACATTTATGGTAGGTACAAAACTGTACTTTCTTTTACATGCCTATACAGTGCAAATTAAGTGATTTTGAGAGTTTTATCTGATGAAGGGTTGATTCCCGAAAGCGCTTATCCTGCATTTTATTTGTGTTTTAATAAATCTTTTGAGACATAGCAGTGTCCAGCTACGTTTTTTGGGTTATTCTTCCTCAACAATCTGAACTGAAAGAAGTTCAGGATTTGTTGCATGCTACTGAGCAGGTGGGCAAACATACTTTACAATGTGGGTTTGATTCTTTGGAGGCCTCCTGCAGAGGCAGCGGCCACTGGTTCAGTTATATGTAGGCATGCCTGGTTAAAGGAACAAAGTCTGCCTGAACATGTTATAGCAAAACTACTAGATGCTCCCTTGCAGCAGGATGATGTCTTTCAAGGATGCATCTGCAGTCCTAACATATGGGTTGTCCTGCCTCAGGCAGCCCTTCAGTCGGCCGGATTCCAAAGTCTGGGTCTTGCCTCGGCTGATGTCGCACTTCACCCGACGTCATAGCTGCTGTGGTATAAAGGCATCAGCCGACTCCATTTTCCTCTGTCTTTCTTGCCGCGCGGTGCCCGAAGCAGAAGCTGTTCGCAAGTGCCGGTCGGTCAGATCCAGAGATTTCTACTACCGAAGACTTCTAAAAAGTTAAGTACCCCGTTGGGGACTCTTTCTTGCCTCAGCCGATGTCAGACAAAGTAAATAATTGTTTAACTTGTGGGAAACAAATACCTCATAAGGATTTCCACTCTTACTGCCTTCCTTGTTTAGGCCCGGACCACGACGTATCAGCTTGTTTAGCCTGTGCTTCCTTCAACTGACGGACGCTTAGACGTCGGTCGGAGTTTGCAGAGGAGTTTTTTGGTCCCGCTTTTGCATACAAAATGCCATCGGAGACTCCCGACTACACAATTAGCTAAAAAGCGCAAGGAAAAGGGCCGACACTCGCGGTCCGCGGCTTCGGCTGAAACCACGGTTAGGCCAACCGCGAGTGTCTGTTTCGGCTGAAACAGAGTCCTCTGTTCTTCCTTTGGCCGAAAGCATGCCTTTGATAGCCGAGGCCTCACAGAGCATGGCTGAATCTGCTACTGAAATTACCCCTACAGAAGCAGGCACCCAGGATTTGTCAGATACTATTCCTTTAGACATATCTACCCCTGCACGTGGGGCTGCTAGACCCCCTGCATCTATGTCTATCAAGGCTTTTTCCAGGGCTAAAGCAGCTAAATCTTCTAAGGCCTTACCTGCTAAAACTCCCTCACACAGGCCTACCTCTAGTTCCCAAATGCTCAGCCTGGCTGAGGATCTCATTTCTTTGATCAGGGGATCCCAACCTCACCCAGACAGGGCCTCTCAACCCCCTCCAGATAAGAGGCCTAGGACTGAACCCCCGGAACCTGTCTCTACAGACTATTCCTCGGATGACTCCGATATTTCAGACCCTGAGGAAGGCCCATATTCTCCTTATGAGGATTCTGATGCAGAAGACTCCATTCCTTCTGCTTCTGCTCCTGAAGAATTTTCCTTTGGGGAAACCTTGCATGCTATGAGGGAACACATTCAATGGCAGGGCCAGGATTTTTCAGATTCAAGGAAAAGGCTAAGGACTTTTTTACACTTACCACAGCATAGGCCTTTAGCCATTCCTCCAGTGCTAACAGTTGTTGATGCATATAGTGATGCCTGTACTGCCCCTGATTCTCTTCCTCCGGCCCCTGCCAAGCCTGACAGATATTACAGGGTCCCGGACACACACTACCACTTGTATAAGGCTCCTGTTGCAGATCCTGAAACCATTTCACAGGGCCCTAAAGCTGTGGCAGCTGCCTCTGCCAAAAACCCTCTCCCCTCTGAAAGGGAATCTAGAGCATTAGAGAGATGGGGTAAAAAGGTTTATACTTCTGCTACTCTTTCGGCCAGGGCCTTAAACTGTCAATTTCACATGATTCAGTACCATGAATTTTTGTTAGACCAGCTAAATAAAAAACTGTCCTCTCCTGAACCTATAGACCGCAAGTCCCTTCAGGATTTGGTACATAACTCTCAGCAGGTCAGTAACCATTTCTTAAAATGTGGCTATGATGCACTGGAGGCTTCCTTTAGATCAGCTATGACTGGAACAGTGATTCGAAGGCATGCCTGGTTAAAAGAACAATCCTTACCAGACCATGTTAAGTCAAAACTCCTAGATGCTCCTATGGAGAAACAAAGTTTGTTTGGCTCCCCTGCACAGGAAGTTCTAAAGAAGGTGGAAGAAAAAGCAAAATCTGTCCAAACAGTCAAGGATTTCTTACAGGTCCAACCTCCGAGGTTTAGCAGAAATTGACCTTCGAAGAATTGGTCCTTTCCAGACACTTCCAGGCCACAGAGGCAGAAATAGACGCCCAAGAGGCAGAGGTCAATCCAGGGGTGCCTACAGGGGACGTCAGTGGCAACCTACCAACCAGAGAAGTACTGCCACAGATTCAACTACAACCACTTCCACAGGACAGACACAATGACTTGGCTCTGATTCCGCCTACCAGGGAACAACTGGAAGCACCCTTGGGCAGAAAACTAGCCTTATTTTCCGACAACTGGCATTACATTACAGGAGACAAATGGACTTTACAAACAATAGACAAAGGCTACAGGTATCACTTCCACACTCTACCAAAAAAGAGAGGAATGCCAAACCTACCACCAAGCCAAAAAACAGACGCTCTAAGACAAATCAACAACTTACTAAGGATGAGAGCTATAGAAAAGGTACCGCCTATGGAACAAGGCCAAGGATTTTACTCCAGGCTTTTCCTTGTACCAAGAAAATAAAATCGATGGAGACCTATTCTCGACTTGTCCGCTCTGAACACATACCTCATTGTTCCAAAATTCAAAATGCTGACCCTCCAGCAACTTCTTCCCATGCTGGGCAAGGAGTCTTGGCTGGTGACTCTAGATCTCAAGGAGGCATACCTGCACGTCCCTATACGACCAGATTGCAGAAGACACCTCAGATTTCTTGCAGGATCAGAGCATTATCAATTCTCAGCATTGCCCTTTGGCTTATCTACTGCGCCCAGAGTATTCACGAAATGCCTGGCATCAGTAATTGCTCATTGCAGGCTTCAGGGAATTCAAATGTATCCATACCTGGACGACTGCCTAATACAAGCGGACAGCAAGGCAAAATTTAACAAAAGATTTGGAAAAGGTCATACAACTGTTGCAAGCCTTGGGGTACACAGTCAACATGCAAAAGTCAAGACTAGTACCATCCCAAAGGATAACATTCTTGGGTGCAGAACTGGATACATAAACTCAGATGGCTTTTCTCACAGAAGAAAAACAAAAGCAACTACCAGTCTGTTTCATGACATTAACAACACAAACTCAGCTTACTGCAAGGAAAGTCCTGCAAACCCTGGGTTACATGGCATCCTGCATAATATTGATTCCGCATGCCAGGCTGCATATGAGAAAGTTACAATGGTACCTAAGGACTGTATGGTCTCAACACAAGCACAGTCTAGAAGCCCAGATTCCAATAATTCCATGCCTGAAGCAAGAATTCCTGTGGTGGGCTCAGGCCTGTCAGTTGAACAGAGGACTGCCTTTCCACAAACCTCACCCAAGCCAGACCATCACCACGGACGCCTCAGACCTAGGCTGGGGGGCACACATGGTGGACAAGTGCATACAAGGCCTATGGACCCAAGACCAGCTGAAACTACACATAAATCTAAAGGAGATGCTGGCAGTGAAACATGCAATCCAGGCATTCTGACCATTCCTTCAACAAGGTCACCTGCTGATAAGGACGGGCAATACCACAGTCATGTGGTACATCAACAAACAAGGAGGCACACACTCATATCCACTATGCCGGATGGCAATGGACCTGTGGAATGTGGCCCTGAATCTCAACATTCAACTTCAGGCCAGATTTGTACCAGGAAAAGAAAATTCACTAGCAGACACCTTAAGCAGAACTACCACGGATGCTCACGAATGGATGCTGCATCCAGATATCTTCAAAACCATAGCAAAGAAATGGGGACTACCAGAGATAGACCTGTTCGCCTCCCCACATAACCACCAATTGAAGAAATTCTGCACAAGAGCATACCACCCACTTGCTTGGAGGGTGGACTCCCTTTCCTTCAGCTGGAAAAACCTGACAGCATATACATTCCCACCTCTTCCTTTGATGTACAAAGTCCTACTGAAGATCAAAGAGGATCAGCCAAGGGTAATCCTGATAGCTCCAGACTGGCCGAGGCAACATTGGTACCCGCTACTGAGAAGCATGTCTCGGACACACGCATGGCTGCTGCCTCTATGTCCCTTACTTCTAACACAGAACAACTACAAGATCCTACATCCAAACTTGAAAACACTGCAGCTAGCTGCTTGGAATATTGCATAAAACAAAATAGCCCAGATTTATCTCAGAGGGTTAAGGACATTATCCTGGAGGCTCGCAGACCCTCCACAAGGAAAACTTATTCAGCCAAATGGAAAAGATACCTCATTTGGAGTGCAGCAAAGGGAGAAAATGTCTCATTGGCAAACATAGCACACATCCTGGAATACTTAGCAGAGCTGTTCCACAATGGCCTGTCCTACTCCTCCATTAAGATTCATGCATCAGCCATTTCAGCAGAATACAACATGGATCCTCCTGTCTTCTCTCATCCTCTACTCAGGCAGTTCTTGAGAGGAATCAAAAATTTAAAGCCACCAAGGAAACCACCTTTACCTACATGGGATCTCAACTTTGTGCTGGAAAAGTTAACACTTCCCCCTTTTGAACCAGCAGCAACAGCAGATTTACAGTTCTTGTCTTGGAAAACTGCTTTCCTGCTAGCATTCACTTCAGCAAGAAGGGTATCTGAATTACAGGCATTAATGGCAGTGCAGCCCTTCCTTATCTTCCATCAGGATAGAGTGTCTCTGAGAACCAACCCTACCTTTATGCCAAAAGTGGTCTCCAGAGTATCATTGAATCAAGCGATTCATTTACCTACATTCTTCCCCAACCCACAGAACAGGGGGGAAAGACTGCTACATACCTTGGATGTGCACAGACAATTACGCTACTGTCTGGACAGAACTAAGACCAACAGAAAAACTGACCAACTTCTGGTAGCATATGCAACAGGAATGCAAGGAAAAGCAATTTCAAAACAGTCTCAAAATGGATAGGAAATTGCATTCGATTTTGCTACTCTTTTCATGGAAAGACAACTCCTGAAAATATCAGACCCCATTCCACAAGAGCTACAGCCACCACTACAGCTTTCTTACGAGGAGTGGCTACCAAAGACATTTTAGAAGCTGCTACTTGGAGCTCCGTGCATACATTTGCCAAGCATTATAATATTCCTTTATACTCCAGATCCCGAGCAGGTTTTGCAACTGCTGGTGTTGCAAGGGATCTTGACTACACCATCTTTATCTTAGTGCCTCCTCCCCCAGTTTGGCTATGGTATTCTACCCATATGTTAGGACTGCAGATGCATCCTTGAAGGACATAGTACAGTTTTGTACCTGCCATAAATGTAGATGTCCGATAGGTATGCATCTGCAGTCAGGATTACCCACCCTCCCTCCCCTCTGTGGGATTCCTAGGGTACTTACCCCTCTTTTAGCTAGCTGGGGGAATTTATTATGGTGTATTTGTTTTGTATATATATATTTTGCTCTCTACTGTTTGGAATTATTTGCATTTATCCAAATTTAGCCTTTCTAGAGGGCACCTGGCATCTGGGGCAAGAAACACTGAGGAAAATGGCATCGGCTGATGCCTTTATACCACAGCAGCTATGACGTCGGGTGAAGTGCGACATCAACCGAGGCCAGACCCAGAATTTGGAATCCGGCCGACCGAAGGGCTGCCTGAGGCAGGACAACCCATATGTTAGGACTGCAGATGCATACCCATCGGACATCTACATTTATGGTAGATACAAAACTGTACTTTCTTCTTGGTTTTAAAGCAGAAGAAGTTTTAAAGAAAATGGAAGATAAGTCAAAATCAATGCAGACAGTCAGATATCCTACAGGTACAACCCCCTTGCTTCAGCAGAAACTGGCCAACCAAGAATTGGTCCTTTCCAGCCACTGACGGGCCTCAGAGGGGTAAATACAGGCACCCAAGGGGCAGAGGACAACCACAAGCTCACTATAGACCTCACCAATGGACCACTCCAACCCAGAAGGGAGGAGAAGACAGGTCTCAAGCCACCAAAAGGCAAACTCAATGACTTGCACCTCCACTGGCCAGAGAAAGCTCTCTTGTCAGCCCCCCTGGGGGGAAAACTAGCTTTATTTGTAGACAGCTGGCTCATGGTCACAAAGGACAAATGGGACCTAGACATAATTTTACGAGGATACAGATTCCACTTTCACACCTTGACGATAAAAAAAGGAATGCCATATCTGCCACAAAATCAAAGAGCAGAGGCTCAAAAACAAATTACAGCTCTCATGGCCATGAGAGCCATTCAAAGGGTGCCAACTCAAGAGCAAGGCCAAGGATTTTACTCAAGACTATTCCTAGTACCCAGGAAAGAAAATACTTTGAGACCAATTCTGGACCTTTCAATTCTAAACACTTACAAGCTCCCAAATTCAAGATGCTAACACTACAGCAGCTACTTCCCATGTTGGAAAAGGAAGCATGGCTGGTAACGTTGGACCTCAAGGAGGCATACCTGCATGTCTCTATCAGACAAAGTTGCAGAAGATACCTCCGTTTCATTGCAGGTTCAACGCATTATCAATTCTCTGCATTGCCCTTTGGCTTACCTACTGCGCCCAGAGTATTCACAAAATGCATGGCACCAGTAATTGCATACTGCAGACAGAGGAATTCAAATATATCCATACCCGGATGACTGTCTCATCCAAGCAGAAAGAAAAGACTTTCTCATACAACATCTGACTTTTGTGAAGCATCTACTAAATTGTCTGGGGTGCACAGTAAACGAAAAGAAGTGAAAACTAGTACCCTCACAAAAAATGACATTCTCGGTTGCCAGCTTGGACACAACGGCCCAGAAGGCTTATCTTACACCAGACAAGCAATTACAACTGACTCAATATTTCAAGACAATGGCAACAAAGACCCAATTAACTACAAGAAAAATTCTGCAGGCTTTGGGCTTCATGGCATCTTGCATTCTGATACCATTTGCAAAACTGCATATGAGGAAATTACAATGGTTCCTAAAAAGCGTATGGTCTCAACACAGCCACAGCGTGGACACAGTGATCTCTCATTCCCTGCCTTCAACAGGAATTTCTATGGTGGGCACAGGCATGTCATCTCAACAAGGGTCAGCCTTTCACCTTGCCCCCACCCAGGAAAACTATCACAACAGATGCTTCAGACTATGCCTGGGGGGCTCACATGGCAGGGCAGTGCATTCAAGGCCTATGGACTGCAGAACAAAGAAAACTGCACATAAACCAAAAAGAGATGCTAGCTGTACAAAAAGTGCTGACAGCCTTCAAGGATCTACTACAACCTGGACAACTGGCAATAGACTGACAACACCACAGTATTGTGGCACATAAACAAAGGGGCACACATTCCTACCCTCTTTGCAGGCAAGCAATAATCTTATGGAACCCAGGTCTGACCTACCAAGTCCAGTTACAAGCTCACTTCCTGCCAGGACAGAAAAACACATTGGCAGACCTAAGCAGAAACATCAAAGATGATCCCCACGAGTGGAAGCTAGACCCACAAATATTTGCAATGATAATTCAAAGATGGGGCCTACCAAATATAGACCTGTTTGCCAGTCCTTAATTACCAGCTGACAAAATTTTGTACAAGGACATTCCTCCAACAAGCTTGGAAAGTGGATGCTCTCTCCTTCAGTTGGAAAAACCTGACAGCATATGCCTTTCCACCATTACCTCTTCTCACAAAGGTTCTTTTGAAAGTCAAAAAGGAGAAACCTCGAATGATTCTCATAGCCCCAGACTGGCCACGCCAGCACTGGTACCCTCTATTGAAGAATATGGATCACAGTCCACCATGAATATTGCCTCAAATACCTCATTTGCTCACACAGCAAGACGAGCAGATTCTACACAGCCAGATCAAAACCTTAAACCTGGCTTTATGGCAAATCAATTAAGCAGCCAACCAGCCCCTCTTTCACAAGCAGTACTGGATGTTATTCTAGAAGCCAGGAGGCCAAGCACCAGGAAGGCTTACTCGGACTAATGGAAAAGGTTTTCAGCTTGGAACCAAGCTAAAGACCTGGATACAACTCAGCCTCATATGCCTCACATTCTGCAGTATTTAGCTGAGATGTTGCATAAAGGACTTTACTTCTCCTCTATTAAAATCCATGTTTCAGGTATTTCAGCTTACTACGACACAAACCCACCTTTATTTTCAAATCCACTCCTAAGGCAGTTCCTCAGAGGGGCAAAAAACATTAGACCACCTAGAATATCTCCTACACCTACATGGGACCTCAGCTTTGTTCTGGAAAAACTAACATTGCCTCCCTTTGAACCAGCTTTTTCTGCAGACCTTCAGTTTCTATCTTGGAAGACTGCCCTGCTCCTGGCAATAACTTCTGCTAGGAGAGTTTCAGAATTACAGGCACTTATGGCAGTGGAACCTTTCCTCATTTTTCATCAGGACAGAGTTTCCCCACGGTCTAATCCTTCCTTCATGCCTAAGGTGGTTTCCAGCGTAGCTTTAAATCAAACCATTCATCTACCCACTTTCTTCCCCAACCCACAGAACAAAGGGGAGAGACTCCTACATTCCTTGGACATTCACAGGCAGCTTCGATATTACTTGGATAAAACTAAAGCTTTCAGAAAAACTGACCAGCTCTGTTTCCTATGCTACAGCTTCTCAAGGGAGGGCTATTTCCAAGCAAACCATTTCTAAATGGATAGGCCATTGCATACGATTCTGCTATACCTATCATGGGAAACCAGTTCCTCCAAACATTAGATCCCACTCTACCAGGGCAACAGCTACCTCTACAGCCTTTCTCAGGGGGTTCCTACCAAGGAAATTTTAGAAGCTGCAACTTGGAGTTCTGTGCACACCTTCACCAAACATTATCATCTACCTCTTTATTCTAAGTCCAGGGCAGGCTTCGCCACTGCAGTTCTGCAGGGACTCATTGCCTCCTCTAACCCTCTAATGCCTCCACCCTACCTTAGCTTTGGGACTCAACCCAAGTGTGATGATTGCAACATGGTAACACGAACATAGTACAGTTTTGTACCCATCATAAATGTAGATGTTAGTGTTCACCCTGCTGTAGTCCAGGTTACCCTCCCTCCAACCCCTCTGATCTACTGGCTAAACCTATGCTATGCCTTACTGATGTATTTGCTTATAGCTGAAGGGTTTTTGTGTCTGTACAGTGTTCTCACTTTTTGGTACTGATTTGGATCACCCTTTTGGGGGCACCTGACATCTGGGGCAAGAAACTGAAGAAAATGGCGTTGGTTGCAGTATATGTTCCCTTGGCGCACTGAAGTCAAGGATGAGGCGACAGCAACCGACGGACCAAGACTTTGGAAATCCGGCCGACTGCGGGGACCGCCTGACGATAGGATAACCCAAGTGTGATGACTGCAGCAGAGTGAACACTCGAACATCTACATTTATGGTAGGTACAAAACTGTACTATATTGGACACTCTGAAATCATTCCCTCAGGTGGGTCCGGAGCCGCTGTGCAGGCATCTGCTTCTTAGCGCGTCTTCAGACCTACACAACTATATATTAAGCCATCTTCAGCTTCAAAGACTAAAGCAGCTCTAAAGACAAAGAAACAAGTACCGCATTCTCCTGCTCAGACTTCCATGCCTAAAAAACAAATGCTCAAAATGGCCAAAGACCTAATTCCTTTGATCAGGGGCTCCCATCCCCCTCCTGATAAAGAGGTCTAGGGAAGAGACAAAGTATGATTCTTCTGATCAGGTTTCTATTTCCTCTGATTCATCTTCTGTACAGCATTACTCAATGCTTCCCTATGAGGATTGTGATGCTGAAGAATCCATTCCTTCAGCCTCTCCTCCTGAGGATTATTCTGTTGGGGAAATCCTGCATACCATGAGGGAGCATTTCCATTGTGAGAGCCAAGATTATTTTGAATCTAAGAAAAGGCTCAGAGATTTTCTGCTACTTCCTCAGCACAGACCCCTTGCTATTCCACCTGTTCTAGACATTGTAGATGTATTTTCAGTCCGGCCTGTCCCCTGACTCTTTACCCTCTGCACCTGCTTAGCCAGACAGATACTACAGGGTCCCGGTTTCTCATAAGTTCGTGTATAAAAACCCTGCTGCTGACCCAGAAACTATATCTCCGAGTCCCAAAGGGATCAAAGCTTCCACTGCAAAAAAAACCTGTCCCCTCTGATAGGGGTTCTAGGGCTCTAGACAGATGGGGAAAAAAGTCTACACTTGTGCTACCCTGGCTGTAACTGTTTTAAATTGTCAGTTTCATATGCTTAAATATTAGCAATATTTAATGTCACTGCTTAAACAGAAATTGTTGACAAATACCGAATGTTCAGAGAACAAGAAATTGCAGGATTTATTGCATGCAGCTGAACAAGTGGGAAAGCATACTTTGCAATGTGGTTGTGATTCACTGGAGGCCTCTTGCAGGGCCGCTGTTACAGGTTCTGTTATTAGAAGGCATGCTTGGTTAAAGGAACAGCATAATCTGCCTGATAATGTTAAAGCAAAATTATTAGATGCACCATTACAGCATGATGCTTTGTTTGGTACTAAAGCAGAAGAGGTGTTGAAAAAACTGGAGGATAAAGCAAAATACATGCAGTCAATGATTTTTTACAAGTACAGCCACCCAGGTTTGGCAGGAACTGGCCTTCTAAACATTGGTTCTTTCCAGTGTCAGACAGGCCACAAAGAGGCAGATACAGGCACCCCAGAGGCAGATCTCCGCCCCAAGGCTCATACAGGCCTAAACAATGGGGTGCTCCTACCTCCAAAAGTGGCAAAGACAAATCACAGCCTTACAGGAAACGGTCCCCATGACTTTCCTCTACCAGATCCAAGCACTTTCCTTTTGGCAGCCCCCTTAGGGGGAAAACTAGCACTTTTCTCACCAAATTGGCAAATGGTTACCAAAGACAAATGGGTCCTGAACATAGTGTCCCAAGGCTACAGGTTCCATTATCACACACTACCAAGGTCAAAAGGTATGCCAGACCTGCCACACAATCAATGGGCAGAGGCACAAAAACAAATTACAGCCATTCAGCAAGTACCGCAACAAAAGCAGGGGCAAGGATTTTACTCCAGATTTTTCCTATTACCCAGAAAGGACAACACTTGGAGACCAGTACTGGACCTGTCTATATTAAATGCATTTCTGGAAGTTCCAAAATTCAAGATGTTGACTATACTGTCCATGCTGGGCAAGAAGGATTGGCTCGTAACTTATGACCTAAAAGAGGCATACCTGCATGGCCCAATCAAACAATCTTGCAGAAGATACCTCAGATTCATAGCTGGATCAATGCATTACCAATTCTCTGCACTGCTTTTTGGCTTATCTACTGCGCCCAGGGTATTCACAAAATGCCTGGCACCAGTAATTGCGTTTTTCAGACAAAAAGGAATTCAAATATATCCGTACATGGACGACTGCCTAATTCAAGCAGAGAACAAAGACATTCTAAAGCATCTGGCGTTTGTAAAAAGGTTACTAATTGGCCTAGGGTACACTAAACGAAAAGAAATCAAAACTAGTGCCCTCTCAAGAGATAATATTCCTGGGTGCAAGCTTAAATACAACTGCCCAGATGGCTTATCTCACGCTAGACAAGCAAAAGCATCTGACTTCTAGCAATTGGCAACAAAAACCCACTTATCTGCAAGGAAAATCCTGCAGGCCTTGGGTTTCATGGCATCCTGCATTCTAATTCCATATGCCAGACTGTGTATGAGGAAACTATAATGGTATCTAAAAAGTGTTTGGACTCAGCATTGCCACAGCCTGGAGACGGTAATTGCACTCATTCCCTGCCTGCAACAGAAGTTTCGATGGTGGGCAGAAGCCTGTCACCACACCGAGTCTGCCATTCAATTTACCCACAGCCAGACAGACACTGACAACTGATGCATCAGATTATTCCTGGGGGGCCCATATGGCAGGAAAATGTATTCAGGGCACATGGCCTCCAAACCAGATGCATCTTCACATCAATCAGAGAGATGCTAGCTGTTCAAAATGCTTTGACAGCTTTCAAGGACCTGCTTCATCCAGGACAGTTACTGATCGACAGACAACACTACGGTCATGTGGTGCATAAACAAGCAGGGCGGTACAAATTCCTTCTTCCCCTGCAGACGAGCCATGACCTTATGGGACACAGCATTGGCTTTTCAAGTTGACCTGCAAGCACAATTCCTGCCAGGAAAAACAAATACTTTGGCAGACGAACTAAGCAGAAACCTCATGGATCCCCACAAATGGAAACTGGATCCACAAGTCTTCAGCATAAGGAAATGGGGATGCCCAGACATAGATCTATTTGTCTCCCCTCACAACTGCCACTTGCAGAGATTTTGCACGAGGATTTATCACAATCAAGCATGGAAAGTGGACGCCCTGTCCTTCAGCTGGAAAAATCTAACAGTATATGCCTTTACTCCACTGCTTCTCTTTCCCAGGGTACTCCTAGAGGTCAGACAAGAGAAGCCAAAAATGATACTGATTGCACCAGACTGACCACGCCAGCACTGGTACCCAATCCTAAAGAGCTTGTCTCAAGGTCCAGCATGGATATTGCCTCAAACTTCTCACTTGCTGACCCTACAAAACAATCTGATCCTGCACAGCCAACTCAGGACCTTAAATCTGGCAGCATGGCGGATAATGTAGCCCTTCAGAACACTTTCAAAAGCTGTTATGGATGTTATCTTGGAGGCCAGGAGGACCACTACCAGGAAATCTTATGCAGAGAAATGGAAGAGATTCTGTGCTTGGAACAAGGAACCGGCATTAACACGTGTGTACCAAATATCCCTCAGATTTTACAATACCTAACTGAGATGCTGAACAAAGGCCTTTCTTTCTCATCCATTAAGATTTATGCCTCTGCCATTTCAGCCCATTACAATGTGGAACCACCTATCTTTTCTTATCCTTTAATAAGGCAGTACCTCAGAGGGGCCAAAAACATTAGGCCTCCAAGGAGAGCACCAATTCCGGCCTGGGATCTCAATTATGTTTTGGAAAAACTCACACTGCCTCCTTTCGAGCCAGCATCAACAGCAGATATAAAATTCTTATCCTGGAAAACAGCTCTGCTCCTAACAATAACCCTCTGCAAGGTGAGTCTCTGAGTTGCAAGCACTCATGGCTGTGGAACCTTTCATCCAGACATGGTTTCTTCGAGGACAAACCCTACATTTATGCCTAAGGTGGTGTCTAGTGTGGCCCTCAACCAAACCATTCACTTGCCTACCTTTTATCCAAATCTACAGAACCAAGGGTGAGAATTCCGCATTGTTTAGACATACACAGGCAGCTACGCTTCTACTTGGATAAAACTAAAGCTTTCAGAAAGACTGAGCAATTTTTAGTGTCATATGCTGCATGATCACAAGGAAAGGCTATCTCAAAACAGACCATTTCTAAATGGATAAGCCGTTGCATCCGTTTCTGCTATTCTCAACATGGCAAATCACTGCCTAAGGGCATTAGGCATTATTCCACCAGAGCAGCAGCCACTTCAGCAGCCTTCCTCCGAGGAGTACCAACCAAAGATATCTTGGAGGCTGGAAGCTGGAGTTCAGTGCACACGTTCACAAAGCACTACCACTTACCTCTTTAAGTCCAGAGCAGGCTTTGCCACTGCAGTCCTGCAGGGGCTCATAGCCTCTCCTAATCCTATTTAGCCCAACCACCCATCCTCAGCTTTGGGATTCGACCCAAGAGTAATGACTGCAACAGTGAAACACTATGAACATAGTACAGTTATGTACCTACCATAAATGTAGATGTTAGTGTATTCACTGTTGCAGTCCAGGTTACCCTCCCACCATCCCCCTTTTCTTTGCTGGGTCTTATCTGCACTTCTCTATCCTATGCAACCTATTTGGTGTATTTGCTTGTAGATGAAGGAAATGTTATTTTTGTGCATGCATTTTTTTCGCATATTTTTCAGCCTACCAATTTGGGGGCACCTGACATCTGGGGCAAGAAAAACTGAAGAAAATGGCGCCTGCTGCATCTTTTATACCCCTGGCACACTGATGTCAGGGAAGAGGCGACGCCAACCGACGCTGGACCTAGACTTTGGAATTCTGGCCGACTGAGGGTAGCCTGCCAGCAGGATAACCCAAGAGTAATGACTGCAACAGTGAATACACTCTAACATCTACATTTATGGTAGGTACTCAACTGTACTTTTCTTTCCTCATGGACATGAGGCATTCAGCAAGTACTACAGCAAGAGCAGGGACAAGGATTTTACTCAAGGCTATTCTTGGTACCCAGAAAGGACAAAGCCTGGAGACCTGTCTATTCTAAACACATTCCTGGATATTTCAAAATGTTAACTCTGCAACAGCTTCTGCCCATGCTGGGCAAGAAGGCTTGGCTTGTGACTAGACCTAAGAGGCATACCTGCATGTCCCAAACAAACAATTATGCAGAAGATACCTCAGATTTATAGCTGGCTCAATGCACTACCAATTCTCTGCACTGCCCTTTGGCTTATCTACTACGCCCTGGGTCTTCACAAAATGCCTAGCACCAGTAATTGCATTTTGTAGACAGAGGAATACAAATATTTCCTTTCTTGGACTTCTGCTTTATTCAAGCAGAGGAGGAGGACATTGTACTACAGCATCTGGCGTTTGTAAAAAGATTACTAACTGATCTAGGGTACACAGTAAACGAAAAGAAATCAAAACTCATACCCACTCAAGAGATAATATTCCTGGGTGCAAGCTTAAATACAACTGCCCAGATGGCTTCTCACGCCAGACAGACAACTGACTACTTATTTCAAAATGTTGGCAACAGACCCAGCTATCTGCAAGAAAAATTCTGCAGGCTATGGGCTTCATGGCATCTGGCATTCTGCTAATTCCAGATGCAAGACTGCATGTGAGGAAACTTCAATGGTATCTAAAAAGTGTTTGGACTCAATATTGCCACAGCCTGGAAACCGTAGTCACCCTCATTCCCTGCCTGCAACAGGAGTTTCGATGGTGGGCAAAAGCCTGTCACCTTAACATGGGACAGCCATTCACCGTACCCACAGTCAGGCAGACATTGACAACATATGCATCAGATTATGCCTGGGGGGCTCATATGGCAGGAAGATGTATGCAGGGCACATGGTCCGCAAGTCAAATGCATCTACATATCAATCAAAAAGAGATGCTAGCTGTTCAGAATGCCCTGACAGCCTTCAAGGATCTACTTCATCCAGGACAACTTCTCATAAAGACAGACAATACTACTGTCATGTGTTACATAAGCAGGGGGGCACGCATTTCTATCCCCTCTGCAGACTAGCTTTGAACTTGTGGGACACAGCACTGACTTACCAAGTACATCTGCAAGCACAACTTCTTTCGGACGAACTAAGCAGAAACCTAATGGATCCCCACGAGTGGAAATTGGATCCAGAAGTCTTCTCTCTAAAGCAGTAATGGATGTTATTTTGGAGGCCGGGAGGCCTAGCACCAGAAAATGTTATGCAGAAAAATGGAAGAGATTCTGTGCTTGGAACCAGGCACCAAGGTATTGACACTACTCCAAATATTCCTCAGATTTTGCAATACTTAACTGAGATGCTGGATAAAGGCCTTTCCTTTTCATCAATTAAAATTCATGCCTCTGCCATTTCAGCTCATTACAATACAGAACCACCTATTTTTTCTCATCCATTACTAAGGCAGTACCTCAGAGGGGTCAAAAACAGATGACCTCCAAGGAGAGCACCAATACCTGCATGGGACCTCTACTATGTCTTGGAAAAACTCACACTGCCTCCGTTTGAGCTAGCCTCTGCAGCTAATATAAAATTCTTATCCTGGAAAACAGCTCTGCTCCTAGCAATAACCTCCGCTAGTGAGTCTCAGTTACAGGCACTCATGGCTGTGGAACCTTTTATTTTCCATCCTGACAGGGTTTCACAAACCCTACATTTATGCCTAAGGTAGTGTCCAGTGTGGCCCTTAACCAAACAATTCATTTGCCTACCTTTTACCCAAACCCACAGAATAAGGGTGAGACTCCTGCATTCTTTGGACATTCACAGGCAGCTACGCTTCTACTTGGACAGAACCAAAGCTTTCAGAAAGATTGAACAACTTCTAGTGGCATATGCTGCAGGATCACAAGGAAAGCCCATCTCCAAACAGACTATTTCAAAATGGACAGGCCACTGCATTAGTTTCTGCTATTCACAGTATGGTAAACCAGTGCTTAAGGCATTAGGCCACATTCAACCAGAGCAGCAGCCACTTAAGCAGCCTTCCTCAGAGGAGTACCAACCAAAGACATCTTAGAGGCTGCAACTTGGAGTTCAGTGCATACTTTACAAAGCACTATCGCTTACCTCTCTACTCTAAATCCAGGGCAGGCTTTGCCACTGCAGTGCCTGATAGCCTCTCCTAATCCTATTTAGCTGTAGCTGCCCAACCTTAGCTTTGGGATTCAACCCAATTGTAATGACTACAACAGTGAAACACGATAAACATAGTACAGTTGTGTACCTACCATAAATGTAGATGTTAGTGTATTCACTGTTGCATTCCAGGTTTCCCTCCCACCATCCCCTTTTCCTTGCTGGTACTTATCTGTACTTCTCGATTTTTATACAACCTATGTGGTGTATTTGCTTGTAGATGAAGGAAAGGTTGTATCTGAAGTAGTTAACTTCATTTGATCAGCAACCTGTGGGTATCTGATCAGATTCGGATCTGAGCCGGCAGCTTTCCTAGCAAAGATTTATTTATTTATTTGCAGTTGTTTAACCAGGATAGTCCATTGGGCCTAATGAACCCATTTTCAATGGAGTCCTGGGGAGAAAAGCTCCTAAATACATATTACACAAAGATTAATATACACACGGATTGCATGTAGATTAGAGGTAAACAAACTATGCTTAATATACGCACACACGGACTGCAGCTTCGTTACAGAGGTAAACAGACTGATGAAAAGTATTTCAATCAAAGGAAATGTTATCAAAAAAATTTTTTTTTTTTTCAGTTGGAATGAGGATAGGTAGTTAGATGAGTAGGGTCAGGAGTTACTAGGTACTAGAGACTGGCAAGAATTTGTTATCTGGAATTTGAGAAAGGAAGGGAGAGGGTGAATGCAGTAGAGAGTGTTGGTTATGAGGGATGGGAGCAGGAGCATTTCCATGTGGAAGTTAGATGAGTGGAGTGATTTTTAAAGGATTGGAGGCTAGTAGTGGTACGAATGGAGGGGGGGGAAAGGAGTTCCATAAGCGAGTTAGACTGTGACAGGAGGTATTGTCCTGGGGGCTGGAGTTGTCGGTAAACTTCTATAAGGTTTTGATTATTAGATCTGAGAATTCTGTGTGGTGCATTTTAAAGGTAGTGGCGAGGGAAGGCTGGAAGATGAGTATATGGGCATAGGTGAGCTGAATGTAGGATAGGTAGTTTGGTAGTTTTAGCCAGTTTAGTTTGTAGAGATTCACAGTGATGTGTGGATGATTTGTTGCTAGTGGCGAATCTGGCAATTTTATTGTAGCAAGAAGACGGTTTGGTTTTGAGAGATTGTAGATTTGTTAGAAGGGGGGCTCCATAGAGAAGGGAGGGTAAGAGAAATGTAGTAGAGAGTAAATTTGGTAGTTGAGGTGAGTAACCGATTTTGTCGGTAGCGCATACCAATTTTTTGGTGTTTTTTTTTTTATGTTTAGTAGTAGATGGGAGTTGAATTTAAACCTGTTGTCGATTAGAACTCCTAGTAGTTTGGCTTTGGATACCAGTTCAAGAGGTGTTGAATTTTGGCTGGTGATGGAGAATAAATTTTGATCGAAGTTCTTGGTTTTGGAGGAGGTAAAAATCATAAGTTTAGTTTTACTAGCATTGAATGCAAGATGGTTGTCTCTCATCCATTGCTCTGTGGTAGAGAAGGCATCTTGAGTTAGAGTTGGGATGGATGGGGCAGCACAGATGATTGTGGAATCATCTGCATATTGTATAACGCTAGTAAGAGGGATGGAGTGGTAAAAGTCATTAATGAAAATATTGAAGAGAAGGGGTCCTAGAATGGAACCTTGAGGGACACCTGTGGGGGTGTTGAAGGAGGGAGGTGGCCTTATTCCATTTGACTGCTTGTTGCCTATTGGAGAGATAGTTGGTAAACCATTTGAGGGAAGAGGGTGAGAGGTTTAGGTTATCAAGTTTAGTAAGAAGAAGGTTATGAGAAATGGTGTCGAATGCCTTAGAGATCGAGAAGGATGGTAGATACAGTGAAGCCAAGATCTCTAGCTTTATTCACAGTTTCAAGGAAGGAAAGGAGAGCAGTCATAGTGCTATGATGGGGTCTGAATCCATGTTTGGTAGGGGTTAATAGATTGTTGTCCAAGAGATGGGGGAGGAGTTGAAGGTGAATGCATTTCTCTAGGATCTTAGAAATGGGAGAGAGGATGGCGATGGGACGGAAGTTGGAAATATTAGTATTCTTACCTCCTTTGTGCAGGGGAATGATATAAGCTTTTTTCCAGATTTGAGGAACAAGACCTTCTTGGATAGAGCGGTTTATTAGGATACTGATGGGGAGGGCAATAGCATCAGCAGCTATGCTGAGGAAGTATGAGGGAATGTTATCAGGGGCATTGGTGCAAGGTTTCAGTTTCTGTAGGAGTTTTTTTATAGTAGAAGTAGGAATAGGTTTAATGAAAAATGGTGGGGGTTGAGAGGGTGAGGAGTGGGAGAAGGAAGTAGAAGGGGGAGGTGGGAGAGGAGAAGTGGTGGTAAGAGGTGGATTATTTGAGGAAGAAGTGGAGGTAGAAGGTGGATTATTATTTGAAGGAGGTGGGAGAGAAGTGGTGGTAAGAGGTGGATTGTTATTTGAAGTGGAGGTAGGAGGTGGATTATTATTTGAAAAAGAAGAGGTAAGTTTTGAGATGGAGTCAATGAAGAAAAAATTGAATTGGGTAGCTAAATCAGAGTCTTGTATGTTTGGGGAGGGGTTAGGGTTTTCTGTATTACCGGGTTTTAGGAGGGTAGTTATACCTCTCCAGAACTTCTGTGGGTTGGTTTTATGGTTGCTTTGAAGTTGGATAAAGTAGTTTCGATGGTCTGATGTGATAAGCTTTTTAACTGAGTTAAGAAGTGTTTTGTATTCATTGAGGTTAGATATAGATTTTTTTTTTGGAACTGTGTCCAGGCTTTATCTCCAAGTCGCATGGTGGCAAGTGTACTTTTGGTTAACCAGGGGGTGGTTTTCCTTTTTATTCTTTTAGTAATTAAGGGAGCATGATTGTTAAGGAGATGTAAGAAGGTAGTATTAAAGTGAGTTATAGCATCTTCCAGTGGTAAAGATTTTAGGGGGTACCAATTAAGTGATTTGAGGGTATCAGAGAAAGTTTCTGGGTTAAATTTTCTAAGGGATCGAGTAGTTAAGTATGAGTAGTTAGCAAGGGAGATAGAAGACGTCTAGTGAAGATGGGAAAGTGATCACTGAGGGAGTCAGGGAGGGTTCCACTGTCAGGGATAGTTGTGGGGGTGGGAAACTAGAATCCAGTCTAAAATGCTTCCTCTTGTGCAGTCTTTAGATGGCCTGGTTATGGAGATAATGAGTTGAGAGTAGATGTCCTTCAAGGATGCATCTGCAGTCATAACAAATGGGTTGTACTGTCGTCAGGCAGCCCTTCGGTCAGCCGGATTCCAAAGTCTGGGTCCAGCTTCGGCTGATGTCGCACTTCACCTGACGTCATCTCTGCTGGTCTTCGGGTATAAAGGCATCAGCCGACGCCATTTTCCTCCGTCTTTCTTGCCACGTGGCGCCCGAAGCAGAAGCTGTTCGCAAGTGCCGATCGGTCAGATCCAGAGATTACTACTACCGAATACTACTTCGAAGACTTCTAAAAAGCTAAGTACCCCGTTGGGGACTCTTTCTTGCCTCAGCCGATGTCAGAAAAAGTAAATAACTGTTTAACTTGTGGGAAACAAATACCTCATAAGGATTTCCACTCTTACTGCTTACCTTGTTTAGGCCCAGACCACGACGTAGCAGCCTGTTTAGCCTGTGCTTCCTTCAACCGACGAACGCTTAGGCGTCGGTCGGAGTTTGCTGAACAGTTTTTCGGCTCAGATTTTGCGTACATTATGCCGTCGGATCCTCCGACTACCCAAATTGTCAAAAAACACAAAGAAAAAGACTGACACTCGCGGTCCGCGGTTTCGGCTGAAACCACGGTTAAGCAAACCGCGAGTGTCTCGGTTTCGGCCGAAACCGAGAAAACGGGTCAATCTTCAGCTGAATCCATGACTACTACTGAGGCTCCTGCTACCTTAGTAGAATCGGCCTCTGAAGTTTTGCCTACTACTGTGGTTCCTAGTGAATTATCTGACACCATCCCTTTGGATGTCTCTACCCCAGCACGTGGTGCTGCTAGGCCTCCTGCAGCCATGTCTATAAAGGCCTTTGCCAGGGCTAAAGCTGCCAAAACTGTTAAATCAGTGCCTGTTAAGACCCCCTCACACAGGCCCACTTCTAGTTCACAAATGCTTACTCTGGCAGAGGATTTAATCTCCTTAATTAGGGGATCCCAATCTCACCCAGACAGGGCCTCTCAGCCTCCAGGAAAGAGACCTAGAGCAGAGCCCCCCGAGCCAGTGTCCTCTGATGATTCTTCGGATGACTCAGACATTACAGATCAGCCAGAGGCTCCCTTTTCTACTTATGAAGATTCCGATGCTGAAGAATCTATTCCATCTGCCTCTCCACCAGAGGAATTTTCCTTTGGGGAAACCTTACATGCCATGAGAGAGCAATTCCAATGGCAGGGACAAGATTTCTCAGATTCAAGAAAAAGGCTTAGGACCTTTCTGCACTTACCACAACATAGGCCCTTAGCTATACCTCCAGTTCTGCCTGTTGTGGATGATGCATTTAATGATGTTTGCACTGCTCCTGATACTTTACCTCCAGCCCCTGCCAAACCAGATAGATTTTACAGGGTGCCAGACACTCATCACCACCTATACAAGGCCCCACTTGCTGATCCTGAGACCATATCCCAGGGGCCTAAGGCAGTAGCTTCGACTTCAGCAAAAAACCCTCTCCCTTCTGAAAGGGAATCCAGGTCCTTAGACAGATGGGGTAAAAAAGTTTACACCTCTGCTACTCTCTCAGCTAGAGCTTTAAACTGTCAGTTTCACATGATCCAATACCAAGAGTTTATGCTTGATCAGTTAACTAAGAAACTGTCCTCTGATGAATCCTTAGATAAGAAATATGTTTTAGAAATGGTGAATAACATTCAGCAGGTTAGTAACCATTCTTTATAATGTGGCTATGATGCACTGGAGGCTTCATTTAGATCAGCCATGACTGGCACAGTGATACGAAGGCATGCATGGTTGAAAGAACAGGTCTTGCCGGATCATGTTAAAGCAAAGCTGTTAGATGCTCCTATGGATAAGGCTAGTCTATTTGGTACACCTGCTCAGCAAGTTATGAAGAAAATGGAAGAGAAGGCAAAATCTGTACAAACAGTTAAGGATTTCTCACAGGTTCAGCCCCCAAGGTTTAGCAGGAACTGGCCTGCCAAAAATTGGTCCTTTCCAGACTCCTATAAATCTCAGAGGCAGGAATAGACGCTCTAGAGGCAGAAATCAATCCAGAGGAGGTGCCTATAGAGGACGCCAGTGGCAAGGCAACCAGCGAGGCACAGACACAACCACTGCCACTGCAACTGGACAATCACAGTGACTTGGCTCTGACACCGCCTACCAGGGAGCAAATAGCAGCACCTTTAGGCGGAAAGTTAGCCTTATTTTCGAAAAATTGGCACTATATCACAAAAGACAAGTGGATTTTGCAAACCGTAGACCAAGGCTACAGGTTCCACTTCCACACTTTACCAGTAAAAAGAGGAATGCCAAACCTACCTCCAAATCAAAAAACAGAAGCTCTAAAGCAGATAGCTCAATTAACAAAGATGAGAGCTGTGGAAAGAGTACCAATAACACAACAGGGCAAAGGATTCTACTCCAGACTCTTCCTAGTACCAAGAAAAGAGAAAAGTTGGAGACCTATTCTCGACCTGTCCGTCTTAAACACATACATCATTGTCCCAAAATTCAAAATGCTGACCCTACAGCAACTTCTTCCCATGCTGGGCAAGGAGTGTTGGCTGGTAACTCTAGATCTCAAGGAGGCATACCTGCACGTCCCCATACGACCAAATTGCAGAAGATACCTCAGATTTCTTGCAGGATCAGAGCATTATCAATTCTCAGCATTGCCCTTTGGCTTATCTACTGCACCCAGAGTATTCACAAAATGCCTGGCATCAGTAATCGCTCATTGCAGGCTACAGGGAATCCAAATTGATCCATACCTGGACGACTGCCTGTTACAAGCAGACAACAAAAGCAAGCTGACAACAGATTTACAAAGAGCCATTTGCTTACTACAAGCCCTGGGATACACAGTCAATTTAAAAAAGTCAAGACTGATACCATCCCAGAGGGTGCGGAATTGGACACAGTAAAACAAATGGCATTCCTAACTGCAGAAAAACAACAACTCCCTCTTTATTTCTTGGCATTAACAAAGCAAAACAAACTAACAGCAAGAAAAGTACTGCAGGCCTTGGGCTTCATGGCATCATGCATAATCCTGGTCCCCCATACCAGACTGCATATGAGAAAGCTACAGTGGTACCTAAAGAATTTATGGTCTCAACACAGGCACAGCTTAGAAACCGAAATCCCACTAATCCCATGCCTGAAACAAGAGTTCCTATGGTGGGCTCAAGCATGCCAGTCAAACCCAGGCTTGCCCTTCCACAACTTTCAAGCAAACCAAACCATCACAACGGACGCCTCAGACCTAGGCTGGGGGGCGCACATGTTGGACAAGTGCATACAAGGATTGTGGACTCCAGACCAGCTGCACCTGCACATAAACCAAAAAGAAATGCTGGCAGTAAAACTAGCAATCCAGAAAGTCGGACCATTCCTCAAAGAAGTCCATTTAATGATAAGGACAGACAACACCACAGTCATGTGGTACATCAACAAACAGGGAGGCACTCATTCATACCCCCTATGCAGAATGACTCTGGACCTTTGGAATATGGCTCTGAGCTACAACATCCAGTTACAGGCAATATTTGTGCCAGGAAAAGAAAACACCCTAGCAGACATGTTAAGCAGAACCACCTCGGATGCTCACGAATGGATGTTACACCCGGACATCTTCAAGGCCATCACAAGGAAATGGGGAATGCCACAAATAGACCTATTCGCATCCCCACTCAATCACCAGCTCAAAAAATTCTGCACAAGAACATGCCACCCACTTGCATGGAAGGTGGACTCTCTATCCTTCAGTTGGAAAGGCCTGACAGCATATGCATTTCCACCTCTGCCTTTGATACACAAGGTACTACTGAAAATCAAAGAGGAACGTCCAAGGATAATTCTGATAGCTCCGAATTGGCCAAGACAACACTGGTATCCTTTGCTGAGGAGCATGTCTCAGGGGAGAATGTGGTCAATACCCCTGATGCCTTTGATAACTCAGAACAACTACAACATCATGCACCCAAACCTAAAAACCTTGCAACTGACTGCCTGGAACATCACATAACAGCAACTAACCCAGACTTATCCCAAAGGGTTAAAGACATTATCCTTGAAGCCCGCAGACCTTCAGCAAGAAGGAACTATGCAGGAAAATGGAAAAGGTTTGTCATTTGGAGTACTGAAAGAGGAAAAGACGTGTCGAACATAGACATTGCTAACATCCTGGAGTACTTGGCAGAGCTTCTACATACGGGCCTGTCCTATTCCTCCATCAAGATACATGCATCAGCTATTTCTGCAGAATACAGCTTTGATCCACCTGTCTTTTCGCATCCTCTACTCAGGCAATTCCTCAGAGGGATCAAGAATGTGAAACCTCCTAGGAAACCACCATTACCAGCATGGGACTTGAACTTTGTGCTAGAAAAATTGACACTCCCTCCTTTTGAACCAGCAGCAACAGCAGATTTTCAACACCTATCATGGAAAACTGCTTTCCTACTGGCAATTACTTCAGCAAGGAGGGTTTCGGAACTACAGGCCTTAATTGGCAGTACAACCCTTCCTAATCTTCCATCAAGATAGTGTCCATGAGAACTAATCCTACATTTATGCCTAAGGTGGTATCCAGAGTGTCTTTAAACCAGGCAATCCACCTACCTACCTTCTTTCCCAATCCACAGAACAGGGGGGAAAGGCTCCTGCATACCTTGGATGTACATAGACAGTTGCGCTATTACCTGGACAGAACCAAAAGTTACAGAAAAACTGACCAGCTTTTAGTAGCCTATGCAACAGGAAGGGAAGGAAAAGCAATTTCCAAACAGACAATCTCCAAATGGATAGGAAATTGCATAAGATTCTGTTACTCCTACCATGGAAAACCAGTCCCACAGAACATAAGACCTCATTCTACAAGGGCTACAGCCACTACCACAGCTTTCTTACGAGGAGTGGCAACCAAGGACATTATTGAGGCGACTACTTGGACCTCCGTGCATACATTTGCCAAGCATTATAATTTACCTCTATACTCTAGATCCCGAGCAGGGTTTGCAACTGCTGTATTGCAAGGGATCCTAACTACACCATAATTCTTCTTCCTCCTCCCCTAGTTTGGCTATGGTATTCTACCCATTTGTTATGACTGCAGATGCATCCTTGAAGGACATAGTACAGTTTTGTACCTACCATAAATGTAGATGTCCGAACAGGATAGCATCTGCAGTCAGGATTACCCACCCTCCTTCCCCTCTGTGGTACTCCTAGGGTATTTACCCTCCTAATAGCTAGCTGGGGGGGGGGGGTCTCATGGTGTATTTGTTTGTATATATGTACGTACATGCTTATTTTTTGTTTGCCTTCTACTATTTTGGAAACATTGGCATTTATCCAAAATTTAGCTTTCCTAGAGGGCAACTGGCATCTGGGGCAAGAAACACTGAGGAAAATGGGGTCGGCTGATGCCTTTATACCCGAAGACCAGCAGAGATGACGTCTGGTGAAGTGCGACATCAGCCGAAGCCGGACCCAGACTTTGGAATCCGGCCGACCGAAGGGCTGCCTGACGACAGGACAACCCATTTGTTATGACTGCAGATGCTATCCTGTTCGGACATCTACATTTATGGTAGGTACAAAACTGTACTTTGTATAGGTTGATATTGAGGGGGTGAGCAGGGGACTGAATGGACGACCAATTGATATTGGTATCTCCCATGATTATAGTTTCATTACAGATATTAGTTGATAGCCATGAGAGGATTTCTTCAAGTATTGGGACATTGTCTCCTGGGGGAATGTAAAGAGAGGCAATGTATATAGATTTTTGTTTAACTGAAGATGAGCTAGTATTAATTGTGCGTTAGTGAATTTTGGAATGGCTTTATTATAGGGTGTTATGTGTAGGGAGGAAGAGTAGATTAGAGCCACTCCACCACCTTTTCTATGGGGTCTGTCTGTTCTGATGATAGAGTAATTAGGTGGTACTATCTCTCCATTTTTTATGTGGGGTTTTAGCCAGGTTTCAGAAATGGCAAGGATGTCAGGTTTGTTATGGAGTAGCCAGGCATGAAGATTTGGTAGTTTGTCAGCTAAGCTTTGTGCATTAAGAGATGTAAGCAGGATGGATTTGGTTATTGAGGAGGGGGTTGGTCCTGGGTTAGGGTGAATATCACCAGATAAAAGTATGGAAATTAGAAGTTGAGTTATGTAGTAGAGGTATTTGGATTGTTTTGATTGAGAGATGTAAGTTGGAAGATTAGTGGGAGATGATGACAGAGTATTTGAGTATTTAAGAGTGGGGAATTGTTTGTTGAAGGGATATAGTTCTGGGGAGATGGAGATGAAGAAGTTGGATTGTGATGTATGCAGAAGGTAGGTTGTCTGAGAATGGTGAGTAGGTGATGGGAATAAGGTTGGGTAATATAGTAGATGTAGGTAAGGTTTAAGAGGAGTAGTAGTTGAATTGGGAAGGATAAGTATCTTTTAAGCACGTTAGGGTTTAGATGAACAATATAGTGGTGTGTAAGGAGATGGGAGGGATGAGAAGTAAGGCTGATGAGTAAGTGGGTGGGGATAGGAGGAAGGGGTGGAGTTTAGTGGGTGGAGAGGAAGTGGGAGTGGTTAGATGGGTTTAAATGTAGATGTAGTGGGGGTGGGTGGGAATTGGGGGTAGGGGAGCAGAGTGAGCCCGTAGGGCGAACGGAGCGGGCAAGAGCAAGTAGCAGAGGATTCAGCAGAGACTATCAGCAAGCACCATTCACCTGGAGAAGGACAGAGGGACAGGTAATTAGCTGCTAGAAGAGCAGGTGAGGTGCAGGAGAGAGGATAGTGGAGAGGAGGAACTATGAAGAAAGAGTCTGTTAGTAATGACTAGGAGCCAAGGAGGAGTAGAAAGGGGAAAGAATGCAACTGAGTGTCTGCGAGATGATAGCGGAGGAAAGGCAGTGGACGAAGACTAAGAAAACTATGGGGAGGGAGAAGGGCACAAGGGTGAGTTACACTGCCACCTAGTGTGCAGAGTAGGAATTACAGTAGGTAACCAGGAAAGCTGGATAGGTGGGGAAGAGTAAGCTAAGTATCTAGGGAAAAGACAGGAGAAGCTTTTAGTCATGGAGAGCAGTCTGGCTGCTGGTTTACCTGACTCAGTGGCTTTAATTAGCTTACAAGTTTAATTACAAGGCAAGAAATTGGATTAGCTTACAGTATGGGTCAGTAGAGAAACGTACTTTGTAAATTCTGTACAAACAGGTGAGTGCACTGGGCAGCAAAAAAAAGGATTGTCCAATATGGCAAGGCTTGACGTGAATCAGGGGGTCCTTAGACGCCAGGCAGGTCCCTTATTGCAGTGTAGTCCTTAGATTGCTGGGAGGGTGAAAGGTAAGAAAAAAGGGATTAGGATATGATAAAGCAACAAGAAGAGCTTTTAGTGAACAGATAGAAAAGAGGTAGAACAATAGTTCAGCAAGTATTAATAAAAATTAAACTATACATTCTTATGCAGCTACATTAAGAAATAGGCTAGCTTTACACATGCAGACCACAAGTAATCTAAAACACACTATGCAGGAATTGGCAAGGAACATAACATAAATCAGTCAGAGGCATCAAAAAGGCAATTTCCAGCAAGAGGAAGACAATACATGTTGAAAAAGTCAGGCAAGATCACAAATAAGGCACAGGCAACAGCTGCTTGGTAAGATGGTAGTTACTCCCACGGATGTTTGGCTTAATCAACTGAAAAACTATGCTCCCAGCTCCCCCCCTACCCATAATGCCCTGCTACCTCCCTCTAACCCTCAGATCTTGTTTGCCGCAGCTTCTTGAAGCATCTGAGAACGAGCTCCTAGCGTTGGGTTTTGTGAGTGTGTAGATTAACTTTTTTCCACTTAGATTCACTTTTCTCAGTGTGTGACACCCCTTCTCTCCTATCTAACTAGTTTATCGTTAGTGTGTCTTAGTTCTTTAGTGTAATTTTAAATCCCCTCCCCCCTTCTGTCTATGTGTGTGAAGGTGTGTGCGGGTGGGCCTATTTTTTCTTAGTATGTCAGAGGCCCCAAAAGCTATTTTTTCAAAATGCTCAGTGTGGCCATAAGCTGTCCCCAGCGGATGGCCACACTCTGTGCGTTATTTGCCTGGAGTGTAGACCAACTTTCTTCAGGCTGCACTATCTGTGCAGCCTTCAGCCCCAGGGCTTTGAGGGATAGGTGGACTAAGCTAGTCCTCGAGGGCCTTTTGCCCCCGGATTCAGCTTCCTCCTCCTCCCCCTCTGTGGCGCCAGCCGCGGCTGCCGCACCGACTGTTCCCACTCTCCTGGCCGGGATTCAGTCTCCCGCTTCGGCTCAGGAGGAAAGGGAAGCGAGGAAAAAAGACAGGAAGGATTAAGCGCAGGAGAGGGAGACTGGCATCATAGCCACAAAAGGCGGGCCGATTCAGCTCCGTCGGCCCGCCACCTAAGTAGCTAGCCTCCCCTCTTAAGGTCTCCGGGTCTTCCCTCTCCAGGCTTCGATCTCCACGCTTCTCCCTGGAGCCGGAGGAGACCCGGTCACCTTCGAGGTCGTCCAGGCGGCCTTCCTGGCCAGCCTCGACAGCCTCATCCAGGTCCACTAGAAGTTTATCTGACGCGGATATGGATCGGATGATGCTTCTATTTCTTCAGGCCCAGCTGCAGATGGGAGTGATCTTGCCCCCCCCCCCCGGGGGGGGGGGTGGCTTGCCCTTTTTCGCCCCCATTGTTCCTTCTCAGACCTGCTACTGGGGTTCAGAGCTGTCTGATCAGCGTAGCTTTGTAGCTGGGGTGGTGTCTGCGCCGACTGTGTTTCCTAATTCGGCTCAGACTCTACCATCGAGTTTGTTGGATTCCTTTTCGGATCCGAGCTCTCGAGGCCGTGAAATGAGCGTCTGATCCCGGAGGGGTTAGTGTGCCTTCGGCTCCATTGAGGTCTGATCACACTGCCCTTTCGGATCCGATCGGGTAATCTCTGGTGCCGATCCACGCGCCTGATCCGAGGGGACTGCTTTCGGATCCTAGGGAGAGCAGCTCACCCTCCTCATTCGATGTCGTGGAGAAGGTTCTCTCGAGGGATTAGAGGTCCCAGGCTCTGGCTACGGATCCACCTGACATCCCCTCTGACAGGCTCATCTTCCATCATCCGGCCACTGGGAGAGCCTCCGCCTACGTCCCAGATGGTTCCCATGGAGGAACAGGACATTGTTGGTGAGCCCTCCTCAGACAGTCCCCCACTGAGGAGGTTCCTCACAAACGTAAGTGCAAGAGGAGGAACTTGGACTCACTTGAGTCCTTCACAGAAGACACGGACTTGGAGGAAGGGGAAGGTTCCCCCAGGTCACCTCCCGAAGAGGTTTCCTTCGGAGACATTATGGAAATGCTTCGTATTAGAGGGGAGTGTTCAGCCTAAAAGCCTTCCTCGGATGAGTTTCTTTCTGGAGGCGTTCGCAGGCCCATCTACCTCTTGGGTGTCCCCTCCCGCCGATCCCCTGGTGGACCTCATAACTACCAGGGCATGGAAGGAGCCGGACACTGTGGAGCTAATACCCAAAAGACCGGACAGGGTTCTCAGCCCCCCACAGACAGGACAGTTTGGAGCAAAGGTGCCCCTGTAGATGCCATGATGGTGGCGGCTCCCACCAAGAAGGAATTAGCACAGGAAAATTCCTCTGTACATCCTCCAGACAAGGAGTCTCAGGCGTTGGACCGCCTCAGAAAGTGGATGTTCGCTTCAGCAACCTTCTCTGTAAGGTCACTGAACTATATGGCACACGTGATTCGACTACAGCGAGACCTAATCAGAGTATGCTGGGTCACCCCCAGAGTCCATGTCAGCCGAGGACAAATGGACCTTCTCTGCACGAATGGCCACTCTTAAGTCTATTACGAATACCTCCTATGCGGATTCTCTCATGGCACGGAAGGAGCGGATAGAGCCAGCGGAACAGGCAGTGTCTTATGACGACAAGCCTGGTCCGTCTCGGCGGCTTTGCGGAACCCTTCAAGGCGTCCTTCGTGAATGCCCCCTTTGGTTCTACGCTTTTCTGCATGACCGTCTGTGATAAGCTACTACAGAGCGAGAAGGACGGGAAAACGTCTGCCGTCGGGATCTGCTTCTTGGCTCCTCAGAGGTCCTTCTCCAGGAACCAAAGAGGACAGAAGAAGATGTGGTTCCGGAAATCGCAACATTCCCGTTTTGCTCCGGATCCCTTGTCCTTCAGAGGCAGAGGAGGACAGGGTGGACGCTGGCCCAGAGGCAGAGGGTGGCCGAAGAATTTTGGGTTGAGGGAACCCTTTTCCGATCGACCCACGCAGCAACCCTGAGGGGTTGCCCGACTGCTCCTCTCTGGAGGCAGTCGGGGGCGCTTCTCGGAGCATCTAGCACATTGGGAGTCCATTACAACAGATCGCTGGGTGCTCTGGATCATATCCAGAGGTTACTCAATCCCATTCCTAAACACCCCCCCAGGTCGGGGCACCTCCTTGATGTACCACCCAATCAGAGGGAGGTAGCAGCCCTAGAAGTAAAAACTTCTAGAAAAAAGAGCCATCCAGCACGTCTCCCTGGTCATTCCGGATCAGGCTTCTACTCCAGGTTCTTTTTGGTGCCAAAAAAGACGGACTTGTGGCCAATTCTCGACCTGTCCACACTGAACCTGTCAGTTGCCAAAGAGAAGTTCCGGATAGTCACCATACAATCCATTCTCCCACTATTACAGGAGAACGACTGGATGTGCTCCATAGACCTCAAGGATGCGTACTACCATGTTCTAATGGACAGGCGATCCAGGAGGTTCCTCCGCTTTCGGCTGGGAGCCAGCCACTCTCAGTTCAGGGTCCTACCCTTCGGTCTCACCACAGCCCCCAGGGTGTTCACCAAGGTCATGGCAGTTGTAGCGGCCCACCTGAGGCTTCAGGGAATTCAGGTCCTTCCTTACCTGGGCGACTGGCTCCTAGCCGCCCCCACCATGCATCTACTATGTTCAGCGAGAGACTACTTCCTACATCTAGCCCTCTAGGGATCACTGTCCACCACAAGAAATCCTCCCTTCAGCCTACTCAAATTTTGGATTTCATGGGAGCCAGGATAGATGCAATTCAATGCAAAGTCTTTCTGACGTCGGACAGACTGCGCAATCTAAGCTTACATGTTTTGGCTCTTTCAGTCCTCTGTCCGTCCAGCGGAGTTCGTCCTGAGGGCTTTGGCGTCCATGGCAGCGGCAATCAACTTATCTCCGCTCGCGCGTCTGAAATAAGAGGATTCTCCAATGGACCTTGCAGGTCCAGTTGTCCATTTTGCTTCATCCCTTGTCTGCTCCTATTCCTCTCAGCAGAGTTTGCAGGGAATCTCTACTTTGGTGGCTCCATTCTAAGCATCTCCGGGAAGGGCGCCCCTTCTCCATGTCCCCACCCCAAGTCACAGTGACCACGGACGCGTCTCTCCTCGGGTGGGGGGGGGGCATTGCATGGGCCGCACCGTCCAAGGAACGCGGACTTAAGAGACACTTCTGCATATCAATGTCCTGGAGATGAGGGCGGTGCTTCTAGCGTTGCAAGCTCTCCATGCCCTTCTTCCTCTGGGGACTATTGTAATTCAGACATGTCAGTGGTCTGGTACATCAACAAGCAAGGGGGAACCAGATCTTACCCACTTTGCCGAGAGGCCGTGAGAGTGTGGGAATGGGCGATATCCACCAACGGCTTTCTCATAGCAACGCACATACCGGATTGGTCAAACATCCTTGCGGACAAGCTGAGTCGAACTATCCTCTCGCCCTACGAGTGGTCTCTGAACCCCTTAGTAGCGAAAGAGATCTTCCTCAGATGGGGTCAGCCTTGCTGTTGTCTGTTCGCATCGCCTTCGAATGCAAAGTGCAGTGAGTTTTTCGCTCTAATTCCCCCACCAGGGGAAAACCCCAGAGACGCTCTAGTTCGTGCTTGGCCATCCGGTCTTTATGCTTATCCTCCTTCTGTTGATGACAAAATTCTTGTAGAAAGCTGGTCGGTTGGGGAGCAGTGTTATCCTCATAGCCCCATTCTGGCCTCATCAAACATGGTTCCCTTGTCTGCGGTCTCTAGTGCATCCTCCCTGGATCCCCTTCCGGATCTGATTTCTCATCCCCTGGGATTGAGGACCCCCGACCTGGACAACCTCAAACTCTCGGCTTGGTTGATTCAGTTCCCTTGGTGGCTAGGACTCCCGGTATCCCCATCCTCAGTTAAAGCCATTCTGGTGGCCGTTCATAAACACTCCATCAAAAAAATCTACAAGAGTAAATGGAAATGTTTTTCTATCTGGGCGGAGCATAGGAATTTGGACCCCTTTACGGTTTCTATTCCAGCAGTCCTCGATTTTTTTATCTCAAGTTTTCCATCAGAGCGCTAGCTCTTCAACCGTTAAAGTTCATCTGGCAGCAATTTCCCAATTTCACATTGGAAACAAATTTGGTCCCCTGGCATCATCTAAGATCTGCAAGACCCTTCTGGAAGGCACCTTCCTTTTGAGATCCCCTGTTAAGGAAGCAGTCCCTCCATGGGATTTAACCCTAGTTCTCCAGGCTCTGACTGGTCCTCCCTTTGAGCATGCAGCTTCGGTTGACTTAGTTTGTATCTTGGAAAACTGCCTTCCTGATTGCCATTACTTCAGCCAGAAGAATATCGGAGCTTCAGGCTCTTTGCAGTAAGCCCCCATAAATCATTTTTCATAAAGGCAGAGTTTCCCTTAGGACTAACCCCTCTTTTCTACCTAAAGTGGCTTCCGAAGCCAATATCAACCAATCTATCAACCTGTCTGTTGTCTTCTCTAATTATCTCATCAAAGGAGAGTATAGACTCCATTGTTTGGATGTACTTAGATGGTTACAATTTTACCTACACAGAACAGCTGTTTTTCGAAAATCGGAACAGCTCTTCGTTTCATTTGCTAAGTCCTGTCTGGGTAAACCAGTGACTAAGGTAACCTTAGCTAGGTGGACTTCACAATGCGTTCTACTTGCGTACAGAAGCTCTGGTTGACCTGAGCCCGTGCGTGTTCGGGCACTCTACCTGTTCTGTGGCTACTTCTGCGGCCTTCTGGTCGAAGGTCCCTCTGGATGACGTGTTTAGCTGCTACTTGGGCTTCCTCTCACTTTCATTGCACATTATAAATTGGATCTGATTTCCAGGGGAAGGGCGTCCTTTGGCTCTGCAGTGCTCCGGAATATCCTCCCATAAGGGCCTCCCAAGTTGTGGTAGCTGGGGACTCTGTCCCACAGGTTGCTGATCAAATGAAGTTAACTACTTCAGATAAAGAAGTTACGTACTCACCATAACGTTCCATCTGAGTAGGTAACTTTATTTGTCTGCAACCAGCCATCCCTCCATCCCCCGGACCTTTACTTCATTCTTGAAGGATCATGATATGTCACTTTCCAGATTACATCAGGTGGAATGTTCAGGTAGTTCTTCCTTGTGTTATAGTAGTGTGGTATGATACTATGGCAAACTCTGAGTGTTAGGGAGATAGCAGGGCATTATGTGTGGGGGAGGAGCTGGGAGCTCGGTTCTTTGCTAGGATAGCTGCCGGCTCTTATCCGAATCGGATCAGATACCAACAGGTTGCAGACAAATTAAGTTACCTATTCAGATGGAACGTTCTGGTGAGTACATAACTTCTTTTTTTTGTGTATGCATGCTTATTGGCATAATTTAGCCTATCATTTTAGGGGCACCTAACATCTAGGGCAAGAAAAACTGAAGAAAATGGCGTCTGCTGCATCTTTTATAGCCCTGGCACAGTGACGTCAGGGAAGAGGCGACAGCAACTGACGCTGGACCTAGACTTTGGAACTTGGGCCGACTGCGGGTAGCCTGCCAGCAGGATAACCCAATTGTAATGACTTCAACAGTGAATACACTCTAACATCTACATGTATGGTAAGTACACAACTGTACTATTTCCACAGTACTAAGTGAGGTCATACAGGCTGAGCATAATACTCTAGCCCCGTCCCGGTCAAGGCAACACTGGATGTTCATGTTTCACTGTTGCAGTCATCACCTGTGGGTTATCCCTGCTGTGGTAGCCTTCGGCTGACCCAAATAGGGTACACAATCAACACGAAGAAATGACACCCTCAAGGAAGATAATTTTCTTTGGAGCCATGCTGGACACATCCCAAATGACCTTCCTATACCCAGAAAACCAGAGCTTCCTGCCTCTCTACTTTACCCAGCTTGCTTCCAGAAGTCACCTAACCATGAGGAAGTTCCTGTAAGCCTTTGGGTACATGGCATCTTGCATCCTTCTAATTATTCTGGCCAGGCTTAACATGTGAAAACTTCAGTGGTATCTAAAGAACCTTTGGTGTCAGCACTCAATCTCGAGACCTCTCTCTCTCTCCCTCTGATCCCCTGTGTAAGGGCTGAGATTAGTGTTTCACTGTTGCAGTCATTGCACTTGGGTTATCCTGCTAGCAGGCTACCCGCAGTTGGTCCGAATTCCAAAGTCCTGGTCCGGCATCTATTGCTGTCGCCTCTTCCCTGACAGTGCGCCAGAGGTATAAAAGATGCAGCCGACGCCATTGCTGCGCGGTGCCCGAAGCAAAAGCAGTTCGCAAGTGCCGGTCGGCAGACTCCTGAGATTTTCAAAATCGAGTTTCAGATCCGAAGTCTTTAATAAAGCTAAGTACCCCGTTGGGGAAACTTTTTTCTTGCTCCAGACAGAGGTCAGAAAAAGTTAACAATTGTATTTCTTGTGGGAAGCAAATACCTTATAAGGATTTCCATTCTTACTGTATTCCTTGCTTTAGGCCCTGACCACGAAGTTGCTAGTTGTCTATTTTGTGCTAGATTTGACCAACGCCCTAAGCGTCGGTACGACTTTGCTCTTCATTATTTTGGCAGAAGGTTTAACTACATAATGCTGTCAGAACAGACTGGAATTCATAAAAACCGCAAGGATAAAGACATGGACAAGCATCCGAGGTCCAAAACCGATGACGAAGCCTCTTCTAGGCCAGTCTCCGGTTCACTGGTGCTCAGTGAAGCGCTTTCGCACCCGCTGACTCCGCTACCTCAGAGCCACAGGCCGCCTCAGACTCTCACGTGGAGACAGCTAGGCCTCTGGATACTCAAGGTATTGGCCCTTCAGAGGATAATCCCTCAGATGGGTCCGGAGCCGCTGAGCAGGCATCTGCTTCTGAGGGTGTCTTCAGACCTACACAGATGTTCTGCGTCTCACATTGCTGCAGTCATAACCTGTGGGTAGTCCGCTGTCCTCGATCGGCCCGAATACCAAAGAGCTGGGCTGGCGTCTGTCATTGTCGCCTAGAGCTGACATCAGTACGTCGTATTACATAAGCGCATGACCGACGCCATATCCTCAGTCTTTCTTGCCGCGTGGTCCGAAGCAGAAGCAGCGTTTGCAAGTGCTGTTCGGCGTTCTGAAATTTTCATTTATCGAGTTTCAGACCGAAGACCAAGTTGGGCTAAGTACCCCGTTGGGGAAATCTGTTTTTTCTTGCCTCAGTTATCCGGATGTCAGAAAAAGTTAATAATTGCATTTCTTGTGGGAAACAGATACCTCATAAGGATTTTCATTCTTTGTGTATTCCTTGCTTAGGGCCTGAGCACGACATGGTCGGGTGTTGCTTTTGTGCTAGATTTAATAAGCGCACCATTAAACGGAGATTAGACTGTGCCAGGCTTGTTTTTGGTAAAAGGTGTAACTATAACATGCCGTCGGATCCTCCGACGCCCGCTACCGCTAAAAAGCGTAAAGATAAATCTTTGAAGTCTAAGCAGGATGAGTTGTCCGTTGCGGACGCCTGTTCTTCGGAGCCTCCGGTTGAACCTGTGGATCCTGCTGAGGGTTCGGCTGAATTCCATGGGGAACCTTTACTTTTACAGTAGTTGGCCTCTCAGGAGTTAGGCCCGGCTGAAGGTGCTTCTCAGGTGTCTGTAGTTCCATCTTTACAGAAGGTTATTAGGCCTTCTACTTCAGCGGCTAAAGCTCATGCTAAGGCCAAACCTTGTCATGTTGGCCCTGGTCATAGTTCTAGCTCTCCAGCCCCTGTTCCTAAAAAGCATATGTTAAAAATGGCTGAGGACTTGATTACTTTGATCAGGGGTTCTATGCCCCCCCGGAGAAGAGGCCTAGGGTGGAGGCAGATTTAGAGGGGATGGATCATTCCTCTGACTACTCTGATTCCTCAGCTGAGGAAATTCACGAATTCCCTTCTTATTTGGATTCGGATGCAGAGGACTCCTGTCCTTCTGCTTCTCCAGAGGATTTTTCTTTTTCTGAGACTTTACATTCCATGAGGGAGCATTTCAAGTGGGAAGGTCAGGATTTTTCGGATTCTCGGAAACGGCTTAGGGAATTTTTGTTTCTGCCACAGCATAGGCCCTTGGCTATTCCTCCTGTCTTAGAAGTTGTTCAGGATGTTTTTTCTGAATCTTCCCTTAATCCTGATTCTTTACCTCCTGAGTTCCTGAAGCACACAAGTATTTGTACAAGAGTCCTAGAGCTGATCCGGAAACTATTACTCAAGGTCTGAAGGGTATTAGGGCTTCTGTGGCTAAGAGTCCAGTTCCTTTGGATAAAGATTCTAGAGCTTTAGATAGATGGGGGAAAAAAGTGTACACCTCCTCTACGTTAGCTATGAGGGCTTTGAATTGCCAATTTCATATGCTGAAGTATCAGAATTTTTTGTTAGGCCAATTGCAATCTAAGGTGGATGCTTTATCTGAGGGTATAGAGTGTAAGGAGCTTCAGGAGTTGGTTCATGCATCAGATCAAGTTGGCAAACATTCTTTGCAGTGTGGTTTCGATGCTCTTCAGGCTGCATCCAGGGTGGCTGCTACAGGTTCAGTTATTCGTAGGCATGCCTGGCTTAGGGATCAAAATTTGTCAGAGCATGTTAAGGCTCTGATTTTGGATGCTCCTCTTCAATCCGAAGTACTTTTTGGTCCTTCTGTGGAATCTGTTTTGAAAAAGATTGAAGATAAGGCCTAAGTCTATGCAGACGGTCAAAGATTTTATGCAGGTGCAGCCCCCTAAGTTTAGTAGGAATTGGCCTGCTAGAGGATGGTCTTTTCCTTCTTCGGATCATCAGTCTAAGGGCAGGTCTAGGCGTGGTAGAGGCAGAGCTCACGCTCAGGGTTCTAGGACTTGGAGTTCTCCTGCGCAGTCTTCTGGTGAGGGCAGGGGTCAGCCTTTTCGTAAACAGTCCCAATGACCTGTATCTTCCGCTGCCAGACCCTTCTCTACTGGCAGCTCCTCTAGGAGGAAAGTTGGGACTTTTCAAACAAAACTGGCATTTGGTCACCCAGGACAAATGGGTGTTGGATATAATAAATCACGGCTACAAGTTTTATTTTCACTTTTCCTCCTTTCAAAGGCATGCCGGATGTGCCTCCTCAGCAAAGGATGGAGGCTCAGGAGCAAATTTCTTTACTTTTACAGATGGGGGCAATTCAGGTGGTCCCTCCGTCAGAAGTAGGCCTAGGTTTTTATTCCCGTCTATTCCTAGTGCCAAAGAAAGGAAACACTTGGAGGCCAATTCTGGATTTGTCCATTCTCAATACCTACCTAGACATTCCAAAGTTCAAGATGTTAACATTACAACAACTTCTGCCTATGCTGGGCAAAGATCACTGGATGGTAACCCTGGATCTCAGAGGCCTATCTTCACATCCCTATCAGGCCCAGCTGCAGGAGATTCCTGAGATTTCGGGCTGGTACTTCTCATTATCAGTTCTCTGCATTGCCCTTTGGCTTATCTGCTGCACCCAGAGTATTCACAAAAGTTCTGGCTCCTGTAATTGCTTTTTTCAGACAGAGAGGAATACAAATTTATCCTTATCTGGACGATTGCCTGATTCTTGCTCAAAACAAAGACAAGTTACTACAACATCTCCAGTATGTAATGACAGTTTTCAGGTGCCTAGGGTATTCTGTGAACGAAATAAAGTCCAGTCTAGTGCCCTGTCAGGACATGTGCTTTCTGGGTGTGAGACTGAATACAGCTTCTCAGATGGCATTTCTGACCCCGGACAAACAAAGAACTCTTCATCTATACTTCCAGCAGTTATCAGTAATGTCCAGGCTGACTGCAGGGACAGTCCTTCAAGCCTTGGGGTTCATGGCATCTTGCATTCTAGTACTTCCCAATGCCAAACTGCATATGAGGAAGCTACAATGGTATCTCAAAAGTGTGTGGACTCAACACTGCCACGGTTTGGACACTGTCATTCGGATTATACCTTGCATCCAGAAGGAATTCTTGTGGTGGGCTCAGGAATGTCACCTAAACAAGGGACTCTCTGTGACCCGACCAGAGGCAAGTCAGATCCTAACGACTGACCCGACCAGAGGCGAGTCAGATCCTAACGACAGATGCCTCGGACTTGGCTTGGGGAGCACACTTCAATGGGAAATGGATACAAGACATGTGGCCTCCCAAACTACTACATTTGCATATCAACATGGAGATGTTAGCAGTCCAATTTGCTTTGATGGCCTTCAAGGATCTACTGCAGCCGGGACAGGTGTTAATTCAAACAGACAACACAACAGTCATGTGGTACATCAACAAGCAGGGGGGAACCCATTCCTACCCTCTTTGCAGATGAGCAATGGTTTTGTGGGAAACTTCTCTGAGTTTGCAAATCAGTCTTCAAGCACGGTTTCTGCCAGGAGCACAGAACTCCCTAGCAGATGTACTGAGCAGGCAAATTGTGGATCCCCACAAGTGGAAACTGGATTCTCAGGTATTCAAACAATTGACCGTGGCTTGGGGAACTCCAGACATAGATCTGTTCGCTTCTCCACTGAATTTTCAACTGCCAAAATTTTGCACAAAGATGTTCCACCCAAATGCTTGGAAAGTGGATGCTCTATCTTTCAGTTGGAACAACCTTCACGTTTATGCTTTTCCTCCTCTGCCTCTTCTTCCCAAGGTACTCTTAAGTCAGGCGGGACAAGCCTTGCATGATTCTAATAGCACCAGATTGGCCATGTCAACATTGGTATCCTCTGCTGAGGAGTTTAATTCGGGAGCCTCCTTGGCTTCTGCCACAGGTTCCTCATTTGTTATCCCAGTCAAACAATCATTTTCTCAACGTTCGGGTGCAGTCCCTGCATCTGACAGCCTGGCGTATTCGGTGATGGAGCCGGTGGGGTCTCAGCTTCCTCAACAGGTTTTAGATGTCATTTTGGAAGCCAGGCGGCCTAGTACTAGAAAAGTTTATGCTGTTAAATGGAAGAGATTTTTTCTTTGGAGCACAGCAAAGGGCTTTGATGTTTCAGTGCCTAATTTGAGTTTTGCACTACAGTATCTTACTGAATTACTGGACAAGGGTTTGTCATTCTCTTCTGTGAAGGTTCATGCTGCAGCCATTTCTGCTCACTATGATTGTGACCCTCCTTTATTTTCTCACCCTTTGTTCAAACAATTTCTTAGAGGGGCAAAGAATATAAGACGCCCACGTAGAGCTCCTACTCCTTCCTGGGATCTCAATTTTGTGTTGGAGAAGCTTACTTTACCTCCTTTTGAACCTGCAGCTACGTCTGAATTGAAGTTTTTGTCTTGGAAGACTGCTTTTTTGTTGGCCATTACTTTTGCTAGGAGGGTATCTGAATTGCAGGCACTCATGGCAGTTGAACCCTTTCTGATATTTCATAAGGATAGAGTTTCTTTGCGAACTAACCCTACTTTTATGCCTAAAGTGATTTCTAATGTGGCCTTGAACCAGTCTGTTCATTTGCCTACCTTTTATGCTGATCCCCAAAATAAGGGGGAAAAAGTCTTGCATTCTTTGGATATCCACAGGCAGTTACGTTACTATTTGAGCAGAACTAAGGAGTTCAGACAGACTCAACAGTTATTTGTTTCTTTTGCTTTGGGTTCACAAGGGAAAGCTGTTTCAAAGCAGACTATTTCAAAGTGGATTGGTCAATGTATTGCTTTTTGTTACTCTCATCATGGGAAGAATGTTCCTGCTGGGATCAGACCTCATTCTACTAGGGCTACTGCCACGTCTACTGCTTTTTTGAGGGGTGTAGCTACTAAGGATATTTTGGAGGCAGCTACTTGGAGTTCAGTACACACTTTTACTAAGCATTACCATCTCCCTCTTTATTCCAAGTCCAGGGCTGGGTTTGCCACTGCAGTTTTACAGGGCATGTTAGCAGCTCCTAATGCTATTTAGTTTGCCAGCCTTCCTTTTCCTTTGCTTTGGGATTCTACCCACAGGTTATGACTGCAGCAATGTGAGACGAAGAACATAGTACAGTTTTGTACCTACCATAAATGTAGATGTTCGAGGATCTACATTGCTGCAGTCCACTTATCCCTCAATCCTTCCCCTCTATAGTTTGTGGTTGCTGTGTTTTTTATTTTAGGATTATCTTTGTTTCCACACTGGTAGTTGGGCGTTTACTATTTTGGCTCTGGCCTTCTTTCATTCTTAGGTCTTCTGACATCTGGGGCAAGAAAGACTGAGGATATGGCGTCGGTCATGCGCTTATGTAATACGACGTACTGACGTCAGCTCTAGGCGACAGTGACCGACGCCAGCCCAGCTCTTTGGTATTCGGGCCGATCGAGGACAGCGGACTACCCACAGGTTATGACTGCAGCAATGTAGATCCTCGAACAGCTACATTTATGGTAGGTACAAAACTGTACTTTTTATATAAAGCCTACTTTAGCATCCAAGGCAAAGTCTAAAACAGTTGTAAAGACAAGGAAACCAGTGCAACATTCTCCAGGACAGGCTTCTATGCCTATGAAACAGATGCTCACAATGACCGAAGACCTAATTACTTTGATCAGGGGTTCCCATCCCCCTCCTGATAAGAGGCCTAGGCAATACACTGAATATGATTCCTCTGATCAGGTTTCCATTTCATCTGATTCCTCTTCTGATCAGAGATATTCTGTTCCTCCCTATGAGGATTCTGATGCTGAAGATTCTATTCTTGCAGCTTCTCCTCCTGAGGACTATTCTTTTGGGGAAACTGCATACCATGAGGGAGCATTTCCATTGGGAGAGCCAGGATTATTCCGTTTCTAAGAAAAGACTTGGAGACTTTCTTTTACTTCCTCAGCACAAACCTCTTGCAATTCCCACTGTTCTAGACATAGTAGATGTTTTTCCAGAGTCCGGCCTGTCTCCAGACTCTCTACCTCCTGCCCCTGTTAAGCTGGACAGATACTACAGGGTCCAGACTTCCATAAATTTCTTTGCAAAACCCTGCTGCTTACTCGGAAACTATCTCACAGGGTCCCCAAAGGGGTCAAGGCTGCTTCTGCCAAAAACCCTGTCCCCTCAGACAGAGATTCTAGGGCTTTGGACAGTTGGAGGAAAAAAGTTTACACTTCTGCTACCTTGGCTGTAAGGACTTTAAGTTGTCAGTTTCATATGCTCAAATATCAGCAATACTTAATGTTTGTGTTGAAACAAAAAATGTTGACAAATTCTGAATGTTCTGAGAACAAAGATTTGCATAATGTATTGCATGCAGCTGAACAAGTGGGAAAACATACTTTGCAATGTGGCTATGATTCACTGGAGACCTCGTGCAGGGCCGCTGTTACAGGTTCTGTTATTAGAAGGCATGCTTGGTTAAAGGAACAGAATCTGCCTGATCATGTTAAAGCAAAATTATTGGATGCTCCATTACAGCATGATACTTTGGTGTTGAGGCAGAAAAGGTGTTAAAGAAAATGGAGGATAAGGCAAAATCTATGCAGACAGTGAAGGATTTCTTACAGGTACAGCCACCCAGATTTAGCAGGAACTGGCCCTCTAAGAATTGGTCCTTTCCAGTGTCAGACCACAGAGGCAGATTCAGACGCCCTAGAGGCAGGCAGCAGCCCCAGGGCTCATACAGGCCCAAACAATGGGGTGCTTCTACCTCCAAAAGCGAAGAAGACAAATCACAACCTTATAGAAAACAGTCCCAATGACTTCCCTCTGCCAATGCCAAGCACTTATTTTTTTGCAGCACCCTTAGGGGGAAAGCTAGCATTTTTTTCACGAAACTGGCACAAGATCACCCAGGACTAATGGGTCTCAAATGTAGTCTCTCAGGGTTACAGGTTCTACTTTCACAATGTAGTCTCTCAGGGTTACAGTTTCCACTTTCACACCCTTCTAAAGGCAAAAGGCATGCCACACCTGCCACGCAATCAATGGCAAGATGCACAAAAACAAGTTTCATCTCTCATGGACATGGGGGCTATTCAGCCAGTGCCACACCAAGAGCAGGGACAGGGATTTTACTCAAGACTTTTCTTTTTACCAAGAAAGGACAAAGCCTGGAGACCAATTCTGGACCTGTCTATTCTAAATACTTTTCTGGACATCCCAAAATTCAAAATGTTGACTCTACAGCAGCTTCTGCCCATGCTGGACAGGAAGGCTTGGCTTGTAACTTTGGACCTCAGAGGCAAACCTGCATGTCCCAGTCGGACAGTCTTGCAGAAGATACCTCAGATTCATAGCTGGCTCACTGCACTTCCAATTCTCTGCACTGCCCTTTGGCTTATCTACTGCGCCCAGGGTCTTCAAAAAGTGCCTGGCACCAGTAATTGCATTTTGCAGACAAAGAGGAATTCAAATATACCCTTACTTGGACGACTGCCTTATTCATGCAAAAGACAAAGATATTCTACTACAGCATCTTGCATTTGTAAAAAGATTACTAATTTGCCTAGGGTACACAATAAATGAAAATAAATCAAAACTAGTACCCTCTCAAGAGATAGTATTCCTGGGTGCAAGCTTAAATACAACTGCCCAGATGGCTTCTCACGCCAGACAAACAAAGGCATCTGACTTACTTCAAAGACATGGCAACAAAGACCCAGTTATCTGCAAGAAAAATTCTGCAGGCTCTGGGCTACATGGCATTCTGCATGCTACTAATTCCATATGCAAGACTGCATATGAGGAAACTACAGTGGTATCTAAAAAGTGTTTGGACTCCACATTGCCACAGTAATTGCTCTCATTCCCTGCCTGCAACAGGAATTTCAATGGTCTGCACAGGCCTGTCACTACAACAAGGGACAGCCATTCACCTTACCCACTGCCAGGCAAACACAGATGCATCATATTATGCATGGGGGGCGCACATGGCAGGAAAATGTATTCAGGGCACATGGCCCACAAACCAAATGCATCTTCATATCAATCAAAAAGAGATGCAAGTTGTGCAAAATGCCCTGACAGCCTTCATCCAGGACAATTACTGATGGACTGACAATACTACAGTCATGTGGTACATAAGCAAGGGTGCACACATTCCTACCCCCTCTGCAGGCAAGCCATGACTTTGTGGAACACAGCATTGACTTATCAAGTACATCTGCAAGCACAATTCCTGCCAGGAAAGCAAATACTTTGGCAGACGAACTAAGCAGAAACCTCATGGTTCCTCACGAGTGGAAACTGGACCCACAAATCTTCAACATAACAGGGAAATGGGGATGCCCAGAGATGGATCTATTCACTTCCCCTCAACTGCCAGCTACAGAGATTCTGCACTCGGACTTATCACAAGCAAGCATGGAAAGTGGATGCCCTTTCATTCAGCTGGAAAGCCCTTACAGTATATGCGTTCCCTCCTCTGCCTCTCCTCTCCAAGGTGTACTCCTTAAGGTCAGACAAGAGAAGCCGAAAATGATATTGATTGCCCTAGACTGGCCACGCCAGCACTGGTACCCAAATCCTGAAGAGCTTGTCTCAAGGCCCAGCCTGGACATTGCCTCTCATACCTCATTTGCTGACCCAACAGAACAATTGGATTCTGCACAGCCAACTCAGAACCCTAAATCTGGCTGCATGGCGGATAATGTAATCATTCAGAACACATCTCTCTAAAGCAGTTATGGATGTTATTTTGGAGGCCAGGAGGCCCAGCACCAGAAAATCTTATGCAGACAAATGGAAGAGATTCTGTGCTTGGAACCAAGCGCAGGGAATTGACTCACTTGAACCAAATATTCCTCAGATTTTGCAATACCTAACTGAGATGCTGGATAAAGGCCTATCCTTCTCATCAATTAAGATCCATGCTTCTGCCATTTCAACTCCTTACAATATGGAACCACCTATTGTTTTCTCATCCTCTAAGACAGTTTCTCAGAGGGGCCAAAAACAAGACCTCCAAGGAGAGCCCCAATACCTACATGGGACCTCAATTTTGTCTTGGAAAAACTCACTGCCTCCTTTTGAGCCTGCCAATACAGCAGATTTGAAATACTTGTTATGGAAAACCACTCTTCTAGCAATAACTTCAGCAAGAAGAGTCTCAGAGTTGCAGGCACTAATGGCTGTGGAACCATTTATTATTTTCCATCAGGACAGGGTTTCTCCAAGGACAAACCCGACATTTATGCCTAAGGTAATGTCCAGCGTGGCTCTTAACCAAACCATACATTTGCCTACTTTTTATCCAAACCCACAGAATAAGGGGGAGAGACTTCTGCATACTTTGGACATGCACAACAGCTACGCTTTTACTTGGACAAGACTAAAGCATTCAGAAGGACTGAGCAACTCTTGGTGGCATATGCTGCAGGTTCCCAAGGAAAAGCCATTTCAAAGCAGACTATTTAAAAATGGATAGGCCACTGCATTCGTTTCTGCTATTCACAACATGGCAAATCAGTGCCCAAGGGCATTAGACCACATTCTACCAGAGCAGCAGCCACTTCAGCAGCCTTCCTCAGAGGAGTACCAACCAAGGATATTTTGGAGGCTGCAACATGGACTTCAGTGCACACTTTTTTTACAAAGCACTACCATTTACCTCTCTACTCTAAATCCAGAGCAGGCTTTGCTGCTGCAGTTCTGCAGGGTCTCATAGCCACTCCAAACTCTATTTAGGCCCAGCCGCCCAACCTCAGCTTTGGGATTCAACCGAAGTGTAATGACTGCAACAGTGAAACACGAACATAGTACAGTTGTGTACCTACCATAAATGTAGATGTTTGAATGTATTCACTGTTGCAGTCCAGGTTACCCTCCCACCATCCCCCTTTCTCTTTGCTGGGACTTATCTGTACCTATCTATTCTATACAGCCTATGTGGTGTATTTGCTTGTAAGATGAAGGTTATGTGCGTGCTTTTTTATGATCAGAATTTTTACAGCCTTCCCTTTTGGGGGCACCTGACATCTGGGGCAAGAAAAACTGAAGAAAATTTCATCTGCTGCATCTTTTATACCCCTGGCGCACTGACATCAGGGAAGAAGCGACAGCAACCGACGCCGGACCAGGACTTTGGAATTTGGGTCTGACTGTTGGTAGCCTGTCAGCAGTATAACCCAAGTGTAATGACTGCAACAGTAAATACACTCTAATATCTACATTTATGGTAGGTACACAACTGTACTTTTCTCTGGTGGCCAGGGGCCTGTGCCAAGAACAAGGGTCTTCCCTTCGCCCTGCTGGGCAGACCATTACCACAGACTCCTCAGACATTGCTCGGGGTGCTCATCTAGAAGGCATGTGCACCCAAGGTCTTTGGGATGCCCAGCACCTTCCCTTGAACATGAACCAGAAGGAAATGGCAGCACAAAAGGCTCCGACATTCTTCAAACCCCATCTCAAGCCAGGGGTGGTTCTCATCAAAACAGACAATACCACAGTAAGGTACATCAACAAACATGGAGGGACCCAATCTTGCCCTCTGTGCAGGCTGGCAATGAACCTCTGGCTGACTGCCTCTTCCAATGGGATTACACCTGATAGCCCATTACCCTACCAGGGATAAACATCCTGGCAGACCACTTATCCAGAAACTTACTGGACCCTCACGTATGGCAGCCCCACAGAAATTTCTTTACAGATCACTCTGGAGTGGGGGACTCCAGCGGTCGATCTCTTAGCTTCGCATCTCAACCATCTGTTGAAAAAATTCAAGGACTATCGCCACCTAGCGTGGAAGATAAATTCCTTGACCTTCCCCTGGAACACCCTCTGTGTACCTATTCCCTCCTCTGCCTCTTATTCCCACGGTACTGATCAGAATAGGGGAGGAGAGACCAAAGGCCATCCTCAATGCTCCAGGTTGGTCTAGGCAGCATTGGTACCCTTTACTGCGCAGCCTTACATTACAGCATCCCAGGTAGCTTCCCCTGATCTCAAACCTCGTGACTCAGTTAGGGGGGTGCTGCACCTAGACTTGCAGACTCTGTGTCAGCATGGCTAATGCCGTAAAGGCAAACAAGGGGCCCTAGTTGAGCAAACAGGTCCTAGGCATCACAGAGGCCAGAAGATACAGCACCAGAAAATCTTATGCAGGAAAATGGAAAAGATTCTGCTCCTGGAGCCCAGTCCAAAGGGGGGGCAGTACCTCACAACCTTCCATCCCTCTTATCCTGGACTACCTAGCAGAGCTACATAATAGTGGCCTCTCCTTCTCCTATTAAAATCCACGCCTCAGCCATTTAGGCTCATGTTGACACAGATCAGCCCCTGTTTCTTCCCATCCTTTGATCAAACTATTCCTCGGAGAAGCTTCTAATATCGGACCTGCCAGAAAGCCACACACGCCAGCCTGGGGCCTGAATTATATTTTGGAAAAACTAACCTTACCATCCTTCGAACCTGCTGCTTCAGAACTTGAAGTACCCTTCCTGGAAGACTGCTTTTCTCCTAGCTATCACCTCAGCCAGAAGGGTTTCAGAACTTCAGGCACTGATGGCCATTGAGCCCTTCATTTTCCATGCATACAGGGTCTCCCTGAAGATTAACTCCTCCTTTATGCCCAAGGTGGTATATAATGTGACTCTCAACCAGGCCATGCATTTACCCACCTTCTTGCCTAACCCTCAGAACAAGGAGGAAAGAATTTTGCACTCACTAGACGTGCACAGACTGCTCCGATACTATCTGGACCGTATTAAACCCATCAGGAAATCAGACCAACAACTTGTCAGCTTTGCTCCAGGGGCAGAGTGGAAGCCCTTTCCAAGCAAACCATTTCTGCTACAGATTACACGGAAACCATCCCCTAAATTTATTGGAACCATTCCGCTATTGCAGCCTCCACTTCCACAGCATTCCTCAGAGGAGTTTCCACTGGGAACATCCTGGAAGCTGCCACCTGGACTTCTGTCCGTACCTTTACCAAGCATTACCACCTACCTCTTTTCTAAGGCTAGGGCAGGGTTTGCCTCTGCAGTTTTGCAGGGCATGCTGACCTAGGCCTTGGTCTTACTAATCCTACCACCCCTCTCCTCAGCTTTGTGAATCCTCCCACAGGTGATGACTGCAAGTGAAACATGAAGAACATAGTACAGTTGTCATAAATGTAGATGTTAGTGTATTCACTGTTGCAGTCCTAGTTACCCTCCCTCCTTTCCCCCTTGTATCTTCTTTCTTTAGGGAGATATAAGCTTCTCAAGGTGGCTTTTAACCACCATGACCTCTTTACCATATTACTTGATCTTCTGATTAGGGCAAGAAAAACTTATGTAATGGCATCTGCTGCCTTGCTTTATAGCACTGATGATGTGACGTCAGTCAGGAAACATTAGCAGCTGATGCAGAAAAACATGGACTCTGGTATTCGTGCCAGCTGAGGGCTACCACAGCAGGGATAACCCACAGGTGATGACTGCAACAGTGAATACACTCTAATATCTACTTTTATGGTAAGTGTACACAACTGTACTTTATGCCCCCTCTTGACTCTCAGCAAGGGAAGCATTACAATTTCCACAGGTGATGGACCTTCTCACCCAGGTCAAAGGAGTCCGTCATCTGTCATTACCTGTCCATTCTCTCATTGCATGGAAGTCTAACTTTTAATCAAGTAATGCGGACTACTCTGCAGAAGTGCTGTCTGTCTTGAGATGCAAGCAAACCTAATACTAGAAAGTGGAAAAGATTTTTGTGGTGCAAGAAAAATGACTAGTTCTACCAGTATTAAGCTGCAAATGTTGGCTGTCTTGTCTTGCTTGCTCCTCCCCTCCATTCTCTGCAACACCTGATGCAATTTCTAAAATGGGTTGTACATTGAAGGTCCCCCAGGAGAAATCCTTTCCTTGAATGTAAGCTGTGCACATTGCCACCTCCTTGAGCCATCAGCCTCTGCTCCTTAAGTTGCTCACTTGGATTTCAGTAGGGTAGTCTTCCATCACCTCAGCCAGGCAGGTTTCATCTACAATCTCTGTGCAAAGAACCTTCACTGTAAAGCTGAGAAAATCCTGCATTTCCTGGATGTATATTGCCCAGGTAATACGTGATCTAATTTCCCAAATGCAGCAGATTGACTACTAGTAGCCAGTGCAGAAGGGAAAGACAGACCAGTTTCCAAGCGGACAATCCTAAATGGCTAGGTATTTCAGAAAGTAATGCAGTTTGCTGTTATGGTAAATCATTATTAGCCAATGTAAGACCTCTTGCCTCCACACAGTACAGCCATCAGTGGCATCCTTAGAGGTGTCCTTGCCTGTCCACACTTAGTAAATACCATTATTTGGACAATCCCTCCAGGGCTAGAGCAGATTTTGCTACTGCTGTTGTACAAAACCTGCTTTCTTGTGAGCCTCGAGACACCCCCCCCCCCCCAAAACTTGTAGCTTTGGGAGTCTTCCTCAGAATTACTACTGCAACATTGACTATGAAGAACATAGTACAGTTGTCGCACTTTCCATAATTGCAGATGTCCAAGTGGATTAGTGTTGCAGTACAAACCCCCACCCTTCTATCCCTGCATTTCCTGGCCTCTACACATGCTGAGTGGACCGATCTGGCAGATGGTCTTTATCCACCACCATCCCCTACTTGTTATCCCATAGTTGGAACCTTCCCTTAACCCTGATTAAAGCTGATATCTAATAGGTTCAGGGTGTCCTTGGGCATCAGGCAGCTGTTCACTGCCTAGAAAGACCTGAAGGTGGTGTCCATAAAGACACCCCATTATACCCTGACTTCTATCTTTGGGCATCCATTGGTGCTACGATGGCATGACTCTCTCTTAAATTCTGGAGTTTGTGTGCAGGTCACAAAGAATGCGTTCTGCAGCTTAATTATTGCAAAAAATCAGGACCTAGTCGAGGGTCTGATGTGTTGACATGTGCAAGGTGGATGCATGTAGATTTTAATGTTTCTTATACAGAGTACACCTCAACAGAGTTAATCAGTAGAACAGTGAAACATAGATTGTAGAAGTACTTCTACTAATTCTGTGGAGATTTCCACAGCAAATTGAGCTGCAACTATAATACTAATGTGACATTCGCATTTGACAAGTATAAGGATGTTTTTATTATGCACTTATTTGCATGTTCACAACTTTTTGTGTAATAGGATAAGATTGGTAGGACTCTGCCTGATGGCAGGTAAAGGTAGGTAGGAGTGAAAGCTAAGTGAGGATATTAGTTTTTGGTTACGGTAGTCACCATAATCTTTAAGATGGGTTACATTTTGTTAAGTTCCTTATGTCAAGGGGAGGTGATTCCAGTTGAACAGCGCAATTCTGCACAAGTAGTTTTGTCCAGTGTGACAGAACTGAGGTCTGTCATTTTGTCTGCAAGTTATAATGAGCTAATCTTAAACTCATTAACAAGAGTAACGTGCTATAAGATTTTTTTAAAATAAAATTGTAGGGGTGGGGGCTGCTGATCTAAATGTACCACTTTTTTGGTTTGCAGACAATGAATTGAGGGAATAAGGATGGAGGACCACTATCGGATATCGTATGTGATAAATCAAATGTGCCTAGTAAGGAGGACAAAACAAGGGCAGCTAGATGGGCCATTTCTGAAACAATATTTAAAATTCCACTACTAGAAATTAATTGGTGGTTTACATGACATTCACTATAAATGGCTAAATATTTTTTCCTCTTTGTCACAGGAGTGGTCGATTTGCCAGAAGAAAACAGAGAGGCCGCATACAATGCTATTACACTGCCAGAAGAGTTCCACGATTTTGATCAGCCTTTGCCAGACTTGGAGTAAGATACAACTTTCTTTGGCAGCTTAGTTTGCTTTAGTACTAATTGCCTCCAAGCAGAAAGCTGTGTAAAATTGAGTTCTGAAATAGGTGGTATTGTTTACCTCATACAACCCATCTTTATGTAGTACAGAGGGGTATATATTGAATGTTTGAACATTCAAAATTTTGAGTGCCATATGGTCTACACCATATGATTGTTTTTTGAATGTTTGAACGTTGTAACCGAGATCTCCGTACAGTGTGGAATCAGAAGATCTCTTCTGCACTGTAGTGCGATCTCAGAGTTGGTATATTTAAGGAGCGGTGGGGGGTGGGGTGCAGGTAGGTGTTTTGTGTAGTTTACTTTTTTTATTAGATATTCAAACTTTAGAAAGTTCGATTATATGGCTTCAACCATATGACAGTCGCAGTTTCAAAGTTCGATTATCTAATATAGAGACCCAGTACAGAGTTTTTCTTGACTGGGAAGAGTTTAAATTGGATAGCAGCTTGGAGTGCAGAGATGCACCATGCCACTGCATTGAGTTCCAAATGGTGTATGCTTGCTTGTGTTTTTATAGATATCTTGAAAGAGATCACTGTTGCAGTATTCCGAAGAGATGGTTTTCAGCATTTGTCTGTGCGGAGTACCAAAGCTTAATCCTTCCCTGGATCATGCATATGAGCTTGGCTTGCAAACGTAAGGTTATGTAGTTGGACATGTGAGCATAGATCCCCAGACTATACCGCATCCAGCCTATACAAAGGTCTCGCACCCATCAGACTGATTAGTTGGTACCATAGCTACTCAAGAAACAAGTTCCCCATTAGGGAACCTTGCTTTACTTATCAATTCTATTGCAGTATCTGCTAGATGTCAGCTAGGAGGAGTATGTATGAGTGCAGAAAGCAATTCCGTGGAGACCTCCATACCCAGTGTCTTTTCTTGACATGGAGCACTACAAGACCTGCCCCATTTACCAATCATTTGCTCCAAATTTGCTATCCCGTTTCTTCTGCTCCACTTTCATAAAGGCTCAATGTATTGAGCGTTTGGCACTCTCAAAGGTGATTGATTCCACCTTTCCGAATGTACCTCCATCTGGCAAGAAAAAAAAACTGAGTTTTAGGCCTGACACTGTCTACCTATTCTAATTCCAGTGCACACTCTGAAGCTGTAGCACCTACAATATGTCAGGCTATAACTCTGCCCTCTACTGCATTCTTGCAAGAGGCTGTTATGGCATTGGAGGATCAAACATCTGAAGAGACCTCTTCTGCTGAGAAGGGGGAATCCACACATAATCATTGTGGAGGTACCAGAATGAATCTTGCAGATTTTAGTCAGGGTGGAGATTCCTGGAATGTTAATTGATGTAGGTTGAGTCTGAGCTGCCCCACTTGTTTCAAGTGGACATCATACCAAAGAAAAAGTGACAAAAGACTAAACATCTCTTCACCCCTCCCATTTAAAGAGGAGTGTATAGACTTCTTTCAAGGTCTGCTCAGCTATATTTATGGCCTTGAAACCACCACCTTTGTCTTGATGATCCGTCCTCTCCTACCTCTCAAAATTACTTTTACTGTGAGGATGATTCTTCTGACTCAACATTTTCTGGCTTATTTCTGTGAAGTACACTGCCTTGGTCAAGTACTGTCATATGACGACTCGTCTTTCCCGACTCCACAATAGAAGAAGCTTCTTTTGGAGAGTTTTAAACTTGAAACATTTTGAGTGGGAGTCTAGACTTCAGAGGACCAGAAATGGTACTAAAATCTTTTGGACGTAGACACTTCCACCCCTGTACCTGTCCTGCCAGTCCCAGAAGCCTTTTTGGATGCCTTTCCTCTGATTTGCAGCCTCCTGCTCTCAAAAAGTCTGATAAGATTTTCAAAGTTCAGATGAATTTAAAAAGTTAATCATATTTATCGCTGCCAGGGATATTAACTGCCAGCCAACTTCCAAAGCTTCAGGGGCCTCTTCCATGTGCCCAGATTGTGTCAAGCAGATTGAGCTGAGTTTTCCAAAAGAAAACATTTGGGTGGGAAACCCTTGTGAGAAATTGCTCACTTAAGAGGATTTTGAGGATAGACTCAATTTTTGGTTTGCTTTGGGCAAATAAGTTTCCTGTGTGTGTGTGGGGGGGTTTGATTTTCTGAAACTTACTGCTGTTATATTGTTTTCTTCAGGAAAGTTTTAAAGCTAGGAACGTTCTAATGGACTCTCAAGATTGTAAAGAACTTTAAAACAGAGCATTCATGTTTTTCTGTCAGTTTAAAAGCAGTGTAAACTAACTGAAAGCATATTTTCTGTGGAGAAATTGTTTTCCTTGGTGGGGCTTGGATAGTGTTTAGAAGTACATTTTACTGTTTTTTTTTCTCTAACAAGAAAACTTTTTGAGGCTTGGTAGTTTACAGGCTTTTGCTGTTCATCCCCTGGGAAAGAGGCACCATTTTTGGCTTGACCATGGAACAGACTGGCGGCCCCACGATCAGTCTTTCTTCCAGCTACAAAGAGAGTCAAGCAAATAGAATTCCTCCGCAGAAGGCTAGGATTTTGCGCCACAGTTGGGTGACTGTGCTGTGGCTATTTGTTGGACTTCAGACCACTCATCTTTTAACCTGGATCCTTTGGCTGTAGTACCTACAGCCACTGTGGACCGGGGATAGCCACGATATTCTTTGACTGTTGTGGTCATCACCTGAGTTATCCCTCCTGTGGTAGCCCTCGGCCGGGCCGAATACCAGAGTCAGTGTTTTTCTGTGCTGGCTGCTGTCGCTGACTGATGTCAGGTCATCAGTGCTGTAAAGCAAGGCAGCCAATGCTATTACATCATTCTATTGCTAGAATGTACCAGTGGTTTCAGTGGGAGAACACTGAGGTCAATCTCTCCAATAAGAATGAGTTGTTAAAGGATTTTACAGAGCCTACACGTATTCATCCCGCCAGCTTTTGAAAACAGTGTTAATTATGCTTGTAGTCTTCCTGTCAGCCAACTGACCAGAAAAAAAGGCAGATAGAATCGGTAAATTTTCTCAGTCTCTGAAATGTTTATATACTATTCCCAAATCTGACCCAGCAGCTACAGCCTCATTTGATCCCTCTGTTGCAAAGCTCTTTGTTAACTCCATAACTACTTTCTGATGAGGATGGGAAAGTTAAGTATGGGGGGAAAAATGTGTATACGCCTGCAACTCTGGTTTTCAGAATTTTGTATTGTCGGATGTCCTATTCCTGTGTTGTAGTATTCTAGTTTTGGGATTTCCTGCCCTCAGGCGACTTGCGTCGGCTCCTATACAAAAGCTTCAGCTTGGCTGTTGCAGCATGTGTAGGACGTCAGACACAAGACCATAAACCAGGGGCCTTAAATATGATGTCTGCACGCACAATCCTCAGAACATTTCAGCAGCAGACCTATGTATCGTACGATCGCTCCTTCACAGACGTTGCACCAGTAAAGCTAAGTAACCCGTTGGGTTTCTATTTTTTCTTGTTTTGCCGGTTGTTATTGCTTAGGCTTGGTTGTTGAAGCCTTTAGCTGATGTCCGGTAAAAAGGGAACATGCCAGTGTAGGTGCCAAATACTCCATAAGGACGCCCATGATAGGTGTGTGTTTTGCTTGGGTTGGGAACACAACCATTCCTCTTGCTCAATTTGTCAATCATTTATGCTGAAGACCATACGCAGCCGTATGAATGCTTTAAACCTCTACCTAGAAAAACAGCAACTTAAACGGTCATCCCTCCGAATGGATCCCTCATCGGAAGCCGCATCCGAATCACCACAAAAGGACAAGATTCCTAGACCTTCCTTGCCTGCCACTCCGCTTCCCGACACCCTGCCAACTGCAATCTAGGAGTTCTCGGCAAATCTGTCTATTTCAGTGACTTCCTTTAAGGAAGCCGTTAACACAGCAGTTGACCGGCACATCATCTGGGCTTGCTCAGACACAGACTACTGTCCATGTCGAGGGGGAACCAGTTTTCTGTGGTACCTCCATCCTGGCTCCAGACTTCGGAAATGTTGACTTTAAAACCTCATGCCAGGCTGGTTCCCACCGCCACCCCGGCAAAAAAGAAGCAAAAAAAAAACAAGCATACTTCCTGCTTTCCAGAAGGCCATACCAGATTGCCAGGCTTTCACTTCCTCTCTCTTGCAGGCCTCTGTGGTCCTTAGACCTTCAGCCCCCACTACTCTGCCTTTACTGAGCCCCAGGCCTGCATCTGTCTCTTCTCTCCCATCCATGACCTCTCTAGCTAGGAAGGAGAGCATGATGCTTCCTTTTCTTCCTCCAAGGACTCTCTCATGTACATCTCAGATTCTTCATCAGGAGAAGAATCTGTGGAAGGGGATTCTTCCCCCTCAGGATATTACCTTTGGTGAGATCATAACCAAGATGAAAGATTACTTCAAGTGAGATACTTCCCAAATAACTGACACTGAAAAGAGGTACTTTGAGCTGCTTCAAGTAGAATCACGTTCTCCTTCAGCTGTCCCTCCAGTGCTACATGCTTACTTGGATGCCTTTAATTCAGCTTTTAAGGCCACAGACTCTCAGCCTCCGGCCCCTAAGCACCTTGACCACTTCTATAAAGTGCCAGAGGAACAAAAATTGCTAGATAAATCACCCTTGGGCAGACCCTGCTGTTATTGCCACGGCTCCTGATAAACAGTCGACTGCTGCCTTCCGCCTCCCTCCTACCCACAGATAGCAAATATATGGGTAGGATGGGGAAGAAGGTATATACATCCTCCACTTTGGCTTTCAGAGCCATAAATTCAGACCCACATGACTAAGTATGCACTAGTTAGTCTCTCAAGCCTCCTCCATGCTGGCTTCTATTCCTGACTCCCATTAAGGCTGACATTGCCTCCAAACTGTCCTTGGCTCAGCAAGTGGCCAGGCACTCCGTCAGATGCAGCTATGATGCTGCAGAAGCGTCTTCCTGCTCTGCAGCATCTACTTCTGTTCTCAGGAGATGCTCTTCGTTGAGACTACAGAATCTACCTGAAGACTCCTAGTCCAAAATCCTGGACGCCCCCCTGGATCACAATTTCCTTTTTGGAAAATAATCTACAGACTTCAAGAATCTGCAGGAAAAAAAGCTAAGAATTACAGGACATCACAACATCTGCTGGTATCCCCCATTCCCAAGTATTACAGGAACTACCCTGCTAAAACTACTTTTTTAAGGCGTAGCCCTCCTCAGACAGCTGCTTCCTCTTCCAGCTCTAGAAGGGCAAGAAGACCTGCCATGTTCAGACCCTACCGTACCTTCTCAGCCTAGACAACCCTTTCAGGACAGAGGAGATCCCAGTAATGCGTGACTGCCTTGCCCACCTACCACTCTGCATGCCTTTTCCACTGTCTCCCCCTCTGACAATCTTTCACCGCAGACCAGTGGGTCCTATCCTTTATCCAAAAAGGGTACTTCCTATCCTGGAAAGAAAAGAAAAAAAAAAACAGGAAAGGTATCTCCCTCCCACCCCCAAAACAAAAAAAAAAAAAAAAAACAAATTCAGCTCCTACCACAAGTTTTGTCAGACCTGCTAAAGCTAGGCACCATAAAACCTGTCCCCTCAAGACAGGAAGGAAAGGGTTTCTACTACAGTCTCTTCCTGGTCCCAAAAAAAGATGGCCCCTGGAGGCCCACCTTACACCTCTCCTTTCTAAATCTGCACCTTCAGGTACCCTCCTTCAAACTGCTGTCACTCCCCACTCTGCTGCCTCTTATTCCAGCCAAGGCCTTTATGGCTACCATGGACCTAAAAGAAGCCTACCAACTTATTCCTGTCAGGACTTCCCACAGACAATTCCTGCGTTTCTCTGCACCTTCCTCATTTCCAATTTACTGCCTTGCCCTATGGTTTATCCACTGCGTCTAGAGTCTTCACAAAGTGCCTAGCACCAGCCATTGCCTTCTGTAGAACTCGGGGAATCAAGATTTACCCATATCTGGACGACATCCTAATTCTAGCAGAGTCCAAAAATACCCTCTCAAGGCATCTGCACTTCATCATGTCCCTTCTGCGAAATCAAGGGTTTACCATCAACCTTCCAAAGTCCTCCTTGAATCCAGGCAAGGACAAGAATTTCCTAGGCTGCAGAATCAGAATGGACAAAATGAAGGCCTTTCTTCCACAAGGCATGGTTCTGTCCCTGACTTCCCACTTCCAGGAAATCCTTCACTCCCAGAAGGTGACAGCAAGGCAATTTCAGTCTCCTGTGCTAATGGCAGCAACCACCCACCCCCATGCCACCACTGACCAGAATGCACATGCGCAAGCTACAGTGGTACCTCAAAAACATTTCGTACCAACACCTACATCACTTAGAACAGGATGTCCTTCAAGGATGTATCTGCAGTCCTTACATATGGGTTGTCCTGCCTCAGGCAGCCCTTCGGTCGGCCGGATTCCAAAGTCTGGGTCTGGCGTCGGCTGATGTCGCTCCTTTCCCTGACGTCAGAGCGCCTGGGGTATAAAAGCGTCAGCCGACGCCATCTTCCTCAGTCTTTCTTGCCGCGAGGCGCCCGAAGCAGAAGCAGTTTGCAAGTGCCGGTCGGCCAGCTCCTGTAATTTCAGATACCGAAGTCTTCAAAAAAAAGCTAAGTACCCCGTTGGGGACTCTCTCTTGCCTCAGCCGATGTCAGATCAAACGGTTAAAGTTAATAATTGTTTATCTTGTGGGAAACAAATACCTCATAAGGATTTCCACTCTTACTGCTTAGCCTGCCTAGGCCCAGACCACGACGTCTCTGCCTGTTCAGCCTGTGCTTCCTTCAATAAACGCACTCTTAGGCATCTGGCAGAGTTTGCAGAGGAATTTTTTTGAGAAAAATTCTGCTATATCATGCCGTCGGAGATTCCGACAGCTCATTTACCCAAAAAACGAAAGGATAAGGACCGACACGCGGTCCGCGGTTTCGGCCGACTCCATGCCTAGGCCTGCCGCGAGTGTGCCTGGCTCTACTGAAGCCGAAGCTCTACCGCTTCCGACCGACGACACCGCACAGCCGGTAACTTCGGTACCGGAGGCCATCCCTGAGTGGGTCATAGAACTACCTTCTGAAACCGGTGCTCAGGAAATATCCGCCACCATTTCTGTTGACAAAACTACTCCAGCACGTGGGGCAGCCAGGCCTCCTGTATCCATGTCCATTAATGCCTTTACAAGGGCTAAAGCTGCTAAACAGACAAAAACTCTACCTCCCAAGGCTATTCCTCAGGGATCCACTACCGGTTCACAAATCTTAAATTTGGCTGAAGACCTTATCTCCTTAATCAGGGGCTCTCAGCCACATCCGGATAGGGGCTCTCAACCACCTCCAGGCAAAAGGCCCAGGGTTGAGCAGACAGATCCCCAGTCTTCAGATGAGGCCTCGGATGACTCTCCTCTTTCAGACTACCAGGAGGAGGCCCTTCCGGCCTACGAGGATTCTGATGCAGAGGAATCTATTCCCTCGGCCTCCCCCCCGAAGAGTTCTCCTTTGGGGAGACCCTTCACTCCATGAGAGAGCAATTCAATTGGCAAGGCCAGGAATTCTCTGATTCCAGGAAGAGATTAAGGACTTTTTTGCATTTACCTCAGCATAGGCCTTTGGCTATCCCTCCTGTTTTAAGTGTTATAGAAGATGTATTCTCTGAGTCTAGTACTTCCCCTGACTCACTTCCTCCGGCTCCTGTCAAACCTGACTGGTACTACAGGGTCCCTGACTCACATCTATACCTTTACAAGGGCCACTCTACTGACCCAGAAACTATTTCCCAGGGCCCTAAAGGGGTTGCAACCACCACTGCCAAGAATCCACTTCCTTCTGAAAGGGAATCCAGGGCTTTAGAGAGATGGAGTAAAAAAGTGTACACTTCTTCCACTCTTTCTATGAGAGCTTTAAATTTTCATTTCCATATGATACAGTACCAAGAGTATCTGTTAGATGAGTTGCATAAAAAACTATCCTCGCCTGAACCCCTAAACTGCAAGGCGCTTCAGGATCTGGTGCATAACTCTCAGCAGGTTAGCAACCATTTCTTAGTGTAGTTATGATGCATTGGAAGCTTCATGTAGGTCAGCAATGACAGGTGCAGTCATACGTAGGCATGCTTGGCTGAAGGAACAAACACTGCCAGATCATGTTAAAGCAAAGCTTCTGGATGCACCACTGGAAAAACAAAAGTTATTTGGTTCCACGGCTCAAGAGGTCTTAAAGAAATTTGAGGAAAAGGCTAAATCAGTACAAACAGTCAAAGATTTTCTCCAGGTCCAACCACCAAGATTCAGCAGAAATTGGCCTTCTAAGAATTGGTCCTTTCCAGACACAGACAGATTTCAGAGGCAAAAACAGGCGTGCCAGAGGTAGAGGGCAAGCTAGAGGCTCCTACAGAGGGCGTCAATGGCAGCCTCCGAACCAGAGAGGTAGTGAGGACCTTCCACTGCTGCACAAGGACAAACTCAATGACTTGACTTAGCTTTCCGCCCAAAGGTGCTTCCAATTGAGCCCTGGTTGGCGGAGTCAATCACTATTCTCAGGAAATTGGCACAGTATTACAAAGGACAAATGGATACTGCAAATAATAGACAAAAGATGCAGATTCCATTTTCATACATTACAAAAAAGACAAGGCATGCCAAACCTGCCACCAAATCAAAGGGCAGAGGCTTTCAAGCAAATTTCCAAACTACTACAAATGAAGGCAATAGAAAAGGTTCCTTATACAGAACAAGGCCAAGGATTTTATTCCAGACTATTCCTTGTTCCAAGAAAAGAAAAGCAATGGAGGCCTATTCTGGACTTGTCTGCACTGAATACTTATCTCATCGTGCCAAAATTCAAAATGCTGACCTTACAGCAACTCCTTCCCATGCTGGGCAAGGGGTCCTGGCTGGTAACTCTAGACCTCAAGGAGGCATACCTGCATGTCCCCATCAGACAAAGTTGCAGAATACACCTCAGATTTCTTGCAGGTTCAGAGCATTATCAGTTCTCCGCATTGTCCTTTGGCTTATCTACTGCGCCCAGAGTATTCACGAAATGCCTGGCATCAGTAATTGCACATTGCAGACTTCAGGGGATTCAAATATTACCCATACCTGGACGACTGCCTTATACAGGCGGACAGCCAACAAACATTGGTAAAACACTTGAACTATGCCATCCGCCTACTACAGGCCTTGGGATACACAGTCAACATTCAGAAATCAAGACTTGTTCCATCCCAGCGAATAATTTTTCTGGGTGCAAGGCTGGTTACAATCACCCAAATGGCTTTTCTCACAGAAGAAAAACAAAAACAATTGCCAGATTATTTCAGAAATCTGACAACACAAACCCAGCTGACTGCAAGGAAAATCCTGCAGGCCCTGGGTTTCATGGCATCTTGCATTCTTCTGATTCCACAAGCAAGGCTGCATATGAGGAAACTACAATGGTACCTAAGGAGTCTATGGTCTCAACACAGTCACAGCCTGGAAGTTTTGATCCCCCTCATCACATGCCTCCAAAAAGAATTTCAGTGGTGGGCACAAGCAAGCCAGTCAAACATGGGTCTACCTTTCAGCAAGCCTCATATCAGCCAAACCATTACAACGGACGCCTCGGACCATGGATGGGGAGCACACATGAAGGGCAGATGTATTCAAGGGCAATGGACACAAAAGGAATTGCGCCTTCACATCAACCAGAAGGAAATGCTGGCAGTGATGCATTCAATTGAGGCCTTCAAACATTTCCTGCATCAAGGTCACCTGCTAATAAAGACAGACAATACCACAGTTATGTGGTACATAAACAAGCAAGGAGGTACCCATTCCTACCCTCTTTGCAGGCTGGCAATGAATCTTTGGGAACTTTCCCTAAAACTCAACATAGAGCTGCATTCCCAGTTCGTACCAGGAAAGGACAATGTGCTGGCGGACAACCTAAGCAGAAACACCATGGATCCACACGAATGGATATTGCATCCAGACATTTTTCTTCAGATAGCACAAGCATGGGGAAAGCCGGACATAGATCTTTTTGCCTCCCCCCACAACCATCAACTGAAGAAATTCTGCACAAGGACATACCATCCTCAAGCATGCAAAGTGGATGCCCTATCCTTCAGCTGGAAGGCTCTAACAGTATATGCATTCCCACCGCTTCCGTTAATGACCAAGGTCTTACTGAAGATCAGGACAGAACAACCAAAAGTGATTCTGATAGCCTTGGACTGGCCAAGACAACACTGGTATCCACTGTTAAAGAGCATGTCACGCACGAAACCGTGGCCTCTGCCACAATGGCCACTACTTCTGACACAGCACAATTACAACACTCTACACTCCAGTCTAAAAACCTTGCAGCTGACAGCCTGGAAAATACCTGGACTCCTAGCCAGGATAAACTAACTAAGAAGGGTAAAGGATATCATCATGGAAGCTCGGCGGCCTTCCACAAGAAAGGCATATTCAGCAAATTGGAAAAGATTTCGAACCTGGAGCACCACAAAGGTGTCAGGATGTGACAGTGATGAGCATTCCACATATCCTTGAATACTTGGCTGAAATGCTCCATAATGGCCTTTCTTATTCATCCATAAAAATTCATGCTTCAGCTATTTCAGCAGAGTATAACACTGATCCACCTGTATTTTCTCATCCTCTGCTAAGGCAGTTTCTAAGAGGGATAAAAAACATCAACCCTCCAAGGAGACCTCCAGTGCCTGCATGGGACCTTAACTTCATGTTGGAAAAATTAAACCTCCCTTTGAACCAGCAGCATCTTCAGAACTGCAATTCCTGTCTTGGAAGACTGCCTTCCTTCTGGCCATAACCTCAGCAAGAAGAGTATCTGAGTTACAGGCCCTCATGGCAGTACAACCATTTCTCATTTTCCATAAGGACAGAGTGTCTTTGAGAACCAATCCTTCATTCATGCCAAAGGTGGTATCCAGAGTCTCACTAAACCAAGCTTATCCACCTACCTACTTTCTTTCCAGACCCACAAAATAAGGGAGAGAAACTTCTGCATACCCTGGACATTCGCAGACAGTTGCGCTACTACTTGGACAGAACTAAGCCTTACAGAAAAACTGACCAACTGTTTGTAGCATATGCTGCCGGTGTACAAGGAAAAGCAATTTCCAAACAATTTCAAAATGGATAGGAAATTGCATTCGATTCTGTTGCTCCTTTCATGGAAAAGCTGTGCCAGCTAACATCAGACCTTATTCCACCAGAGCAACGGCCACCTCCACAGCCTTCTTAAGAGGGGTGGCTACAAAGGACATTTTAGAAGCTGCTACATGGAGCTCTGTGCATACATTTTCCAAGCATTACAACTTGCCTTTATATTCCAGATCCTGAGCAGGTTTTGCTACTGCAGTCCTGCAGGGCATGTTAGCTACACCATCCTTTTCTTGGGTCCTACCTCCCCCAGCTTGGCTATGGTATTCTACCCATAAGTAAGGACTGCAGATGCATCCTTGAAGGACATAGTACAGTTTTGTACCTACCATAAATGTAGAAGTCTGATAGGTATGCATCTGCAGTCAGGTTTTCCCTCCCTCCTACCCCTCAGTGGTATTCTTTGGGTAACTATCCCTCTTTTCAGCTAGCTGGGGTTATCTTTTATTGTGTATTTGTTTTTTATTGCTGTGCATGATTGGAATTTATTCTTTTCTCCAAATTTAGCCTTCTTTAGAGGGCAACTGGCATCTGGGGCAAGAAAAACTGAGGAAGATGGCGTCGGCTGACACTTTTATACCCCAGGCGCTCTGACGTCGGGGAAAGGAGCGACATCAGCCGACGCCGGACCCAGACTTTGGAATCTGGCCGACAGAAGGGCTGCCTGAGGCAGGACAACCCATATGTAAGGACTGCAGATGCATACCTATCGGACATCTACATTTATGGTAGGTACAAAACTGTACTTTATTCTCCTCCTCCCCTGTTTTAAAGACAGAAATCAGCTGGTGGATCCAGCAAGTCCAACTAAACCCGGGACTCCAACTGTAACCCCCCCACCCCAACCCAAACAATGCCTACAGATGCCTCAGATTCATGTTGGGGCAACACTGGAGTCCTACAGGGTCCAAGAAAAGTGACACCCTTCTCTGCAGACCAAGCACATCAATATCAGGGAAATTACATCAGTCTTCCTAGCCCTAAAGACCTTTTTCCCGCTTGTATCAGGTGTGCTCCTGATGACCAACAAATACTACTGTTATGTGGTACCTCAACAGACTGGGAGGAACAAAGGCCTTCCAGCTGTGCAGGTTGACCCTGCTGATATGGGACCTATCCTCTTGCCACAGCTTGGTCCTGCAGGCAACCTACATCCCCTCGCAGGACAAAAAGCAAGCAGATCTCTTAAGCAGGACTTCCTCTTCACAGCATGAATGGATGCTGGACAGTAAGGTCTTCCTAGACATAGTCCACCGGTGTGGTACTCCACAAATAGACCCGTTTGCCTCCCCCCAGAACTGGCAGCTGCAGACCTTCTGCTCAGACCTACTCCCCTCTAGCATGGAGAGTGGACGTTTCCAACTTCTCTTGGGAAAGGAAGTTTGCTTTCCCCCTTCCCAATGATTCAGAATGTCCTCCTGAAAATCCAGGACGACACACTTAAAATTTTTAGTGACTCCCTACTGGCCAAGGCAGCACTGGTTCCCCGTAATTCTCAATCCTAGCCAAGGTCCATCACTGCAAGTTACCCTACAAGGTTGGCCTACTGAGACAAGACAAAGGAACTCTCATTCACCCTCACTTGCAGATGTTATCCCTGACACTGTGGGTGATAAACTTTTGATCTCCTTTAGACACCACTACTCAGGGGACGTGCTTTCAGTCCTGAGGGAAGCAAGGAAACCTACCACCAGAAAATCTTACCTAGCTAAGTGGGAAAGATTTACAAAGTGGTGTCTGGACAAGGGAAGGAACCCTTGCTCAGCGGATGCCCCCCTTGATGATCTTAGTGTTTCATTGTTGCAGTCATTACATTTGCGTAATCTGCTGGCAGGTTGCTCTGTCGGCCTGGATAACAGTCTTGGGTCCTGCGTCGGTTGCTGTCTCCTCTTCCATGACGTCAGGGGGTATAAAACATGCAGCCAACGCCATTTTAATCTGTCTTTTGCCGCGCGGTAGCAGAAACAGTATGCCAGTGCCGGTCAGCCGACTCCTGAAATTTTCGCATTCGAGTTTCAGAACCGAAGTCTTCAATTAAAGCCAAGTATTGTCACCTCACAGTTGGACGTTGCCCGTTCGATTCTCAGAGTGTCTTCTGTGTGGCGACATGCGTGAATGGGCGTTCCTTCGTTGCTGGCCTGGCAAGACAGCACGTAAAACTCTACTGCCAATCATTAGCGGACCGGAGTTCTGCTGTGGCGACCCCTAACCGGGAAAAGCCGAAAGACCCAAACCCCATAGGGGAAACTTTATCTTGCTCCTTACCGATGTCCGTAAAAGTTAATAATTGCATTACTTGTGGGAAGCAAATACCTCATAAGGATTTTCATTTGTACTGTATTCCTTGCCTAGGCCCAGATCATAGCGTGCTTTGCTGTCGGTTTTGTGCTAGATTTAACCAACGCACTGTTAAGCTTCTGCATATTTTTGCTTCAAAATATTTTGGATCCAGATTTAATTACTCTGAAATGTTGTCTGATAGCAGTCTGACTACTGGAGTTCACAAAAAGTACTAAGAAAGACAGACATACAGTCTGTCCAAAACCGTTGACGAAGCTTCTAAGCCAGTCGCCGGTTAGCCGGTACTCAGTGAGGTGCTTTCGCAGCCACTGATACCCGGTATGTTTGAGTCGCAGGCCTCTACAGAGACCCATGCAGAGTACAGTATGCTGTGGGATTTTGAGTATTGAACCCGTGGATGTCTCTCCCTCGGATGAGTCCAGAGCCGCTGAGCAGGCACCGGCTTCGGAGGGTGTTTTCAGGCCTCAACGTTTTTATATAAAACAGGCAGCTTCAAAAACAACTTCTAAGTCTAAAAAAAGATGCATGAGCCACGTGTTCAGGCCCCTATGCCTAAAAAACAGATGATCAAAATGGCTGAGGACTTAATTACCTTGATCAGGGGTTCCCAACCCCCCCGCCCGCCTGTGCTAAGAGGCCTAGGCAAGGCACGGATTATGAATCTTCAGATCAGGTTTCTATTTCTTCTGATTCCTCTTCTGATCAGGAATTTTCTATACCACCCTATGAGGATTCAGATGCAGAAGAATCCATCCCATCTGCATCTTATTCTTTTGGAGAAACCTGCATACTTTAAGGGAACATTTTCATTGGGAGAGTCAGTATTTCTCTGAATTAAAAAAGAGGCTTAGGGATTTCCTTCTTCCTCAGCATAGGCCTTTGGCTGTACCTCCTGTATTAGACATTGTTGAAGTGTTTTCGGAATCAAGCATGGCTCCTGATTCCCTACCTCCGGCTCCTAGTAAGCCAGACAGATATTACAGGGTTCCTGACTCCCACAAATTTCTATTCAAAAATCCTGCTGCTGATCCTGAAACTATCTCACAGGGTCCCAAAGGTGTAAAGGCCTCTACAGCCAAAAATCCTACCCCCTGTGATACAGATTCCAGGGCGCTGGATAGATGGGGAAAGAGGATTTATACGTCTGCAACCTTGGCAATTAGGGCCTTAAACTGCCAGTTTTATATGCTTAAAAATCAACAGCATGTTATGGGCCTATTGAAACAGAAAATTGATTTCTGATTGTGTGATAAATAAGGAATTATTGCATGCAGCAGAACAAGTTGGAAAGCATATTTTGCAATGTGGTTTTGATTCCTTGGAGGCCTCTTGCAGGACCGCAGTTACTGGATCTGTGATTAGAAGGCATGCCTGGCTCAAGGAGCAAAATCTGCCTGATCATGTTAAAGCTAAATTGTTGGATGCCCCTTTACAGCATGATACTCTGGTAATAAGGCAAAAAATGGAAGACTAAGCTAAATCTGTGCAAACTGTAAAAGATTTCTTACAAGTGCAACCACCCAGATTCAGTAGGCACTGGCCTACTAAAAATTGGTCCTTTCCTGTGTCCAACAGAGCCTCTCAAGGCAAATCTAGGTGCTCAAAAGGCTCTAAGTACCAATCACAGGGTTCTTACAGGTCAAAGCAATGGGGTGCCTCCACCTTCAAATCTGGAGGAAACTAAGCACAACCCTACAGTAAGCAGTCTCAATGACTTCCCTCTGCCATCACCAAGCACTTATCTTTTGGCAGCCCCCTTGGGGGGAAATTAGCACTTCATGCTCAAAATTGGCAGTTAATTACCCAGAACAAGTGGGTACTAAACATAGTATCCCAGGGGTACAGATTTAATTTCCATACTTTGCCATTTCCAAACGGTTGGCCAGACCTGCCACAAAATCAATGGGCAGAGGCTCAGAAACAAGTTGCCTCTCTCATGGGTATGGGGGCTATTCAAACAGTACCAGAACAGGAAAAAGGACAAGGTTTTTATTTGACTGTTCCTGGTACCCAGAAAAGACCATACCTGGCGTCCAATGCTGGACTTATCGATTTTGAACACGTTCCGGGACATTCCAAAATTCAAAATGCTGACTTTACAACAGCTACTGCCCATGCTGGGCAGGAATGCTTCGTTAGTGACTTTAGACTTGAGGCATACCTGCATATCCCAATAAGGGAATCGTGCAGGAAGATACCTCTGCTTCAAGGCAGGTTTTATGCATTACCAATTCTCTGCACTGCCCTTTGGCTTATCCACTGCGCCCAGGATCTTTACAAAGTGCCTGGCACCAGTAATTGCATTCTGCAGACAAGCATACATATCTATCCTTACTTGGATGACTGTCTCAAGCAGAAAACAAGGGCGTTCTTCAAAATCTGGCATTTGTAAAAAGACTTCTAACATGCGTAGGGTACACATGCAAAAATAAATCACAGCTGGTACCCTCTCAAAAAATTACATTCCTGGGTGCAAGCTTGAATACAACTGCCCAGATGGCTTACCTTACAGCAGACAAACAAAAGCAACTGACTATATACTTCAGATGGCAACAAAAAAACCCAGTTATCTGCAAGACAAATTCTGCAGGCTTTGGGGTTCATGGCATCCTGCATTCTACTAATTCCATATGCAAGACTGCATATGAGGAAAACTTCAGTGGTACCTAAAAAGCTTATGGAGTCAACATTGTCAGACTGGAAACAATTACACTCATTCCCTGCCTACAACAGGAGTTTCTTTTGTGGGCAGAGATGTCACCGAAACAAGGGACTGTCATTCACTCTACCCTCTGCCACCCAAACCCTAACTACAGATGCATCAAACTATGCTTGGGGGCCCACCTGGTGGGGAGATGCATTCAGGGCATATGGTACCCAAACCAAATGCATCTACATATCAGCCAGAAAGAGATGCTAGCTGTTCAGAATTCCCTGACAGCCTTCAAGGACCTGCTTCATCCAGGACAACTACTGATAGACGGACAACACCACTGTTATGTGGTACGTAAACAAGCAGGGGGGTACACATTCCTACCCCCTTTGCAGACTAGCCATGGCATTGTGGGACACTGCCTTGACTTACCAAGTACATCTTCAAGCTCAATTCCTACCAGGAAAACAAAATACTCTGGCAGACGACCTAAGCAGAAATCTTATGGACCCTCACGAGTTGAAACTGGATCCACAAGTCTTCAGCATGGTAACACAGAAATGGGGGAGCCCAGGCATAGATCTGTTTGCCTCTCCCCAAAATTATCAACTGGACAAATTCTGCACAAGGACTTATCACAGACAAGCATGGAAAGTGGATGCCCTATCCTTCAGTTGGACAAACCTGTCAGTCTACGCCTTTCCTCCTCTGCCACCTCTTACCAGGGTCTTACTAAAGGCCAGACAGGAAAAAACAAAAATGATTCTAATTGCTCCGGACTGGCCTCACCAGCACTGGTACCCACTTCTAAGGAATCTGTCTCAACTCTCTCCTTGGTACTTGCCTCAAATTCCTCATTTACTGTCTCAGCAGAACAATCAGATTCTGCACACTCTTCTCCAAACTCTCAACCTGGCAGCATGGCTGATCATGCAGTAATTCAAACACCACCTCTCAGTAAATCTGTTATGTACGTCGCTTATGCTGATAAATGGAAGATATTCTGTGCTTGGAACCGAGCACAAGGAATGGACTCAGTAAAATTAAATATCCCCCAGATTTTCCAATACTTGACTGAGATGCTTGACAAGGGCCTATCCTTCTCTTCAGTAAAAATCCATGCCTCTGCCATTTCGGCTCATTACAACACAGAGCCTACTATCTTCTCTCATCCTCTGCTAAAGCAGCATCTTAGAGGGGCCAAAAATTTAGGGCCTTCCAGAAGATCACCAACTCCTGCATGGAACCTCAATTTTGTGCTGGAAAAACTCACCTTGCCTCCTTTTGAACCAGCAGCTACTGCGGATATAAAGTTTTTATCTTGGAAAACCGCTTTCCTTTTGGCAATCACTTCAGCAAGAAGGGTTTCAGAACTACAGGCCGTCGTGGCTGTGTGGAGCCTTTTATTACATTTCACCCGGACAGGTGTCCCTCAGGACCAATCCTTCCTTTATGCCTAAGGTGGTATCCAGTGTGGCTGTTATCCAAACTATTCATCTGCCAACATTTTACCCTAATCCTCAGAACAAGGTGGCGCGGATTCTGCATGCATTGGACGTGCACAGACCACTAAGATTCTATTTAAACATGACCAAATCTCTCCGTCTGAGCAACTACTGTTGGCATTTGCATCAGGATCAGAGGGGAAGGCTATATCAAAGCAGGCTATATCAAAGCAGACTATTTCTAAGTGGATAAGCCATTGCATTCATTTCTGCTACTTGCATCATGGTAAACCTGTACCCAAGGGAATCTTGTCACATTCCATCAGAGCTGCCTCTGCTTCAGCAGCCTTTCTCAGGAGTTCCAACCAAAGACATTCTAGAAGCTGCTACTTGGAGCTCTGTTCATACCTTCACAAAGCATAATTTTAGTTTAGTTCCATCTTCCCATCCATAGCTTTGGGATTCTACCCAAATGTAATGACTGCAACAGTGAAACACTAAGAACATAGTACAGATGTCCTTCAAGAATGCAACTGCAGTCATAACATATGGGTTGTCCTGCCTCAGGCAGCCCTCGGTCGACTGAATTCCAAAGTCTGGGTTTGGCATCGGCTGGTGTTGCCGCCTCTCCGACGTCACAACGGCTGGAGTATAAAGGCAACGGCCGACACCATCTTCAGTCTTTCTTGCCGCGCGGTGCCCGAAGCAGAAGCAGTTCGCAAGTGCCGGTCGGTCAGCTCCTGTGTTTTCAGTACTGAAGTCATCTAAAAGCTAAGTACCCCATTGGGGAACACTTTTTCTTGCCTCAGCCGATGTCAGAACAAATTGAGAAAGTTAATAATTGTTTGTCTTGTGGTAAACTAATACCTCATAAGGACTTCCATTCCTACTGTCTTCCTTGCCTGGGCCCAGACCACGACGTCTCTGCCTGTGCTGCCTGTGCTTGCTTTAATAAGCACACTCAGGCGCCGGGCAGAATTTGCTGAAGACTTTTTCGGTGAATCCTTTGCGTATATCATGCCGTCGGATCAACCGACACCTCAATCTTCCAAAAAACGGAAGGACCGGGACCGGCATCCTCGGCCCGCGTCCTCTACCGATACTACTCCTAGACCCTCGCTAGTGCTTCGGTCCCTGCGATAGCGGTTATTCAACCACTCCAGGCCGATGACACAGCGTTAACTCGTCCTTCGATCCCGGAGCCCTCTCCGGTGCCGGTTGTTGATTTTCCTCCGGAAACCGAAGTTCTTGATTTACCCGACACCATTCCGGTGGACAAGGTCACTCCTGCACGTGGGGCTGCTAGGCCTCCTGTATCTATGTCCATCAAGGCCTTTGCACGTGCTAAGGCCGCCAGTCAGGCCAAGGCCCATCCTAAACCTGCTGTCCAGGCCCCCTCCTCTGATAAACAGGTAATGTCTCTGGCTGCAGACCTTATTTCCCTTATCAGGGGGTCTCAGCCTCACCCAGACAGAGGTTCTCTACCTCCTGTAGAAAAAAGGCCTAGAACTGAGCAGACTGAAAACCCTTCTTCAGATGAGGCCTCGGGATTCTGAGCATTCAGATATTCAAGAAGAATCCTTCCAGGCCTATGAGGACTCTGGTGCTGAGGAATCTATCCCCTCTGCCTCTCCTCCAGAGAATTTCTCGTTTGGTGAAGTCCTGCACTCTGAGGGAACATTTCCAATGGCAGGGTCAGGAATTCTCCGATTCCAGGAAAAGGCTCCGTACCTTCCTAAAGCTTCCCCAGCACAGACCTTTAGCTATTCCTCCTGTGATGGATGTTTTGGATGGTTTCTCCGACTCCAGTGCTAACCCTGATTCTCTCCCCCCTGCTCCTGTCAAGCCAGACAGATATTAGAGTCCCTGACACTCACAAGCATCTCGTTAAGGCCCACTCCATGGATTTAGAAACTATTTCACAGGGCCCCAAGGGAGTGGCTACCTCCACTGCCAAGAATCCTTTGCCAGCGGATAGGGAAGCTAGTTTTATGGAGAGATGGGGTAAAAAAGTATATACCTCTACCACCCTAGCCATGAGGTCACTTAACTGCCTTTTTCATATGTTTCAGTACCAGGATTTTTTACTGGATGATTTACAGAAAGTTAGCCTCTCCTGAGCCTATTGATAGAAAGGCATTGCAGGATCACGTACATAACACTCAGCAGGTTAACAATCATTTTCTTCAGTGTGGTTATGATGCATTGGAGGCTTCATGTAGGGCAGCTATGACTGGGGCTGTGATACGTAGACATGCTTGGTTAAAAGATCAGCCACTGCCAGACCATGTCAAAGTAAAATTACTTGATGCATATCTGGAAAAACAGAAGCTTTTTGGTGCTAATGCACAAGATGTGTTGAAGTCCATTGAGGAAAAAGCTAAGTCAGTACAGACAGTCAAGGATTTCTTCCAGGTTCAGCCACCCAGATTCAGTAGAAACTGGCCTTCAAAGAATTGGTCCTTCCCAGACTCGGACAAGTTTCAAAGGGGAAAGAACAGGCGTGGCAGAGGGCAATACCGAGGCTCTTACAGGGGCTGCCAATGGCAGCCTTCAAATCAAAGAAGTGCTGCAGCCAGTCCAGCTGCACCACAAGGACAATCACAATGACTTGACTTTCATACCACCTACAAAGGCTCAGAGAAGCACCTTTGGGCTGAAAATTATCCTTATTCTCAAAAAACTGGCATATCTTAACCAAGGACAACTGGATTCTGGATTTAATAGACAAGGGTTACAGATTCCACTTCCATACTTTACCAATAAGACAAGGCATGCCAAACCTGCCACATCATCAAGGGGCAGAGGCACTCACTCAAGTCTCAAACCTGTTAAGTATAAAAGCAATAGAAAGGGTTCCTCCTCAGGAACAAAGCCAGGGATTTTATTCAAGGCTGTTCCTTGTTCCAAGAAAAGAAAACAAATAGAGACCTATACTGGACCTGTTAACTCTAAATACTTTTCTTATTGTGCCAAAGTTCAAAATGCTGACGCTGCAGCAACTCCTTCCCGTGCTGGGCAAGGGGTCTTGGCTGGTCACTCTGGACCACAAGGAGGCATACCTGCATGTCCCAATCAGACAAAGCTGCAGAAGATACCTCAGATTTCTTGCAGGAACAGAGCATTATCAATTCTCAGCATTGCCGTTTGGCTTATCTACTGCGCCCAGAGTGTTCACGAAATGCCTGGCATCAGTAGTGGCACACTGCAGACTCCAGGGGATTCAAATATACCCCTACCTGGGTGACTGCCTCATACAAGCAGACAAGAAACAAACCTTAAAAGCAAACTTGGACCATGTCATTCAGCTACTGCAGGCTTTGGGATACACAGTCAACATTCAGAAGTCAAGACAACTGCCATCCCAACAGATTATTTTCCTAGGAGCCAAACTGGACACAAACTCAAATGGCCTACCTCACAGAGGAAAAACAACAGCAGTTACCAGAATACTTCAAAGGCCTAGCAAAACTCCCCCAGCTGACTGCAAGGAAAATCCTGCAGACCCTGGGGTTTATGGCATCTTGCATTCTTATGATACCTTTGGCAAGACTTCATATGAGAAAGCTGCAATGGTATTTAAGAAGCTTATGGTCCCAACACAACCAAAGCCTAGAGGACGTAATCCCACTTATTCCATGTCTGCAAAAGGAATTTTTGTGGTGGGCTCAAGCGAGTCAGTTAAAGGCATGTCTTTCAACAGACCACAAGCAGGTCAAATGATTACAACAGATGCCTCAGATCATGGATGGGGGGTGCACATGGAGGGCAGATGCATTCAAGGTCTATGGACACCAAAGGAAAGACATCTGCACATAAACCAAAAAGAGATGTTGGCAGTGATGCATGCTATCGAGGCTTTCGAAAAATCACTACAACAAGGACATTTGCTAATAAGGACAGACAACACCACTGTCATGTGGTATATAAACAAGCAGGGAGGCACTCATTCTTATCCTCTCTGCAGACTAACAATGCTTCTCTGGGAAAAATCACGGAGTCTGAAGATACATTTGCAATCCCAGTTTGTGCCAGGCAAGGACAATGTACTGGCGGAAAACCTGAGCAGAAATTTCTTGGATCCACACGAATGGATGCTGCATCCTCACATTTTCTCACAACTAACAAAGACATGGGGAAGACCGGACGTAGATCTCTTTGCTTCCCACTTAAATCATCACCTGGAAAAGTTCTGCACAAGGACCCACCATCCTCTAGCCTGGAAAACGGATGCTCTCTCCTTCAGCTGGAACTCCCTAAAAATTGATGCATTCCCTCCTCTATCTCTGCTAACCAAGGTGATACTGAAGATCAAAGCAGAACAACCAACAGGCATTTTGATAGCTCCAGACTGGCCAAGGCAACACTGGTATCCTCTGCTGTTGAGCATAACTCTGACCTGACCGTGGCCTCTGCCCCTATGGCCCCTGCTCCTAACACAGCACAATTACAGGACTGTCCATCAAAACCTGAAAACATTGCATCTGACAGCCTGGAGGTTACCATGACTCCTCCAGCTATCTCTCTTTCCAAGACGGTTCAAGAGATCTTACTGGAAGTACGCAGACCTTCCACCAGAAAAACCTATTCAGCCAAGTGGAAGAGATTCAGCATCTGGAATGCCAACAGGGGTCAGGACACAACATTACTGAATATACCTCAGATATTAGAATACTTGGCAGAAATGTTTCATACTGGACTCTCATACTCTTCTATAAAGATTCACGCCTCAGCAATCTCAGCAAATTACAATTGTGACCCACCAGTGTTTTCACATCCTTTGCTAAGACAGTTTCTAAAAGGGATAAACAATATCAAACCTCCCAGAAAACAGCCAGTACCTGCATGGGACCTCAATTTCGTTTTGGAAAAATTAACTCTTCCTCCTTTTGAGCCAGCAGCAACTTCAGAAATGCAATTTCTATCATGGAAAACTGTCTTTCTATTGGCAGTCACATCTGCAAGAAGAGTCTCTGAGATACAGGCACTCATGGCAGTGCCTCCCTTCCTCATTTTTCATCAGGACAGAGTTTCTCTAAGAACCAATCCTACATTCATGCCAAAAGTTGTTTCCAGGGTGTCTCTAAATCAAGCTATTCATCTGCCTACTTTCTTCCCCAATCCTCAAAATAGGGGGGAAAAACTGCTGCATACTTTGGACATACAGAGGCAACGACGCTACTACTTGGACAGAACTAAGGCCACCAGAAAGTCTGACCAACTGTTTGTAGCCTATGCTGCTGGAGTACAAGGAAAAGCAATCTCCAAACAAACAATTTCAAAATGGATTGGGTACTGCATCAGATTCTGCTATTCTTTCCATGGAAAAGGTGTGCCAGCCAATATTAGGCCACATTCCACCAGAGCTATAGCCACATCCACAGCTTTCCTAAGAGGAGTGGCAACAAAGGACATTTTAGAGGCTGCTACATGGAGCTCCGTGCATACATTTACCAAACACTACAACCTGCCCTTATACTCCAGATCCCGAGCAGGCTTTGCTTTGGCAGGCCTGCAGGGCATTTTAGCTACACCATCCCTCTCTTAGTTCCATCCACCCCCAGCTTGGCTATGGTATTCAACCCATATGTTATGACTGCAGTTGCATTCTTGAAGGACATAGTACAGTTTTGTACCTACCATAAATGTAGATGTCCGATAGATATGCAACTGCAGTCGGATTTTCCCACCCTCCTACCCCTCTGCAACCTTCTTTATGGGTCCACTCCCCCTACTCCTATTAGCTGGGGGTATCTCCTATGGTGTATCTGTTTATTACTGTTGTGCATGTCTGGAATTGTTTATCCATTCACCAAATGTAGCCTTCCTAGGAGGGCACCTGGCATCTGGGGCAAGAAACACTGAAGAAGATGGCTTTAGCTGATGCCTTTGTACTCCAGCCGTTCTGACGTCGGAGAGGAGGCGACACCAGCCGACGCTGGACCCAGACTTTGGAATCCGGCCGACCGAGGGCTGCCTGAGGCAGGACAACCCATATGTTATGACTGCAGTTGCATATCTATCGGACATCCACATTTATGGTAGGTACAAAACTGTACTTTATCCTCTCCATGAGGCTTATTTCTTATGTAGCAGATGGAATGAGTAGAGTAGCAGAGTAGCTTTGAGGAGACTCTCCTGGATACGCCTTAGTCAGTTTGTGGAACCTTTCAAGTGTTCATTTACCAATACCCCCTTCGATGGCTAGTCCTTGTTTGGGCCTCAGGTAAGACTCTCTGCTGTAGGAGTACGTTTTTCCACTCAATCTAGAGCCTATCGTAAAGGTCAAAAGAGTGGAAACATGTGGTTCCGAAAATCCCAGGGAGCTTCGCCTGGCACATGGATATTTTTCCTCCAGGGGCAGAGGAGGAAACGGTGGAAGATGCCGCCCTCATTGCAGAGGGGGTTCGCAACAGCAAGGGCGACGTTAGTTCTCTGCTAGGCTCTTACAGCACTTCTGAAGGGAGGCCTGATTGCCCACCTCTGGAGGCAGTCGGGGGCAGACTAGTACCCATCAGGCTGGCAGACTGACAAGAGAAACATGGGTACTGTTGTCAGTAATATCCAGGGTTTACAAAATTCCTTTTTTGAAAGCCACGATGGTGCAACATATTAGCATTGTCGCCTCACAGCAAGAGGTTCTCCTGTTCGATTCTCGGCTGGAGCGCCTTCTGTGTGGAGTCTGCATGTCCTCCCCGTGGTTGTGGCATCCGAAAGACGTGTGAATGGGCGTGCCTTCGTTGAAGGCTGGGCGTCGGGTTGGCATATCGGCACCTATAAAAAAAAAAAAAAAAAAAAAAAAAAATCTACTGCCAATCAGCTGACCAGAGTTCCGCTGTGGCGACCCCTAACCAGTAAAAGCCGAAAGAACAAAAAACAAAATTCATTTTTCTCAGGCCCCCCCCCCCCCCCCCCCCAAAAGAAAAAATGTTTAGGTTGGTACTAGACTATCGGCCCTAGGGCGTATACAAGCCTAGCCGTAACAATTCCCTGGATATTTCTTCTCTGGAACCTTGTCTAGCAAGGTGACTTGCGTGATCCCTGGGGAGAATTTCTCATCTCCCATCCAATTGGAGTTCCTTTTGAAGAGGGCCAAGGTGGCGCTCTGCTTGACATGTATGGGCAGTCTATTCCAGAGTATGGGGGAGTCTCTCGGTGAGGAACTTATCCCTCCAGCATGTTTAGTACATTGTAATAAGGTTTAGATCCCTGGAGCATGTGGCTCTGAGGGGTTAGGATTTTTTAGCATGTCCAGCAGCTTGGGGTTTGACATTGCCTTGTAAGTTAAGCAGAGATCACCTCTGAGTAGACTATATGCCACAGAGTATAGGTGGAGTTTTTTTTAGACTGTCAGCATGAGGCATCTGCTTTAGGCCTGTGATTCGTTTAGTGAGGTATTTCTGTGGCCTTTCCAGCTGTTGCAGATGTCTTGTGAGGTACATACCAAACGGGGCGTTGTATTCTATAATGGCTTTGTGGGATGAGTACAGTGGGACATTGACCTCATTTTTTCTGGATAAAAAGCCCTTAGTTATGAGGTGTGCCACATAGAAGGATTTCCTGATCGTTGTGGTGATGTGGTTATTGAAGGTGAGACCACTGTCCACCTGTATCCCTAAGTGTCTCATCACGCCTTTTGTGTTTAGTGTACTGCCACCTATGTGGTAATTCATGGATAGATGTTATTTCCCCATGGGGATATCGATACATTTCTTGGCATTAAGCTTGAGCCCATGGCTCTGGCACCAAGCATCTGTTTCTGTAAGGCCCTTTTGTAGAATATCCACATCATTTGGGGATTCAATAATGTCTCCCAGTTTGCAGTCGTCTTTGAACTTTGTTAGCAAAAGTCCCTTAGTGTTGGCCTGTACTTCAGAGGAATCTATGCCAAACAAGAGCAGTCCCAGGACTGAACCCTGAGGTCCACTTGTCCCTTGTCTGGAGTTGAATTTGGAGTTGGCTACTTTTACAATCTGGGTTCTGTCAATAAGTCTGTTGGCAACCCATCGAGTGATGTAGGGATTAATGCCCAGCTTAGTAAGTTAATCTACGATTCTAGAGTTGGGGATGGTGTCTTAGGCCTTGGCAAGGTCCAGATAGGCTGTATGGACCGCCTTACCCTCGTCCACAGCTCTGGAGACTGATTCGAAGTCAGTCAGGTTCAGGAGACCAGATCGGCACTTCACTAACAAACTGGGTGTGGTTCAATGTTTGAAGGTTGCCAGTGCCTTTGTAAGTTCCATAATGTGTTCCATGCCCTTGCTGATCAGGCTCGTCAGACTGGGACGTTGGTTCACGAGATCCAAGGTCAATCCCCCTTGTGGAGTGGGATAACTAGCTGTGTGCCTCTCTGTGGCACGAAGCCTGAGGGGAGGCCATGATTAAAAATGGCACTTAGGTGAGGTGCCAGTTCATTTTGTAGTTCATGTAGTACACAGCTCGGGATGTCATCTGGTCCCATGGATGCTGTATTCCTAGCTTTGGAGAGTTCAGTTTCTTCCTGTGTGGCTGTGAATACCGGACTTTGGCAATCTTTTGATATTGAGATGGTTCCCTTTAGGGGGTGAGAGGGGGTGAAGTTGGCATTAAATCGATCTGCCAGGATATTTGCAATATCCTTGGGATCAGTATATTTAATGTCATTCTGTTGTAGCTCAGAGCATATCTGAGCATTGCCATATAGATTCTTGACAACTGTAGAATGCCTTGTGGTTGTCTTTGGAATCTTTGGTAACTACCTTTGTAGGATTTTGAGGGATCTCCGCTCCTTACTGAGGCTGGTAAGGGAGTTTTTAGCATCCTAGGATTTTCTTCTTTCATGCAACCGTTTCTTCTGTTGTGTAGTTTGTTTATAGCAGGGGACCACCAGATTGGCTTCCTTTTTTTGGAGGAGAGTGTCTTGGTTCTGTGTGGTATGGCAAGATTGATGCACAAGTGGATGTGCTCGTACAGTGCCTTAGTGTAGGATTCAGCAGTCAAGCTTTCAGATCCTGTCTGCATGGGTGTCATGAAGTTTGTCACTTCTGACATCAGTAGCATGAAGTTTGCTTTGGAGAAGTTTTTTTGTGGAGGTTTCCTTACTGGGGGGTGGGATGTGTATGTCAAGGGTAATTTGCTTATGGTCAGACCTGACCAATGAGCAGTTGACCACTGGTGTTCTTTCCCAGATGTTCCACCAAGTCTTTGGGATCGCACAATCCTAGAGGTACAAAGATTGCTAGAAAAAGAGCCATCCAAGAAGTCCCTGCAGACCAAATCGGATCTGGAACTTACTCAAGGCTCTCCTTAGCTACAAAAAAGACAGGGGACTTGAGACCCATTTTGGATCCTAGCAAGCCAAACAAATCTGGAAAAAAAAAAAAAGGTTCCAGATGGTAACACTGCAGTCCATTCTTCTTTCTTTGGTCAGTACAATTGGATGTGCTCCATAAATCTCCTGGAAGCATACTACCACGTAAAAATGGACAGGCAATCCAGGAGATTCCTTCGCTTCCTGCTGGGAGCCAGTCATCAGATGTTCATCGTGCATACAGCTGCAGTAATCGCAGATGGGTTTTCTGCCATCAGGCGAGTCCTCGGTCGGCCGAATTCCAAAGTCTAGGTCCGGCGTCTGTTGTTGTCGCTTTCTTTCCTGACATCAGTGAGGCAGGGGTATATAAGACACAGCAGACGCCATTTTCTTAAGTCTTTTTTTGCCGCGCGGTGCCCGAAGCAGAAGCAGTTCGCAAGTGCCGGTCGGCCAGCTCCTGAATTTACGAAAAATTGGAAACCGAAGTCTTCTTTATAGCTAAGTACCCCGTTGGGGAAACTTTTCTTGCCTCAGACCGATGTCAGAAAAAGTTAATTGTATTTCTTGTGGGAAGCAAATACCGCATAAGGATTTTCTTTCCCTCTGCATACCTTGTTTAGGCCCAGACCACGACGTCTCGGGCTGTCGCTTTTGCGCTACTTTCAATAAATGCACTATTAAGCGTCGGGCGGAGTTCGCCCAACACCTTTTTGGTAAAGCCTTTGATTATAAAATGTCGTCTGAGACTCCGACTACTGTTTTGTCCAAAAAACGCAAGGACAAGGACTGACACCACGCCAAAACCGGCTACACGTAGTCCGGTTCTCAGCGAGACGCCTATGCAGTCCCTGACTACCGACTACACTTGTTTGGCGGTGTCTTCTGTAACCGAGACAGCAGGTACCTCGGCCCATGCCCAGACTACAACCACCGAAGCCGCTGTGAGCGTTGTGCCTCCTAATGCGGACAGGTCCACTTCACCCATGGTGTCTTTAGACCCTCATCTTCCTTTTCCATTAAGGCCTTTGCTAAGTCCAAATCAGCCAGGCATCCCAAGAGGCCTGTTGCACAGGGCCCATCTCCAGGCCCCATGCCTAAAAAGCAGATGCTTAAAATGGCTGAGGATTTAATTACTGTTATCAGGGGTTCCCAACCCCCTCCAGACAAGAGACCCAGAGTGGAGGAATATTCTCCCTCTTCTGATCAGGGATCCATTTTTTCAGAACATTCTGATGTAGAGGAACACGCTTACTCCCCTTTTGAATATTCTGATGCAGAGCAGTCCATGCCTTCTGTATCTCCTCCAGAGGATTTTTCTTTTGGGGAAATCTTGCACACCTTGAGGGAACACTTCCATTGGGAAGGCCAAGACTTTTCTGATTTCAAGAAAAGGCTTAGGGAATTTCTTTTGTTACCCCAACACAGACCTCTGGCGATACCTCCTGTCTTGGACATGCTTGATGATGTTTATTCGGAGGCTTGCCTTAATCTGGATTCCCTGCCTCCTGCCCCAGTCAAGCTTGATAGGTACTACAGAGTTCCTAACTCCCACCAATTTCTTTACAAAAGCCATAATGCTGACCCTGAAACCATTTCTCAAGGCCCCAAGGGAATGAAGGCCTCTACTGCTAAGAACCCACTACCTTCCGAAAGAGAGTCAAGATCCTTAGAAAGGTGGGGAAAAAAGGTATATACCTCGGCCACCCTAGCCATGAGGGCCTTCAGTTCCATATGCTTAAATATCAGCAGTTTCTGTTATCACAATTAAGAAATAAAATGTCTCAACCTGAACAACCAGATTTGAAGGAGTTGCAGGATATGATGCATAGTGAGAACAAGTGGGTAGCCACACCTTACGATGTGGCTATGATGCCCTAGAGGCCTCAAGTAGAGCTGCTGTTACAGGATCAGTCATTCGTAGACATGCCTGGCTTAGGGAACGAATCTTGCCTGATCATGTGAAAGCTAAATTACTAGATGCTCCTTTACAAAAGTATGTGCTATTTGGTACTAATGCTGAGGAGATACTACGGAAAATGGAAGACAAAGCCAAATCTATGCAAACTGTCAAAGCTTTTCTACAGGTGCAACCACCACGTTTTAGCAGAAATTGGCCTTCTAAAAACTGGTCCTTTCCAGCCACGGACATGCCCCAAAGAGGTAGATACAGGCGCACAAGGGGCAGAGGACAATCGCAAGGATCATGTAGAGGCAGGCAATGGCAAACTCCAGCACCAAGAGGCGGCGAAGACAGCGCACAACAATACAGGAAACAAACCCAATGACTTCCTCCTTTCCATGCCAAGCAAGTCTCAGCTGGCAGCACCTTTGGGAGAAAAGCTGGCATTATTTTCAAGAAATTGGCATTTTGTCACAACAGACAAATGGATCCTGGACGTTATAAACAGAGGCTACAGATTTCATTTTCACACTCTTCCAAAAATGAGAGGCATGCCAAACCTGCCACACAAAGGGCAGAGGCACAACTACAAATTTCAAAGCTCATAGACATGAAAGCTATTCAAGAACCTCACGAACAAGGTCAAGGTTTTTATTCCAGGCTATTTCTGGTACCAAGGAAAGGAACCGACTGGAGACCCATTTTGGACTTATCCATCCTAAACACATTCTTACTTGTACCAAAATTCAAGATGCTCACATTACAGCAGCTTCTTCCCATGCTGGGCAAGGGGGTCTGGCTGGTAACATTGGACCTCAAGGAGGCATACCTGCATGTCCCAATCGGACAAAGCTGCAGAAGATACCTCAGATTTCTTGCAGGTTCAATTCACTATCAATTTTCTGCATTGCTTTATGGCTTATCTACTGCGCCCAGAGTATTCACGAAATGCCTGGCATCAGTAATTGCCTACTGCAGACTTCAAGGGATACAAATTTACCCTTACCTGGACTGCCTGATCCAAGCGGACAGCAAGCACATACTTCTGGAACATCTGGCTTATGTAACACGGTTACTGAATTCCCTGGGATACACAGTCAACAAAGAGAAATCCAGGCTAACACCATCTCAGAAAATAACTTACTTGGGTGCCAACTTGGACACAAACATCCAGATGGGCCTATCCTACGCCAGAAAAACAGGGGCAACTAACTCAGTACTTCAAAATACTAGCAAATTGTACCAGGCTTACTGCAAGGAAAATCCTGCAGGCTCTGGGCTTCATGGCATCTTGCATTATTTTAATCCCATGTGCAAAGTTGCATATGAGGAAACTTCAATGGTACCTAAAAAAACCTATGGTCTCAACACAGCCACAGTTTGGAAACAATAATACCAATACCATGTTTGCAAAAGGAATTTCTATGGTGGGCCCAAGCATGTCAAACAAACACAGGTCTCCCATTCTGCAAGCCTCAAGCAAATTAAGTCATCACAACAGACGCTTCAGATTACGCCTGGGGGGCGCACATGACAGACAGGTGCATTCAGGGCAAATGGTCCCAAAAGGAAAAGCACCTTCACATCAATCAGAAAGAAATGCTAGCAGTGATGAATTCAATTACAGCTTTCAAGGACCTCCTGCATCCAGGACAATTATTAAGAACAGACAACACCACAGTAATGTGGTACATAAACAAGGAGGAACACATTCATACCCTCTGTGCAGACTAGCCATGACACTTTGGAACTTGGCTCTGGAATGGCAAATCGAACTTCAGGCACAGTACTTGCCAGGTTTGGAAAACACGCTGGCAGACAATCTAAGCAGAAATATGACAGATCCACATGAATGGAAGTTGCATCCTCAAGTGTTTACAAAGATAATCCATGCGTGGGGGAGGCCAGACATAGATCTCTCTCTCTATCTACATTCCCACAGGAATCATCAATTGGAAAAGTTCTGTTCAAGGACCTTTCATCCAAAGGCCTGGAGAGTGGGCGCCCTTTCATTCAGTTGGGCAGCATGGACAGTTTACGCTTTCCCACCTCTGCCTCTTTTGCCCAAGGTACTCTTGAAAGCAAGAGCAGACAGACCAAAGATGATACTGATTGCTCCAGAGTGGCCAAGACAACACTGGTACCCACTCCTGAGGAGCCTAACACATACTCCTCCCTGGACTCTACCTCTAATGCCTCTTCTGCTGACTCAGCACAGCTACAAAACTCTTCACAGTCAGCTGAAAACACTCAATCTCGCTGCATGGAAAATTCCTTAACACCACAACAGACCCTACTCCCCAAAGAGGTGCAGAATGTCATTTTGGAGGCCAGAAGGCCATCTACTAGAAAGGCTTACTCGGCAAAATGGAAATGGTTTTGCTCTTGGAATGAGAAAAAAGGCCAGGACCCCAGAAATCTGAATTTGCCTCGGGTATTACAGTATCTAGCTGAGCTGCTGAACAGTGGACTTTCATTTTCCTCCATAAAAATCCATGCCTCGGCCATTTCTGCAGAATTCAACACGGATCCACCGTTATTCTCTCACCCACTCTTAAGACAGTTCCTCAGAGGGGCTTAGAATATAAGACCACCAAGGAAACAACCAATGCCAGCCTGGGATCTTTATTACATTCTAGAAAAATTAACATTGCCTCCCTTTGAACCAGCTGCCTCAAGAGATTTGCAGTATTTGTCCTGGAAAACGGCCTTCCTTCTGGCCATTACCTCAGCTCGTAGGGTTTCGGAACTACAAGCCCTCATGGCTGTGCAGCCCCTTCTCATCTTCCATCAGGACAGGGTTTCCCTTCGAACCAACCCGTCATTTATGCCTAAAGTGGTATCCAAGGTAGCTTTAAATCAAGCCATACACTTACCTACCTTTTACCCCAATCCTCAAAACAAAGGGGAAAGGCTGCTACACTGCTTAGACATCCATAGACAGCTACGTTATTATTTGGACAGAACAAAGCCTTTCAGGAAATCAGAACAACTTTGTGTCCTATGCTGTAGGAGCTCAAGGGAAGCCAGTCACCAACCAGACAATTTCAAAATGGATAGGCCACTGCATGCGGATGTTCTTCGTTCCCCATTGCTGCAGTCCTTACTATTGGGTATAGTCCGCGTCCAGTCGGCCCGAATAGCAGAGTATAAGGCTGACGTCGGTCAGGGCGCATTAGACTGACGTCAGTACGTCAGGGTACTAATGCGCATGACCGACGTCATATCCTCAGTCTTTTTTGCCGCATGGTCCGATGCAGAAGCAGTTTTGCGAGTGCAGGTTGGCGTTCTGAAATATTTCCGAAACCGGAGTTTCAGACCGAAACAGAGTTGGCTAAGTACCCCGTTGGGGAACATTTTGGTTTTTTCTTGCCTCAGTATTTAACCGGATGTCAGAAAAAGTGAATAACTGTATTTCTTGTGGGAAACAGATACCTCATAGGGATTACCATACCTTGTGTATACCTTGTTTAGGGCCTGAGCACGGCGTTGTTGGTTGCCGCTCTTGTGCTAGGTTTAACAAACGCACTATTAAGAGGAGGTTAGACTGTGCCAGGTTAGTGTTTGGGAAGCGTTGCAATTATAAAATGCCGTCGGATGCTCCGACGCCCGCTTCGTCAAGAAGCGCAAGGACAAAACAGGGAAGCCTAGGGTTGATGAACCGGCAGTCCCGGACGTCGGTTCTTTAGAAGGCTCAGTGGAGCCAGAGGTTTTGCCAGGAGTTTCCATGGAGTCTCAGGCTGAAACTTTACTGTTACAGGATGTGCCTTCTCAGGAGGTAGGCCAGGCTGAGGGGGCTTCTCAGGTAACTGTTCTTCCCTCTCTTCCCAAGGTAGTTAGAGCCTCTCCTTCTGTTGCCAAAACTTCTTTGAGAGGTAGGCCTAGTTCAGCTTCAGTGGGGCTTCTCCTAGCATTTCGGGTTCTGTACCTAAGAAACATATGCTTAAAATGGCAGAAGATTTGATTACTATGATTAGAGGTTCTATGCCCCGCCTGATAAGAGGCCTAGGGTGGAACCGAGTTTGATAGTTTTGAACAGTGTTCAGAGGCTTCTGAGTCTTCTGGAAGACTTGCAGGAGTATCCTACTTATTCTGATTCTGATGTGGATGATTCCACTCCTACAGCTTCTCCTCCTGAGGATTTCTCATTTTCAGGGACTCTGCATTCCATGAGGGAGCACTTTAAATGGGAAGGCCAGGATTACTCTGATTCCAGGAAAAGGCTTAGGGAATTCTTGTTTTTACCCCAGCATAGGCCCTTAGCTATTCCTCCTGTGTTGAATGTGGTGGAAGATGTTTTTGCAGAGGCTTCCCTGAACCCTGACTCTTTGCCTCCTGCTCCTGTTAAGCCTGATAGGTATTATAGGGTGCCCGAAGCTCATAAGTATTTGTTTAAGAGTCCTAGGGCGACCCAGAAACTATTTCTCAAGGGCCTAAAGGTGTAAAGGCTTCTGTGGTTAAAAATCCTGTTCCCACTGATAAAGAGGCAAGGGCTTTGGATAGGTGGGGAAAGAAAATGTATACTTCTTCCACTCTAGCCATGAGAGCGTTGAATTGTCAGTTTCACATGCTAAAATATCAGAATTATCTCCTTTCACAATTAAAATCTAAGGTGGATGCTTTGGCGGAAGGTATTGAGTGTAAAGAGTTGCTGGATTTGGTTCATGTGTCTGAACAAGTGGGTAAGCATTCTTTGCAATGTGGTTTTGATGCTGTACAGGCCTCCTCGAGGGTGGCTGCTACTAGTTCTGTTCTTCGCAGGCATGCCTGGTTGAAGGATCAGAATTTAGCTGAGCATGTTAAGACAAGGATTTTGGATGCTCCTTTACAGTCTGATGTGTTGTTTGGATCGCCTGTGGAAGCAGTTTTAAAGAAAATGGAGGACAAAGCTAAGTCTATGCAAACTGTTAAAGATTTTTGCAGGTGCAGCCACGAAGTTTAGTAGAAATTGGCCTGCTAAGGGGTGGACATATCCTGCTTATGATTCCCAGTCTAGGGGTAGGTCTAGACGTGGTAGGGGCAGGGCTCAAGGTTCTTTTAGGCCTAGAACAGGGAGTTCACCTGCTCAGACTTCTGGTGAGGGCAGGGGTCAGTCCTTTCGTAAACAGACCCAATGACCTGTCTTTTCAGCTGCCAGTAGATTCTCGTCTGGCAGCTCCTTTGGGAGGAAGACTGTCTCTTTTCAAAGAAAATTGGGATTTAATTACTCAAGACAAATGGGTGTTGGATATCATTCACCACGGTTACAGATTTTATTTCCATACAATGCCCCCTTTCACAGGCATGCCAGACGTTCCTCCTCCACAAAGAAAAGAGGCTCACAAGCAAGTTTCTCAGTTACTCCAGATGGGGGCCATTCAGCCAGTCCCTGTATCAGAAAGGGGCCTAGGATTTTATTCTCGCCTGTTCCTAGTACCAAAGAAGGGGAACACGTGGAGACCAATTTTGGATTTATCTCTCCTCAACACTTTTCTGGACATTCCCAAGTTCAAGATGTTGTCGTTGCAACAGCTTTTACCTCTGCTGGGCAAAGATCACTGGATGGTAACTTTAGATCTCAAGGAAGCTTACCTTCATGTGCCTATAAGGCTAAGTTGCAGGAAGTATCTGCGGTTTCGAGCTGGAAATTCTCATTATCAGTTCTCTGCATTGCCCTTTGGCTTATCTACTGCGCCCAGAGTATTCACAAAGGTTCTGGCTCCAGTGATAGCTTACTTCAGGCTTCAAGGAATTCAAATCTATCCTTACTTGGACGACTGCCTGATTCTGGCTCAAGAAAAGGAAGACCTTCTACAGCATCTGGAATATGTTATAGCAGTGCTAAGATGCCTAGGGTATTCTGTGAACGAAATAAAGTCCAGTCTAGTACCCTCTCAAGACATGTGCTTTCTGGGTGTGAGACTGAATACAGCAGCCCAGATGGCCTTTTTAACCCCGGACAAACAAAAGAGTCTATCACTTTACTTCCGTCGACTATCTCATCAGTCCGTGCTGACTGCAAGGACAGTCCTTCAAGCATTAGGGTTCATGGCATCTTGTATTCTGGTGCTTCCCAATGCCAAACTGCATATGAGGAAGTTACAATGGTATCTCAAAAATGTATGGACACAGCACTGCCAGGATTTGGACACTGTCATTCAAATAATACCTTGCCTTCAAAAAGAATTTTTGTGGTGGGCTCAGGAATGTCACCTAAACAAGGGACTCTCTGTGACCCGGCCAGAGGCGAGTCAGATTTTAACGACAGATGCCTCGGACATTGCTTGGGAGCTCATCTAAATGGAAAGTGGATACAAGACAAGTGGCCTGCCAGACTACAGCATCTACATATCAACATGAAGGAGATGTTAGCAGTCCAGTTTGCATTAATGGCTTTCAAGGAGTTACTTCTTCCAGGGCAGGTGTTGATTCTAACAGACAACACAACTGTCATGTGGTACATCAACAAGCAAGGGAGAACACATTCTTATCCTCTATGCAGGCAAGCAATGATTTTATGGGAGACTGCGCTGAGCTTGCAACTAACTCTTCAGGCAAGGTTTCTGCCGGAGCACAGAACTCCTTAGCAGATGTGTTAAGCAGACAAATCATGGATCCCCACGAGTGGAAACTGGATCTTCATGTATTTCAAAAATTGACAGTGTCATGGGGAACTCCAGACATAGATCTGTTCGCTTCTCCACTAAACCACCAGCTGCCACAGTATTGCACAAAGGGGTTTCATCACACAGCTTGGAAAGTGGATGCTCTGTCTTTCAGTTGGAAAAACCTTCATGTGTATGCCTTTCCTCCTCTGCCTCTTCTTCCAAAGGTACTATTAAAGGTCAGACAAGACAGGCCAAGGATGATTTTGATAGCTCCAGATTGGCCTCGGCAACACTGGTACCCACTACTACGGAGTCTGGTAAGGAAGCCTCCATGGCCTTTACCTCTGATTCCTCATCTGTTATCTCAGAAGGATGGTCATCTGCTCAATGTCAAGCTTCACTCTCTTCATCTAACAGCCTGGCATATTCTGTGTTGAAACACAGCAGGTCTCAACTTCCTCAACAAGTTTTAAATGTGATTATGGAAGCTAGAAGACCTAGTACAAGGAAAGTGTACGCAGAAAAATGGAAGAGATTTTTATTTTGGAGTACAGCAAAGAATTTGCAGGTTTCTGAGCCTAATTTGAGTGTGGCTCTTCAATATCTTACTGAGTTATTGGACAAAGGTTTGTCCTTCTCTTCCATTAAGATTCATGCTGCAGCAATTTCAGCTCACTATGATTGTGACCCACCATTGTTTTCGCATCCTTTGTTCAAGCAGTTTCTTAGAGGGGCAAAGAATATAAGACCCCACGTAGAGCTCCTACTCCTGCTTGGGATCTCAATTTTGTGTTGGAAAAACTTACTCTACAACCTTTTGAGCCTGCGGCTACTGCTGAATTGAAATACTTGTCATGGAAGACTGCTTTTCTGTTGGCTATTACTTCTGCAAGAAGGGTGTCTGAGTTGCAGGCCCTTATGGCAGTAGAGCCATTTTTGATTTTCCATAAGGATAGGGTATCATTACGTACTAATCCTTCCTTTATGCCTAAGGTGGTTTCCAGTGTGGCTTTAAACCAAACTATTCATTTGCCTACTTTTTATGCAGATCCCCAAAATAAAGGGGAAAAGATTTTGCACACTTTAGATGTACACAGGCAATTGCGTTATTATTTAAGCAGGACTAAGGATTTCAGGCAGTCTCAGCAGTTGTTTGTTTCTTTTGCTTTGAGTTCACAGGGCAAGCCTGTGTCAAAACAAACTATTTCTAGATGGATTGGCTTTTGCATTGCATTTTGTTATTCCCATCATGGCAAGGAGATTCCAGCTGGGATTAGGCCTCATTCCACTAGGGCTACTGCCACTTCAACAGCATTTCTAAGGGGGCTGGCAACTAAGGATATTTTGGAAGCAGCTACTTGGAGTTCAGTGCATACTTTCTCTAAGCATTATCACCTTCCTATCTACTCTAAGTCTAGGGCTGGTTTTGCCACAGCTGTTTTGCAAGGCATGTTGTCAGCTCCTGCTTCTTTATGGTTTGCCAGCCTCCCTTACCTCTGCTTTGGGATTCTACCCAATAGTAAGGACTGCAGCAATGGGGAACGAAGAACATAGTACAGTTTTGTACCTACCATAAATGTAGATGTTCGAGGATCCCCATTGCTGCAGTCCAATTAACCCTCCCTCCTTCCCCTCTGTGTTTAGGGGTGGTTGTGTAGGTGAGGTTACATGCTTATATTTTTGTATATATTCTTGTATATATTGTACATATTTTTGGTGCAGGTATTTTGGGCCTTGTCTTTTAGGGTCTTCTGACATCTGGGGCAAGAAAAGACTGAGGATATGACGTCGGTCATGCACATTAGTACCCTGACGTACTGACGTCAGTCTAATGCGCCCTGACCGACGTCAGCCTTATACTCTGGTATTCGGGCCGACTGGACGCGGACTATACCCAATAGTAAGGACTGCAGCAATGGGGATCCTCGAACATCTACATTTATGGTAGGTACAAAACTGTACTTTTTGTTACTCCTATCCTGGAAAATCTGTCCCTACAGGCATCAGATCCCACTCCACCAGGGCCACAGCTAACCTCTACAGCCTTCCTCAGACGAGTTCCTACCAAAGATATTTTGGAGGCAGCCACTTGGAGTTCTGTGCATACCTTCACAAAACACTACCACCTGCCTTTATATTTCAAAACTAGAGCAGGCTTTGCCACTGCTGTGTTGAAGGGCATTCTGGCTCATCCCAGTTCCACCTAGTGCCTACACCCTGTGCGTAGCTTTGGGATTCTACCCATCTGTGATTACTGCAGCTGTATGCACGATGAACATAGTACAGTTTTGTACCTACCATAAATGTAGATGTTCGAGTGCTAATACAGGTGCAATACAGTTTTCCCTCCCTCCATCCCCTCTTGGTAAAGGCCTAGGGCCTAACCCCTCTTCATACAACCTGATTGGGTTATCCTTCTATGGTATATTTGCGTGCAACTACTGATTTTTGATTTATATTGAATTGCATGTATATAAATGTAATTTATGTATTGCCTTCCTTCTGGGGGCACCTGACATCTGGGGCAAGAAAGACTGAAGAAAATGGCGCCGGCTGTGTCTTGTATACCCCTGCCTCACTGACGTCAGGAAAGAAAGCGACAACAACCGACGCTGGACCTAGACTTTGGAATTCGGCCAACCGAGGACCCGCCTTACGGCAGAAAACCCATCTGTGATTACTGCAGCGGTATTAGCACTCTATCATCTACATTTATGGTAGGTACAAAACTGTACTTTCAGAGCCCTGCCTTTTCGTCTCACCACAACCCCCAGGGTCTTCAAGTGTATGGCAATGGTCACGGCTCACCTGAGGCGTCTGGATTCCAGGTGTTTCCATTTCAAGACTACTGGCTCCTCACTGCTACCACTAAGCATCAACTGATCAAAGCATGGGATTACACAACCAAACTTGTTCCCAGCTAGGCATCACCATAAACTACGAAAAGTCTCCTTGTTACCTTGTCAGTCTATTACCTTTATAGGGGCTGACTTTCTTACAAGAAGCATGATAGCAAGACTACTTCAAGCCAGGGTGTCAACCATTCGGCAGCAAGTTTAGTTTATCAAAGAAGATTGAGAGTTCAGGCAAGAGAAATTTTGTAAGTCATGGGCTTAATGGTTGCTGCAATTACACTATGTTCTTCGTGTTTCACTGTTGCAATCCTCACATTTGGGTTATCTTCTTGCAGGTAGCCCTCAGTCGGCCTGAATACAACAGTCTTCCGATTTCTGCATCGGATGCTGTTGCTTCTATGACGTCAGAACATCACGGGTATAAAACATGCAGCCGTTGCCATTACATCAGTCTTTCTTGCCGTGCGGTTCCCGAAGCAGAAGCAGTTTGCAACTGCCGGTTGGCAGTCTACTGAAATTTTCAATGTTCTTCGTCTTCCATTGCTGCAGTCCTGAGTATTGGGTATAGTCCGCGTCCAGTCGGCCCGAATACCAGAGTATAAGGCTGACGTCGGTCAGAGCGCATTAGACTGACGTCAGTACGTCAGGGTACTAATGCGCATGACCGACGTCATATCCTCAGTCTTTTTTGCCGCATGGTCCGATGCAGAAGCAGTTTTGCGAGTGCAGGTTGGCGTACTGAAATACTTCCGAATCCGGAGTTTCAGACCGAAACAGAGTTGGCTAAGTACCCCGTTGGGGAACATTTTAGTTTTTTCTTGCCTCAGTATTTTACCGGATGTCAGAAAAAGTGAATAACTGTATTTCTTGTGGGAAACAGATACCTCATAGGGATTATCATACCTTGTGTATACCTTGTTTAGGGCCTGAGCACGACGTTGTTGGTTGCCGCTCTTGTGCTAGGTTTAACAAACGCACTATTAAGAGGAGGTTAGACTGTGCCAGGTTAGTGTTTGGGAAGCGTTGCAATTATAAAATGCCGTCGGATGCTCCGGCCCGCCTCCAAGAAGCGCAAGGATAAAACAGGGAAGCCTAGGGTTGAGGAACCGGCAGTCCCGGACGTCGGTTCTTTAGAAGGCTCAGTGGAGCCGGAGGTTTTGCCAGGAGTGTCTATGGAGTCCCAGGCAGAAACTATACTCTTACAGGATGTGCCTTCTCAGGAGGTAGGCCAGGCTGAGGGGGCTTCTCAGGTGACTGCTCTTCCCAAGGTAGTTAGGGCCTCTCCTTCTGTTGCCAAAACTTCTTTGAGAGGTAGGCCTTCTACAGCTTCAGTGGGGGCTTCTCCTAGCATTTCGGTTCTGTACCTAAGAAACATATGCTTAAAATGGCAGAAGATTTGATTACTATGATTAGGGTTCTATGCCCCGCCTGATAAGAGGCCTAGGGTGGAACCGGAGTTTGATAGTTTTGAACAGTGTTCAGAGGCTTCAGAATCTTCTGTGGAAGATTTACAGGAGTATCCTACTTATTCTGATTCTGATGTGGATGATTCCACTCCTACAGCGTCTCCACCTGAGGATTTCTCATTTTCAGAGACTTTGCATTCCATGAGGGAGCACTTTAAATGGGAAGGCCAGGATTACTCTGACTCCAGGAAAAGGCTTAGGGAGTTCTTGTTTTACCCCAGCATAGGCCTTTAGCTATTCCTCCTGTATTGAATGTGGTGGAAGATGTTTTGCAGAGGCTTCCTGAACCCTGACTCTTTGCCTCCTGCTCCAGTTAAGCCTGATAGGTATTATAGGGTGCCCAAGCTCATAAATACTTGTTTAAGAGTCCTAGGGGACCCAGAAGCTATTTCTCAAGGGCCTAAGGGTGTAAAGGCTTCTGTGGTTAAAAATCCTGTTCCCACTGATAAAGAGGCAAGGGCTTTGGATAGGTGGGGAAAGAAAGTGTATACTTCTTCCACTCTAGCCATGAGAGCTTTGAATTGTCAGTTTCACATGCTAAAATATCAGAATTATCTCCTTTCACAATTGAAATCTAAGGTGGATGCTTTGGCGGAAGGTATTGAGTGTAAAGAGTTGCTGGATTTGGTTCATGTGTCTGAACAAGTGGGTAAGCATTCTTTGCAATGTGGTTTTGATGCTGTACAGGCCTCCTCGAGGGTGGCTGCTACCAGTTCTGTTCTTCGCAGGCATGCATGGTTGAAGGATCAGAATTTAGCTGAGCTTGTTAAGACAAGGATTTTGGATGCTCCTTTACAGTCTGATGTGTTGTTTGGTTCGCCTGTGGAAGCAGTTTTAAAGAAGATGGAGGACAAGGCTAAGTCTATGCAAACTGTTAAAGATTTTTTGCAGGTGCAGCCACCAAAGTTTAGTAGAAATTGGCCTGCTAAGGGGTGGACATATCCTGCTTATGATTCTCAGTCTAGGGGTAGGTCTAGACGTGGTAGGGGCAGGGCTCAAGGTTCTTTTAGGCCTAGAACAGGAGTTCACCTGCTCAGACTTCTGGTGAGGGCAGGGTCAGTCCTTTCGTAAACAGACCCAATGACCTGTTTTTCCACTGCCAGCAGATTCACGTCTGGCAGCTCCTTTGGGAGGAAGACTGTCTCTTTTCAAAGAAAATTGGGATCTAATTACTCAAGACAAATGGGTGTTGGATATCATTCACCACGGTTACAGATTTTATTTCCATACCATGCCCCCTTTCAAAGGCATGCCAGACGTTCCTCCTCAACAAAGAAAAGAGGCTCACAGGCAAATTTTACAGTTGCTTCACATAGGGGCCATTCAGCCAGTCCCTGTATCAGAAAGGGGCCTAGGATTTTATTCTCGCCTGTTCCTTGTTCCAAAGAAGGGAAACACGTGGAGACCAATTTTGGATCTATCTATCCTCAACACTTATCTGGACATTCCCAAGTTCAAGATGTTGACGTTACAACAGCTTTTACCTCTGCTGGGCAAAGATCACTGGATGGTAACTTTAGATCTCAAAGAAGCTTACCTTCATGTGCCTATAAGGCTAAGTTGCAGGAAATATCTGCGGTTTCGAACTGGAAATTCTCATTATCAGTTCTCTGCATTGCCCTTTGGCTTATCTACTGCGTCCAGAGTGTTCACAAAGGTTCTGGCTCCAGTGATAGCTTACTTCAGGCTTCAAGGAATTCAAATCTATCCTTACTTGGACGACTGCCTGCTTCTGGCTCAAGAAAGGGAAGTTCTTCTACAGCACCTGGAATATGTTATCGCAGTGCTAAGATGCCTAGGGTATTCTGTGAACGAAATAAAGTCCAGTCTAGTACCCTCTCAAGACATGTGCTTTCTGGGTGTGAGACTGAATACAGCAGCCCAGATGGCCTTTTTAACCCCGGACAAACAAAAGAGTCTGTCACTTTACTTCCATCAACTATCTCATCAGTCCGTGCTGACTGCAAGGACAGTCCTTCAGGCATTAGGGTTCATGGCATCTTGTATTCTGGTGCTTCCCAATGCCAAACTGCATTTGAGGAAGTTACAATGGTATCTCAAAAATGTATGGACACAGCACTGCCAGGATTTGGACACTGTCATTCAAATAATACCTTGCCTTCAAAAGGAATTCTTGTGGTGGGCTCAGGAATGTCACCTAAACAAGGGACTCTCTGTGACCCGGCCAGAGGCCAGTCAGATTTTAACAACAGATGCCTCGGACATTGCTTGGGGAGCTCATCTAAATGGAAAGTGGATACAAGACAAGTGGCCTGCCAGACTTCAGCATCTACATATCAACATGAAAGAGATGTTAGCAGTCCAGTTTGCATTGATGGCTTTCAAGGAGTTACTTCTTCCAGGGCAGGTGTTGATTCTAACAGACAACACAACTGTCATGTGGTACATCAACAAGCAAGGGGGAACACATTCTTATCCTCTATGCAGGCAAGCAATGATTTTATGGGAGACTGCGCTAAGCCTGCAACTGACTCTTCAGGCAAGGTTTCTGCCAGGAGCACAGAACTCCTTAGCAGATGTGTTAAGCAGACAAATCATGGATCCCCACGAGTGGAAACTGGATCTTCATGTATTTCAGAAACTGACAGTGTCATGGGGAACTCCAGACATAGATCTGTTCGCTTCTCCACTAAACCACCAGCTGCCAAAGTATTGCACAAAGGGGTTTCATCACACGGCTTGGAAAGTGGATGCTCTGTCTTTCAGTTGGAAAAACCTTCATGTGTATGCCTTTCCACCTCTACCTCTTCTTCCAAAGGTACTGTTAAAGGTCAGACAAGACAGGCCAAGGATGATTTTGATAGCTCCAGATTGGCCTCGCAACACTGGTACCCTCTACTACGGAGTCTGGTAAAGAAGCCTCCATGGCCTTTACCTCTGATTCCTCATCTGTTATCTCAGAAGGACGGTCATCTGCTCAATGTCAAGCTACACTCTCTTCATCTAACAGCTTGGCATATTCTGTGTTGAAACACAGCAGGTCTCAACTTCCTCAACAAGTTTTAAATGTGATTATGGAAGCTAGAAGACCTAGTACAAGGAAAGTGTATGCAGAAAAATGGAAGAGATTTTTATTTTGGAGTACAGCAAAGAATTTGGAGATTTCTGAGCCTAATTTGAGTGTGGCTCTTCAATATCTTACTGAATTATTGGACAAAGGTTTGTCCTTCTCTTCCATAAAGATTCATGCTGCAGCAATTTCAGCTCACTATGATTGTGACCCACCTTTGTTTTCATCCTTTGTTCAAGCAGTTTCTTAGGGGCAAAGAATATAAGACCCCACGAGAGCTCCTACTCCTGCTTGGGATCTCAATTTTGTGTTGGAAAAACTTACTCTACAACCTTTTGAGCCTGCAGCTACTGCTGAATTGAAATATTTGTCATGGAAGACTGCTTTTCTGTTGGCTATTACTTCTGCAAGAAGGGTGTCTGAGTTGCAGGCCCTTATGGCAGTAGAGCCCTTTTGATTTTCCATAAGGATAGGGTATCATTACGTACTAATCCTTCTTTTATGCCTAAGGTGGTTTCTAGTGTGGCTTTAAACCAAACTATTCATTTGCCTACGTTTTTGCAGATCCTCAAAATAAAGGGGAAAAGATTTTGCACACTTTAGATGTACACAGGCAATTGCGTTATTATTTAAGCAGGACTAAGGATTTTAGGCAGTCTCAGCAGTTGTTTGTTTCTTTTGCCTTGAGTTCTCAGGGCAAGCCTGTGTCAAAACAAACTATTTCTAGGTGGATTGGCTTTTGCATTGCATTTTGTTATTCCCATCATGGCAAGGAGATTCCAGCTGGGATTAGGCCTCATTCCACTAGGGCTACTGCCACTTCAACAGCATTTCTAAGGGGGGTGGCAACTAAGGATATTCTGGAAGCAGCTACTTGGAGTTCAGTGCATACTTTCTCTAGGCATTATCACCTTCCTATCTACTCTAAGTCTAGGGCTGGTTTTGCCACAGCTGTTTTACAAGGCATGTTGTCAGCTCCTACTTTTTTATGATTTGCCAGCCTCCCTTACCTCTGCTTTGGGATTCTTCCCAATAGTCAGGACTGCAGCAATGGAAGACGAAGAACATAGTACAGTTTTGTACCTACCATAAATGTAGATGTTCGAGGATTCCATTGCTGCAGTCCAATTTACCCTCCCTCCTTCCCCTCTGTATTTAGGGGTGGTTGTGTAGGTGAGTTTACATGCTTATATTTTTGTATATTAATGGTTGTATATATTGTGCATGTTTTTGGTGCAGGTTGTTTTGGGACTTGTCTTTTTAGGGTCTTCTGACATCTGGGGCAAGAAAAGACTGAGGATATGACGTCGGTCATGCGCATTAGTACCCTGACGTACTGACGTCAGTCTAATGCGCTCTGACCGACGTCAGCCTTATACTCTGGTATTCGGGCCGACTGGACGCGGACTATACCCAATAGTCAGGACTGCAGCAATGGAATCCTCGAACATCTACATTTATGGTAGGTACAAAACTGTACTTTTTCGAGCTTGACCTGAAGTCTTTTAAAAGATAAGTACCTCATTGGGGATCCTTTTTTCTTGCTCTAACAGATGTCAGAAAAAGTTAATTGTTTTGCCTGTGGAAAGCCAATACCTCAGAGAATTTCGTTAGTACTGCATCATCTGTTTAGGACCAGACCACGATGTTCCTTGCTGTTGGCTCTGTGCCTTGTTCAAAGCCCGAACTATTCATCGTCGGGCTAATTTTGTTGCTAAATTATTTTGCTCTCGTTCTCTATTCCGAAATGGCTTCTGTAAGCCATCCGGCTACCGATCTTCCGAAAATACATGAGGATAAAGACGGACAATACTGCATATGTCTGTACTCAAGTGAGGTGCCTTCACAGCCCCTGAGGCTGCTTCTACAGATTAGCAGGCATCTGCTGAGACCCTTTCAGAGTCCGGTATGCCGCGAGTTGCTTTTTTGACTATGGAACCTGCGGATGTCCACCTTGGATGGGTCTGGAGCCGCTGTGCAGGCACCAGCTTCTGAGGGTGTACTCCAACCTTCTGATCTTATTAAACTGACATCTTAGTTTTTGACTAAATCTACAGAGTTTCTCAGGCCCAGAGTTCGCACTTCGCCTAGAAAACAGACTACCAAAATGCATGCTCTAGCTCCCATGCCACGGAAACAAATGCTTAGAATGGCTGAAGACCTTATAACTTTTAATTAGGGGAAGCCAGCGTTCCCTTTATATAAGACAAAGGATTGATTTTCCTTCTGGTTCTACAGACCGTGAGCCTGATGACTGAGCCTTCTGATTTACCAGGACGTTCCCTTATCTACCTATGAGGAATCAGATGCAGAGGATTCCATCCACTCTGCCTCCCCTCCAGAGGACTTTTCTTTTGGTGAAACCTTGTGTGCCTTAAGAGAACATTTCCGCTGGGAATGCCAGGACTACCCACAGTCCAGAGACTCCGAGAATTTTTAGACTTGCCTCAGCACAGGTGTCTAGCTAATACCCCCTGTTGTGGAGATTGTAGATGTCCTCTTGTAATTCAGCCTTATCCCTGATACCTTGCCTCCAGTGGCCAGGAAACCTGACCGGTACTACAGAGTACCTGACTCCCTCAAGTTTCTCTGAGAATCCTACTGCGGATCCAGAGACCATTTCCCAGGGACCTAAACGCATTAAGGCTACAGTAGCCAAAAGCCCTACCCCTTCAGACAGGGACTCTAGGGCTTTAGACAGATGAGGTAAGAAGTTATACACCTCTGCTTCTATGGCCATCAGGGATTTAAATTGCCAGTTTCATATGTTAAAGTATCAGCAACATACTATGGAGCTTATTAAACAGAAAATGATGATTCCTGATTGTGCAGAACATAGATTTACAAGAGTTAATGCATTTTGCTAACCAAGTTGGAAAACATACTTTGCAATGTGGTTTTGATGCTTTAGAAGCATCGTGCAGGGCTGCTGTCACTGGGTCCTTTCTTAGAAGGCATGCTTGGCTTAAGGAACATATCTTGCCAGACTGTCAAAGCAAAATTACTAGATGCATCACTGAATCAAGAACGCCTGTTTGGCAGTGAAGCAGAAGTCCTCAAAAAGATGGAGGAAAAAGCTAAATCTATGCAAATTAAGTATTTTGTACGGGTCCAGCCACCTAGATCCAATAGGCATTGGCCTTCTAAAAACTGGTCCTTTCCAGCCCCTCCCAGACCTTCTCAGCCCTAACCCTGGGGCAGCATGCCACCACAATTACAATCTGAGTATGCACAGATCTAAGCAATGGAGTGCTCTCACTTCTAAAACGGGGAGTAGTAAGCCAACATCCTGTGGTAAAATCTCACAATTGACTTGTCCTTAATTCTTCCAAGCCTTGCCCAAGTACTTGCACCCTTAAGAGGAAAACTTGCCCTACATGCAAAAAACTGGGAGCACATCACCCAGGGCAGATGTGTCTTGAACATTGTATCCCAGGGATTCAGATTCTATTTCCACTCACTGCCAACCCCAAGCGGATGGCCAGACCTCCCCCCAAACCAGTGGGCAGAGGCCCAAAACCAAGTACTTTCTCTTCTCTGTGTCAAGGCTATTCGACCTGTCCCAGCAGAGCATAGGGAACAAGGTTTTTACTCCAGACTGTTTTGAGTACCCAGGAAAGAAAACTCTTGGCTCCCTATTCTGGATCTGTCTATTCTCAACCCCTTCCTGGTGGTTCCATGGTTCAAGATGCTTATGTACAACAGCTGCTTCCTATGCTAGCCAATGACTCCTGGCTAGCCACCCTATACTTAAAAGAAGCTTATCTGCACATCCCCATAGTGGAATCTTGCAGGAAATACCAACGTTTCAGAGCAGGCTCTATGCATTTATCAGTTCTCTGCACTTGCCTTTGGCTTATCAACTGTGCCCAGGGTATTCAGAGAATGCCTACCTTCAGCTATTGCATATTGCAGGCAGAGAAAAATTCAAATTTACACATGCACGATAGCCTGATTCAGGCGGACAGTCAGGAACTGCTACTGCAGCGCCTGACATTTTTAAAGAGACTTATAACTTCACTGGGGTACACACTCAACAAAAAGAAATCACATCCGGTACCCAGCCAACATATTGTATTCAAGGAGCAAGCATGAACACAACTTCCCAGAAGGTATTCCTCACTCCAGAAAAACAAATGTATTTGACAAACTGCTTCAGTCTACTGGCCTCCAAAACCCAGCTATCTGCAAGAAAAATACTGCAAGCCCTAGGGTTCATGGCCTCTTGCATTCTACTAATTCCATATGCAAGACTGCATACGAGGAAACTTCAACGGTGATTAAATTCTCTGGACCTGGAAGCAATGATTCCTATCATTCCTTGCCGAAAAGCAGGGTTTCTTTGGTGGGCAGAGGCCTGCTGCCACAACAAGGGACTCCCTTTCACACTATCCCCTGCCACCCAAACCCTAACAGATGCATTACACTATGCATGGGGGGCTAACATGGTAGGACAAGGTATTCAAGGCAAATAGAGCCCAAAGCAAATGCACCTGTGTATCCGTCAAAAAGAAATGTTAGCTGTACAGAAGTCTCTGCCTTGTTCTTCCAGGGCAACTATTGATACACAACACCACAGTTATGTGGTACATAAACAAGCAGGGTTGGGGACCCTTTCTTACCCACTCTGCAGGTTAGCCAAGGCTCTGTCGGACACTGCCTTGAGCAACCAAGTGCAGCTGCAAGCTCAATTCCTGCCAGGCAATCTAAATTCACGGGCAGACTTGAGCAGAAATCTAAATGACCCGCATGAGTGGAAGCGGGAACTCAAATTATTCAAGCTGCTGATCCACAGATGAGGGGCACCAGAGGTGGACCTCTTCATTTCCCCTCAGAACTTTCAATTGAGCGAATATTGTACTAGAACTCCCCACAGCCAAGCATGGAAAGTGGATGCTCTGCCTGTTACATGGGGAAACCTCTTTATCTATGCCCCCCACCCCTCCTCTCGAAGGTTCTACTAAAGATCTAACAGGACAAGCCAAGGACAATCCTGATTGCACCAGACTGGCCATGCCAGCACTGGTATCCACCTTTGCGCAGTCTGACAGTACTGCCACCTTGGCACCTTCCTCATACCCTGCTGTCCCAGTAGAAGGGCCAAATTTTGCATCCTCCTTTACAAACCCTGAACTTAGCAGCCTGGTTCATCCCCTGAACCCCTCAGTAAGCAGGGTGCTGGATGTCATCCTGGAGGCAAAAAGGCCTACTACTAGAAAATCCTATTCAGAAAAGTGGAAAAGATACTGTTATTGGAGCCGGTCTCAATAAATGGACACAAATGTGCTCAGCTTAACTCGTATATTAGATTAACAGAAATGTTCCACAAAGGCCTCTCCAAGTAAGATTGCTGCCTCTGCCATCTCAGCTCATTATAATAGTGAGCCCACCCCTCTTCTCTCATCCTCTGGTCAAACAGTTCCTGAGAGGAGCCACAAAAAAAAAAAAAAAAAAAAAAAAAAATTTGTGGTTCCTTTTTCCCCTTTATTCAAAATGATGTACAATAACAATACTAATTATACAATTATATAGGTTTTTAGGGTTCTTGCACACAGACCTGAAGAAGTCTAGAAGGAGGAAAGCAATCTTTTACAATAGGTTATGAAAATAGAAATTGATTTTTGCATGCAAAATGTATGTGTATATATTTATATATATTTTCTGATTTGCCATATGAACTAAGGTTGATATTTCCAGCCATGTAGTATATTGTCTTGGATAAAATCACAGACTTAATAATCTACTTGGTACCCCATCATTATAAATTTTATTTAAAGTACATAAGGGTGTTATATTATGACAGCTACTAGGTAGGGCAGGACCCTGATGGGGAAAGGGATGTGAATTTAACATGTGTACCAATAACACTTTTTATTTTACAGCACAATAAACCACTCCGATACCTGATAAAGTATATCTATCTATCTATATATATATATATATATATATATATATATGTATATGTATATATATATATATATATATATGTATATATATATCTATATATATATATATATATATATATATATATATATATATATATATATATATATATATGTATATATATATATATCTTGTGAGGAAATTATTACTCTATTTTTGTTTTACTTGGATTGCTTGTCTGTGTACTTAATAAAGGATTTTCGACTGGAAACAGACTGCCTGCCTTGCTTGGGTTACGTTCGAATGCTTAGTAATGCTGTACAATTATATATTTTCCATTATTACTTTTTGTTTTGACTTAAGATGAGTTTACGTTCGCTACTTCTACTACTATTGTCTGATCTGATTAATATACAGTGATTAACTAGAAATATATGCACTGAAAATCTTCCACACAGAGATGTTTCTTGCACTTTTGTTTTTGGACCTACTACACTTTAGTGGGTTGTTTTGAGACTTCGGGGTTACCACGGAGATTACTTGTCATTTACTGGATGTACATACACAATTACATATGTTAAGTTGTCAATCTCGCCTTCATTCTTGCTTGATGGGTTCGGAGCCGATCCTCGGCTCCGACTCTGCACTTGCTAAGCTCGAGAGTCACTTTTACCAGCTCGAGGCAGCCCCATATCCCATGATGCAAGGCGGTAAGTACCCAGATCTCGTTTGCCGCTTCGCTGATGAGGTCCTCCTTTTACCAGCTCCTGGTAAGTGATTTTTACATTGCTATTTTTGCCCCTTTTCTTAAAAAAACCTTAAAATTATTAGTTTTAACATAGTTTTAGCCCCTTTCTGACAAAAATTTCCCTGTCTCCTTAAAACTTTTAGTCAGACTTTCTCCCTTCCCATCCCCCCCCTTGTTAGGGTGTGTGTGTGTGTCTGTTATTGATACTTTTTATATATATAATTTAATTCTTGGACTGGTGTGTGTGTGTTTTATTCACCATGTCTAAAGAAAGGGTCTCAGGCTTTAAGAAGTGTGACTCGTGCTGTCAGAAGATGTCTCTGACAGACGGTCACACTTCTTGCCTTTACTGCCTGGGGCCTCTTCACCTGCAGGACTCCTGTGCTATATGTCACTCTTTTAGCCAGAGAGTCCTGCAGGAAAGAAGAAATAAATTGATTTTGAGGGGCCTTCTTAAGCCGGAGGGCTCTCCGGCTAAGTCGGCTCCATCTAAGACTTCCAAGTCTTCCAAGGCCCAGGCTTCTGTGTCCAAGCCTGTGGCCTCGGCTCCGACTCATTCAGAGTCAAGATCGGCTCCGGCTGGAGCCGATTCTGGGTTACCCAAACCTTCGGCACCGATGGCTATCGGTGCCGATTCTGGTTCGACCACTTCGGTGTCGGCTCCGATCTGTTCCGACCACCATGTGGCTCAGGCATCGGTGTCGGCTCCGATCGGTTCCGACACCCTTACTTTTATGGCCGTATCTGCTCCGGCTGGAGCTGATGCATCGAAGCTACCTGTCGGTGCCGATAAGTTGTCGGCTCCGACAATTTCTGTGGTTTCATCGGCTCCGATGGTTCCTTCGAGGAAGAGGTCTAGGTCCCCTTCCTTGGAGCAGATACTTTCGGCTCCGGCTTCGCCTCTCCTCTCGGAACGGAGCCATCGGAGCCGATCTTCAAGGTCATCCAGGCTTTCTGACCATGATTTAGAGAGAGTGGTCAGTAGATTACTAAAATCACAGGCACTGGCCCAAATGCTACATAGTCCGTCTCAACAGACGACTATTAGTCCACACCCCATTGCAGTTCCTCCTTCGACTCTACCCCAGAGTTTGGAGTTGGAGTCTTCGGGAATAGTTTCTGCTACGGCTGAGGGACAGATACCACCTTCTGCTCCTTCAGCCTCTACTCTTATCTCCTCTTAGAGACCTTCCTTAGAGGGATTCGATGGCTGGGCTTCCCTGGTCTCCTCCGAGGGGGTGAGTGGCATCGGACCCTTGTCCGACCCCGCTCTTCCCCTTGGAGCCTCGGCCTTGGTGAGCTCGGCTCCGACATCTGCCTCGGAGCCTTCCCTTTCGGTGGGTCCTGGAGTTCCTAGTTCTTCGGAGCGGGTTCTCCCGGACCTCCCTGGGAGGGGAGCCTTCGAGGTGATGAAGAGTGTGCTAGCCACTGGTCTCAGCCAGCAGTCTGTTCCCTTAGCTCCTCCCTCTATAGTGCCTGTTGACATCTCTGCCACTTCTCTTGCTCCAGGACCCAGAGATCCTCCGCCTCAGGTTTCCCCACTGGGAATATCCCCCTCTTCCGAGGATTCTCCTGATTTGTCAGGGGATCCTCCACGGAAGAGGACCTGTAAGAGGAAACACGTAGACTCCCCTGAGTCTATCACTTCAGATACTGACTTAGATGAGTCAGAGGGATCCCCAAGATCCCCCTCTGAGGATGTCTCCTTCTCAGACATCCTAGAACTCCTTAGACAGAGGGGAAACTGGCCCACTAATAATCCCTCTGAGGATGAGTCAGTGTACCTGGAGGCGTTTGGATCTCGGCCCTCCACCTCCTGGGTTTCTCCGCCTTTCGACCCCCTTATGCAGGTTATTGCTCGAAAGGCGTGGGCTGCTCCTGACTCTGTAGAGCCAGTCCCTAGGAGGCCTTCAAAATTTATTACTGCCCCGTCAGACAAGCAATTCCTCACTAAGGGTGTCCCCGCTGATGCCATGGTGGTGGCTGCTGCCACCAAGAAGGAACTCGCAGATCCTTCCGTACCTGTCCATCCTCCTAATAAGGACTCTAGGACCATGGATAGATATGATAAGCGGATGTTTTCTTCAGCGACCTTTGCCATGCGTTCGCTGAACTACCTATGTCACTTCACCAGACTCCAGAGGGATATCCTCAAGGAGCTAGGTGAGGTAGTACAGGATCCTACAGCTGCAGGGGCTCAAGAAAAAATTGCCTCGCAGCTAGGAACCCTTAATTCTATCGCAAACTCCTCCATGCGACTGATATCATATGCGGCTGATGGAGCAAGTAGGGCCGCGGGCACAGGTGTGGCTCTTAGACGCCAAGCCTGGATGCGGCTATGTAATTTTGCAGATCCCTTTAAGGCGTCCTTCACAAACTCTCCCTTTGGGTTAGCTTTGTTTGGCCCTCAAGTGAAGGAAACGTTGACCAGGTGTGAGCAGGACGGCAAAACTCTTTCTGCCGTAGGAGTCCGTTTTTCCACCCCTTCTAGACCTTACCCCAAAGGACAGAAGGGTGGCAAGATGTGGTTCCGCAAATCCCAAGGAGTCACGCCGGATTCACATGGTCAGTTTACCCCTAGAGGCAGAGGGGGTAACAACAACAGACGCCGCTCTAGAGGCAGAGGGGGTCCACAAAACCAGGGAAGCAGAGAGCCTCTCTGACAAGCCCTTTCAGCATCCCTGAGATGTTGCCCGACTGTCCGTCCTTGGAGGCAGTCGGGGGAAGACTTTCGGTGTACCCAGAAGCCTGGCGTTCCCTCACTCAAGACAGATGGGTACAGTCGATCATATCCGAGGGTTACAAAATTCCTTTTGAGGAAAGTCCTTTCTATCACTCAAATTCCCTTCCAGATGTACCACCCGGTCTAAGGGAAATTGCAGAGTTAGAAGTCTTAAAACTGCTGCAAAAAAGAGCCATTCAGCCAGTTACAACAGATCATTCAGAGCCCGGAATCTACTCAAGGTTCTTTTTAGTCCCCAGAAAGACGGGAGACTGGAGACCAATATTGGATCTCAGCAGACTCAAGTCTGCGAGGAAGACAAGATTCCGAATGGTCACTCTTCAGTCAATTCTGCCCTTCTTACAGAAGGACAACTGGATGTGCTCAATAGATCTTCAGGATGCGTACTATCACATAAAAATTCACAGACGCTCCAGGAGATTTCTCCGCTTTCAGCTGGGGTCCAGTCATTTCCAGTTCAGAGCCCTGCCCTTTTGTCTCACTACAGCCCCCAGAGTGTTCACCAAATGTATGGCAGTGGTCACGACTCACCTGAGACGTCAAGGATTCCAGGTGTTTCCGTATCTCGACGACTGGCTCCTTTCAGCCACCACCAGGCATCAGCTTGTTCAAGCCAGGGATTACACAATAAATCTTTGTTCTCAATTGGGCATCTCGATCAACTCTGAAAAATCATCCTTATTGCCCTGCCAGTCTATTACTTTCATAGGCGCAAACTTAAACACTGTTCGGATGTCAGCTACCCTTACAGATCAAAGAATTTCAGACATTCAAAGTCACGTCAGGATCATTCTAGCCAACAAGAAGGTACAGGCCAGAATGGTTCTAAAGGTGTTAGGCCTCATGGCTGCGGCCATTACTCTTCTTCCCCTGGCTCGCTTCTACATGCACCTTCTTCAATGGATGTTGTTCACTCAGTGGTCTTACCAACAACTTCCAATGCGTCACCAAATACTGGTGACAAAGGTTTGCAAGAATCATCTTGCTTGGTGGATCACTTCTCCCCAGATTCACCAAGGCAGATACTTTGTACCCCCATCCCCGGTAGCCACTGTCACCACGGATGCCTCCCTGATCGGGTGAGGGGGTCATTATCAGGGCAGGATGGTTCATGGGACGTGGCAACCTTTAGAATACCACCTGCACATAAATGTCCTAGAGATGAGAGCAGTGCTTTTAACGTTGCAAGCCCTCAACGACTTTCTTCCCGTAGGGACAATTGCAGTCCACACAGACAACATGTCTGTAGTTTGGTATATCAACAAACAGGGCGGAACCAAGTCATACCCCTTGTGTCGAAGCTCAGACTTTGGCAATGGGCGATCTCCTCTCATCGGTTTCTGGTAGCAACGCACATCCCTGGGAAAACCAACTTTTTAGCGGACAGATTGAGCAGAGCTATTCTCATGCCTCACGAGTGGTCTCTCAAGCAATCCGTAGTGGAAGAGATTTTTCTGGAATGGGGTCGCCCATGTTGCGATCTTTTTGCTACTCCCCAAAACAGCAAATGCCCAGACTTCTTCTCTCTCTTCCCTCTGCCAGGCCATCCCCCCAGAGATGCTCTGACCCAGGATTGGCCCCAGGGACTTCTTTATGCCTTTCCTCCCTTTCCTCTGATCCCTCAAGTTATCCAGAAAGCAACCGTTTTGAGAGCCAAAATGATTCTCATTGCTCCTTATTGGCCTCGACAAATTTGGTTTCCGTTCCTCCATAGTCACCTTTTGGTGCAGCCGTGGCATCTGGACCCAGTGCTAGATCTTCTAATTCACCAATCTGGTCAGCTGCACCGGTCTATCCCTTCTCTCAGCCTCACAGCATGGTTGCTCCACTTCCTTCCTTAGCCAGGCTTCCTTTGATCTCTAACCCCGTTAGAGACATTCTAGTAGCTTCCTTAAAATCCTCTACCAGGAGGATTTATTCAAGTAAATGGAAACGTTTCTCTTATTGGGCTAAAGCCAAGAATATTGATCCCTTCACTGCTCCAGTTCAGGCAGTTTTGGATTTCTTAGCGGAGATTTTTCATGCAGGTTCCTCTTCTTCCACAGTTAGAGTTCAGTTGGCTGCTATCTCGAACTTTCATGTCGGATTCGCAGATCACAATATCATGTCCCACAGGCTTTGTAGAGCCTTCTTGAAAGGAATTTTCCTTCTTAAGCCTCCAATTAGGAATCCTCCTCCTCAATGGGACCTGAACTTAGTGCTGACATCCTTGATTCTTCCCCCCTTCGAGCCAGCTGTTTCTTGCTCCCTGAAGGTTTTCATGGAAAATCTTATTCCTAGTAGCTATTACATCGGCCAGGAGGGTGCCTGAACTTCATGCTCTATCTGTTCGACCCCCCTATTTGGTCTTTCACAAAGACAGAGTATCATTGAGAACTAATCCGACCTTTTTGCCTAAGGTCGCCTCAAAGACTAATTTGAATCAATCCATTGATCTCCCTGTATTTTTTCCAAACTATTCAAACAGATCGGAACAAAAACTACATTATCTTGATGTCCACCGCCAACTCAGATATTATTTGGACAGAACAAAACAATTTAGGAAATCCGATCAACTCTTTGTTTCCTATGCTGATAACAAGAAAGGCCTTCCTGTCTCAAAAGTGACCTTATCTAGATGGCTTTCTTCTGTCATCTCTGAAATTTATCAGCTCAGGGGAAAACAGCTGTGCTCAAAACCTAAAGCACATTCAACTAGAAGCTTAGCTACTTCTACAGCCTTTCAAGCTAGACTTCCTTTAGACACTATTTGTGCAGCGGCCACTTGGGCCACTCCTCACACTTTTGTTTCCCATTACAAATTGGATTTGGCCTCCAGGGACAGAGCCAGTTTTGGCTCTACAGTCCTCAAGAGTCTGTTCCATATAGCCACCCAGGATAGAGGTGCTAGGGACGCGGTCCCATCAAGCAAGAATGAAGGCGAGATTGACAACTTAACATTGAGAAGTTATGTACCTACCATAACGTTCCATGTTAGTTGTCTTCTCTCGCCTTCTTTCTTGCGACCCTCCCTCCTTCCCCCAGGCCTGGACAGACCTTTTTTCTACTAGGATTTACTATGCTGAAGACCATTCAGAGCTGGGCCTTCTTCCATCCTGCAGGTTTTTCTTCCTCCTTTGGGGAGTGTTTATGCTTGGTGCTATTGCCCTTTTGTCATCAAACGAGATCTGGGTACTTACCGCCTTGCATCATGGGATATGGGGCTGCCTTGAGCTGGTAAAAGTGACTCTTGAGCTTAGCAAGTGCCGAGTCGGAGCCGAGGATCGGCTCCGAACCCATCAAGCAAGAAAGAAGGCGAGAGAAGACAACTAACATGGAACGTTATGGTAGGTACATAACTTCTCATTTTACCTGGACAAGACAAAATCATTCAGAAAATCTGACCAACTTTTCATATCCTATGCTGCACCAAAACTAGGAAAAGCCAGTGTTTCTAAAGTTAACCTTATCAAAATGACTGAAAGATTCTATATGCTTTGTCTACCCTCATAAACTTCCCTGACCAGATAAGATCAAAGCCCATTCAACCAGATCTATGGCAACTTCATTGGCCCTCCTTTCTAGATCTTCCATGGACGACATTTCTGCAGCGGCAACATGGGCCAGTCCACATGCCTTTATCACTCATTACAAATTGGATTTGGTCTCCAGGGGGAGAGCTTCCTTTGGCACAGTGGTGCCCAGGAATATTCTTCCATAAGGCCGCCCAGGATACAAAGTAGCCAAGGACTCTCCCATCATTAAGGAATGAATAAAGATTAACAACAGATGAAGAATTTGTCTTACCATAACGCTCCATCTGTGTTCATCATTCATTGCTTCCCTCCTACCATCCCCGTCCAGTAGGCTCCTGGAAATTTGGATGTGGTCCATACCCTGGTTTAGGGTATTCTGAGAAGAAAAAGTCTCCGCTTTATGTCCTTTGTGCAAACTCTAAGGTAATGGGGGGAGAGAGGCTCTATGGGTAACCTTCGCTTGAGAGTTTTTTTGGATGATGCGAGCTTGGTACGATGCCGACTCTGTTCTCTCCCATCAGTAATGAATGAATGACTATGAACAACACAGATGGAATGTTATGGTAAGACTTTTTTCATTCCCATCTTCTTTCTGACATGAATGGGAAGATTACTGAAAAGTGTAGGAGGGGGTGTGTACCTATACAACCGTGATTTTTTTTTAGAATTTTGAAGGGTCAGGCTCATGTACTGCAGTTTGACTAATTATGAAAGTATGCGGAATATTTTTTGTAGTTTCTTGGGAAAAATCTGCTTAAATTTAGTGTTTCACTGTTGCAGTCATTGCATTTGGGTTATCAGCTTTGCAGTAGCCGTCAGTCGGCCTGATTAACAAAGTCTTGGGTCCTGTGTTGGTTGCTGTCCCTTCTTCCATGACGTCAGGTCGTCAGGGGTATAAAACATGCAGCAGACGCCATTACATCAGTCTTTCTTGCCGTGCGGTGCCTGAAGCAGAAGCAGTTCCCAAGTGCTGGTCGGCAGACTCCTGAAATTTTCATTTTCAGGGTTCAGAACTGAAGTCTTCAACTAAAGCCAAGTACCCCGTTGGGGAAACTTTTTTTTTTTCTTGCACCTTACTGATGTCAGTAAAAGTTAATAATTGCATTACTTGTGGAAAGCAAATACTTAAGATTTTCATTCGTACTGTGATGTTCTTTGTGTTTATGTATTTTTGAATGTATTTATAAGTTAATCATATACATATATTTAACATTTTACATTTTCTTTTTTTTATATTATATTTTTTTTCACATAACATTTTTAACAATGATTTTAACATATTCATAGTGCATATATATAATAGATATCATTTAGAGCGATTTTTTTGGGCACGGCTGTATTTGTTGTATCTTTTTATTTGCAATTTTATTCAATGAATAACCTAATTTAATTTTCTCAACATATATTATTCTTTTATATATTATTATTGTATATGTGTGTTGAATCGATGTGTTGCATTACCAATCACAACTATCACACAACAACATGATGAATTAGTTATTTTTGCACACATGCATAAGGGTAACCTAAAAGGGGCTTTTTTTGTTAAAGTTTTTGTTTTATGTTTTTGTCTAATGTTTTTAATTAGATACTGATGGATTAATGGAAAGTGCTTATACATCATTGGTTAACAGGTCCAATTAGTTCCTTTGGCACTTATATTTAAAGTTTCAGTTTAGATTCAAAGTGAGTGTTCTGATGTTTTTTGTTTTTTAAACCTAGGTCGTAGTTTTTATTTTTATTTTTACTTGTGTGTGTTTTTCATTTTAATAAATACCTTTGGAGCGTTTATGGACCTGGAGGTTTTTTTTTTGTAATAATACTGGGAGCTGGCTGTTTGACTCCTTTGCAGTGTAACCGATCGATTAGTTACACTTTCAGTGGTTTTATACTTTGTGTTTCACTGTTGCAGTCATTACATTTGGGTAATCTGCTAGCAGGTTGCCCTCAGTGTGCCTGAATTCCAAAGTCTTGAGTCCTGCATCGGTTGCTGTCTCCTCTTCCATGTTGTCAGGGGTGTAAAACATGCAGCGGATGCCATTTTCTCTGATTTTTCTTGCCGCGCGGTGCCCGAAGCAGAAGCATTTCGCAAGTGCTGGTCGTCCAACTACAGAAATATTCGAGTTTCAGAATCAAAGTCTTCACTAAAGCTAAGTACCCCATTGGGGAAACTTTTTTTCTTACTCCATACCGATGTCAGAAAGTTAATAATTGTATTTGTGGGAAGCAAGTACCTCATAAGGATTTCCATTTATACTGTATTCCTTGTCTAGGCCCCGATCACAACGTGCCTGGCTGTTGGTTTTGTGCTAGATTTTACCAACGCACTAAGCGTCGCTATATTTTTGCTCCAAAGTATTTTGGAAACCGATTTAACTACCCAGAAATGTCATCTGATGGCAATCCCACTACCGAAGTACATAAAAAAAATGCAAAGAAGAGGGCAGAGAAACAGTCGGTCCAAAACTGACTAAGCTTCTAAGCCAGTCGCCGGTTCGCCAGTACTCAGTGAGGCGGTTTCTCAGCCCCTGATACCTGCTACTTTTGAGTCGCAGGCCCCTACCGGCACCCATGTGGAGTCCGGCATGCCGCTAGATACTCAAGTATTGGACTTACGGATGTATCTCTCTCTGATGGGTCTGGAGCCGCTGAGCAGTCACCAGCTTCTGAGGGTGTATTCAGGCCTCAACATTTGTATATCAAACCGGCAGCTGCAAAACCAAAGACAAAAGCAACTTCTAAAACTAAAAAAAGACACATGAGCCACTTGCACAGGCCTCTATGCCTAAAAAAAATAATCAAAATGGCTGAAGACCTTATTACCTTGATCAGGGGTACCCATCCCCCTCCAGATTAGAGGCCTAGGCAAGACACTGATTATGAATCTTCAGATCAGGTTTCTATTGCTTCTGATTTGGAATTATCTATACCTCAATATGAGGATTCAGATGCAGAGAAAGTCTATACCATCTGCATCACCTCCTGAGGATTATTCATTTGGAGAAACCTTGCATACTTTGAGGGAGCATTTTCACTGGGAGAGTCAAGATTTCTCAGAATCAAAAAAGAGGCTCAGGGATTTCCTTCTCCCTCAGCACCGGCCTTTAGCCATACCCCCTGTTTTAGACATTATAGATGATGTGTTTTCGGAGTCAAGCTTGACCCCTGACTTCTTACCTCCGGCTCCCAGCAAGCCTAACAGATATTACAGGGTCCCTGACTCTCATACGTTTTTATTTAGAAACCCTGCTGCTGATCCTGAAACTATTTCACAGGGTCCAAAGGCCTCTACAGCAAAAAATCCTACCCCCTCTGACAGATTCAAGGGCACTGGATAGATGGGGAAAAAAGGTTTATACATCTGCAACCTTGGCAATCAGGGCATTAAACTGTCAATTTCATATGCTCAAGTATCAACAACATGTTATGGGATTGCTGAAACAGAAAATAATGTTTATTTCTGAATGTGCAGAAAATAAAGAATTGCAGGAATTATTGCATGCAGCTGAACAGGTTGGAAAGCGTACTTTGCAATGTGGTTTTCATTAGAGGCCTCCTGCAGGGCCGCAGTTACTGGATCTGTGATTAGGAGGCATGCCTGGCTAAAGTAACAAAATTTGCCTGATCATGTTAAAGCTAAATTGCTAGATGCACCTTTACAGTGTTCTACTCTGGTATTAAGGCAGAAGAGGTTTTAAAGAAAATGGAAGACAAAGCTAAGTCTATGCAAACTGTAAGACTTCTTGTAAGTGCAGCCACCAAGATTCAGTAGACACTGGCCTACAAAAAATTGGTCCTTTCCTGTGTCAGAGCTCAAAGGGGCAAATCCATATGCCCTAAGGGTTCCAGATACCAGGCGCAAGATTCATACAGGTCAAAGCAATGGGGCGCTTCTACCTCCAAATCTGGAGGAGATAAAGCGCAAACCTACAGAAAAAAAGTCCCAATTACTTCCCTCTACCTGCACCATGCACTTGTCTTTTGGCAGCACCCTTAGGGGGAAAATTAGCACTTTTTGTTCAAAATTGGCGGTTAACCCAGGACAAGTGTGTGCTAAACATAGTATCACAGGGATGCAGATTCCATTCCCATACTCTGCCAATGGTAAACGTTTGGCCAGATATGCCACAAAATCAATGGGCAGAGGCACAGAAACAGGTTATGTCCCTCATGGATAATGGGGGCCTTGCAGCCAGTACCACAACAGGAAAAAGGACAAGGTTTTTACTCGACTGTTCTTGGTACCCAGAAAGGACAAGGCCTGGCAGCCAATACTGGATTTATCAATTTTGAACACATACCTGGACATTCCAAAATTCAAAATGCTGACTTTGCAGCAGCTTCTGCCCATGCTGGGCAAGAATGCTTGGCTGGTGACTTGCCTAAAAGAGGCATACCTGCATGTCCCAATAAGACAATCGCACAGAAGATGCATCAGATTCAAAGCTGGCTTAATGCTTTACCAATTCTCTGCACTGCCCTTTAGCTTATCTATTGCGCCCAGGGTCTTTACAAAGTGCCTGGCACCAGTAACTGTGTTTTGCAGACAAAGTAGTATTCAAATATATCTTTACTTGGACGACTGTCTCATTCAAGCAGAGAACAAGGACATTCTTCAACACCTGGCATTTGTGAAAAGGCTTCTAACATGCCTAGGGTACACAAATGAAAATAAATCACAACTGGTACCCTCTCAAAAGATAACATTCCTGGGTGCAAGCTTGAATACAACTGCCCAGATGGCTTACTTCACGTCAGACAAGCAAAGGCAACCGATTATTTCAAACTGATGGCAACAAAAACCCAGTTATCTGCAAGACTCATTCTGTAGGCTTTAGGCTTCATGGCATCCTGCATCCTTCTGATTCCATATGCAAGACTGCATATGAGGAAACTTCAATAGTACCTAAAAAGTTTATGGAGTCAACATTGTCACAGTCTGGAAACAATGATTCCTCTCATTCCCTGCCTACAACAGGAGTTTCTATGGTGGGCAAAGGCATGTCTCCAAAGCATGGGATGGACCTTCACTCTACCTCCTTCCAGCCAAACCTTAAGCCAAACCTTAACACTCAGATTATTCCTGGGGTGCCCACATGGTGGGGAAGATGCATTCAGGGCATATGGACCCCAAAACAAATGCATGTACATATCAACTAGAAAGATTCTAGCTGTTCAAAATGCCCTAACAGCCTTCAAGGACTTCATCTAGGACAATTACTGATAACGACTGACAACAATATGGTCATGTGGTATATAAACAAGCAGGGGGGCACCCACACATACCCCCTTTGCAGATTAGCCATGGCACCGTGGGACACAACTTTGACTTAGCAAATGCATCTTCAAGCTCAAATCTGTCCAGGAAAGCAAAATACTCTGGCAGATAATTAAGCAGAAACCTTGTGTATCCTCACGAATAGATACTAGATCCACAAGTCTTCAACATGATGATAAAGAAATGGGGGAGCCCAGGCATAGATCTATTTGCCTTTCCTCCAAATTATCAATTGAAAAGATTCTGCACAAGGACTTATCACAGACAACATGGAAAGTGGGCGACCTATCCTTCAGTTTGAAAAACTTATCAGTTTACGCCGTTCCTCCTCTGCTTCTTCTTCCCAAGGTCCTCCTAAAAGTCAGACGAGAAACCAAAGATGATGATAATTGCCCCGGACTGGCCCCGCCAATACTGGTACCCAATCCTAAGGAACTTGTCTCAGTACCCAGCTTAGACCTTGCCTCAAAGACCTAAACTACTGTCCCAGCAAAACAATCAGATCCTGCACAATTAACTCCAGACACTGAATCTGGCAGCATGGCTGATTATGTAGTTATACAAACAACACCTCTCAGTAAAGCTGTGATGGATGTCATTTTGGAAGCCAGAAGGCCTAGTACTAAACAATCTTATGCTGATAAATGGAAGAGATTCTGTGCTTGGAGTCGAGCACAAGGAACTGATACAGCAGAACCAAATATTCCTCCAATATTACAATACTTAACTGAGATGCTCGACAAAGACCTATCTTTCTCATCAATTAAAATCCATGCCTCTGCCATTTCGGCTCATTACAATACAGAGCCACCAATCTTTTCTCATGCTTTACTAAAGCGGTATCTTAGAGGAGCCAAAAATGTTGGGCCTCCTAGAAGATCACCAATACCTGCATGGGACCTCAGTTATGTGTTGGAAAAACTCACGCTGTCTATATTTGAACCAGCTGCTACTGCTTATATAAAGTTCTTATCATGGAAAACGGCTCTGCTACTAGCAATTACTTCAACAAGAAGAGTTTCAAAGCTACAGGCCCTCATGGCTGTAGAGCCTTTTATCATTTTACTCAGACAGGGTGTCTGAGGACAAATCCTACATTTTATACCCAAGGTGGTTTCCAGTGTGACTCTTAACCAGACTATTCATCTGCCAACCTTTTATCCAAATCCGCAGAACAAGGGGGAGAGAATTCTGCATTCCTTGGACGTGCACAGACAGCTAAGATTCTACTTGAGCTGGACTAAAGCTTTAAGAAAAACTGAGCAATTACTAGTGGCATATGCTGTGGGATCAGAAGGAAAGGCGGTTTCAAAGCAGACTGTTTCAGAGTGGATAAGCCACTGCATTCGGTTCTGCTACTTACACCATGGCAAACCTGTGCCCAAGGGCATTGGGTCTCATTCCACCAGAGCTGCAGCTACTTCAGCAGCCTTTCTCAGAGGAGTTACCAACCAAAGACATTCCAGAGGCTGCTACTTGGAGTTCTGTTCACACCTTTACAAAGCATTATCATTTGCATCTCTACTCTAAGTCCAGGGCAGGCTTTGCTGCTGTTCTGCAGGGCCTTTTAGCTGCACCTAATGCTGTTTAGCTCCAGTCACCCAACCATAGCTTTGGGATTCTACCCAAATGTAATGACTGCAACAGTGAAACAGGAAGAACATAGTACAGTTGTGTACACTTACCGTAAATGTAGATGTTCAAGTGTATTCACTGTTGCAGTCCAGGTTACCCTCCTGCCGTCCCTCTTTCATTTTGGAGTTTCTTTCCTTCTCTGTTCTACAACCTGTGTTGGTGTATTTGCTTGTAGATGAAGGTAAAGTTTATATTGATGCATGTATTTATGTATACATAGTTTTGCTACCTTTTTGGGGGCACCTGACATCTGGGGCAAGAAAAACTAAAGAAAATGGCGTCTGCTGCCTGTTTTATACTCCTGATGACCTGACGTCATTGAAGAGGAGACCGCAACCGGTGCAGGACCCAAGACTTTGGAATTCAGGCCGACTGAGGGCAACCTGCCCAGCAGATTACCCCAATGTAATGACTGCAACAGTGAATGCACTCTAACATCTACATTTATGGGAAGTGTACACAACTGTACTTTGCCTAGGCCCTGAACACAACGTGCCTTGCTGTCAGTTTTGTGATTTATTTAAACAGCGCACTATCCATGTGTATATTTTGTCTTCTAAATATTTCGATTCTCGGTTTAATTATCCACAAATTTCGTCTGTTAGCCTTCAGTGTACTGGGATTCTGAAAAAAATGCAAAGATGAAGACAGAGACCAGCTGCCGACTATGCTTTTCCTAAGGCAGTTTGCTGGTACTCGGGCGCTTTCGCAGCCCCTGATGCACTGTACTTCTGACTCTGTATGCCGTGAGATGCTTCAGCTGTGGAAACTACGGATGTCTCTACCTTGGATGGGTCCAGATCCGCTGTGCAGGCACCAGCTTCTGAGGGTGTTTTCAGGCCTACGGACTTGCATATTAAACCAATGCCGCCTCCTTCATTTAGGCCAAAATCTCAAACCATGCTTGAAAAAGACGCTCAGGCCGCATGCTCAGGCCCCATATGCCTAAAAAAACAAATTAGAATGGCTGAAGATCTTGTAACTCTAATCAGGGAAAGCCAACCTCCCCCTTCTAAGAGACCTAGGACTGAAGTTGTTTATGAATCTTCTGAACAGGATTCTGATTTTTTTCTGATTCTTCTGATCTGGATTTGCCCTTGTCTACTTATGAGGATTCTAATGCAGAGGACTCTATTCCCTCTGCTTCCCCTGAAGAGGATTTTTCTTTTGGTGAAACCTTACATACTCTACGGGAGCATTTCCACTGGGAAAGCCAGGATTTTTCTAATTCTAAAAAGAGGGTTGGGGATTTCTTAATCCTGCCTCAGCATAGGCCTTTAGCTATCCCTCCTGTACTAGACTTTGTTGATGATGCCTTTTCAGAATCTAGTTTCATAGGTTCATAGGTTCATACTAGGCTATCTGCCCTAGGGCATTTATAAGCCTAGCCAGAGTGTGTTTGGCTTTCGCCAACCATTTTAAATGAATTTTGCTATGCCCTTGATTCTTTGCCTCCTGCTCCCAGAAAACCTGACTGATTACAGGGTTCCTGATTCTCACAAGTTCCTTATTAAAAATCATATTGCGGATCCAGAGACTGTTTCACAGCGACCCAAGGACATTAAGGCTATTACTGCAAAAAATTTTACCCCCTCTGATGGACTCCAGGGTGCTGGATAGATGGGGTAAGAAAGTCTACACTTCTGCAACTTTGGCCATTAGGGCTTTAAACTGCCAGTTTCATATGTTAAAATATTAACATGTTATTGGAATGCCTGACTGTGCTGAAAATAAAGAATTGTAGGATTTAATGCATTTTGCTGAACAGGTTGGAAAACAGTTTGCAATGTGGATTTGATTAATTAGTGTCCTCTTGCAGGGCTGCTGTTACTGGGTCTGTGCTCAGAAGGCATGCTTGGCTTAAGGAGAAATCTTTGCCAGATCATGTTAAAGCTAAATTGTTGGATGCTCCTTTAAATCAAGACCGCCTGTTCGGCAACAAGGCTGAGGAAGTTCTTAAAAAGATGGAAGATGAAGCTAAATCTATTCAAACTGTTAAAGATTTCTTGCAGGTTCAGCCTCCTAGATTTAGTAGGCACTGGCCCTCTAAAAATTGGTCCTTTCCAGCCTCGTCCAGGTCTTCTCAAGCCAAACCCAGACACAGCAGAAACCCCAGGTTTCAAGTCCCAGGTGGCACACAAGACTTGGCAATGGGGGGTTTCCGCACCTAAACCTGGGAGCAGCAAGACTCCCCCCTATGGAGACCGTCTCAATTACTTGCTTTTAAGACTTCCAAGCACTTCCCAACTGAATGCTCCTTTAGGCAGAAAGATCGGTCTGCAGGCCAAAAACTGGGAACTCATTACCCAGGACAAATGGGTTCTAATTATAGTGTTCCAAGGATACAGATTTCATTTCCACACGTTACCAGCACCAAGCGGGTGGCCAGAAATACTCCCAAATCAGTGGACAGAGGCCCAACATCAGGTACTCTCTTAAACATGGGAGCTATTCATTTGGTACGAGAAGAGGAAAAGGGACAAGTTTTATATTCGAGACTTTTTCCTGGTACCCAGAGAAGGCGATAGATGGCGTACTATCCTGGACCTTTCCATTCTAAACACCTTTCTGGTGATTCCAAAATTCAAAATGTTGACTCTTCACCAGCTGCTTCCTATGCTAGGCAAGGATGAATGTTTGGCAACATTGGACCTAAAAGAAGCATTCCTGCACATCCCTGTTGGGGAGTCTTGCAGAAGATACCTACGCTTCAAAGCAGGCTATATTCACTATATCAGTTCTCTGCACTGCCCTTTGGCTTATCTACTGCACCCGGGGTATTCACAAAATGTCTAGCTCCAGTCATTGCATTTTGCAGGCAAAGAAATATTCAAATATACCCGTACCTGGGCGACTGTCTAATTCGGGCAGAAAGCAACGACATTCTTTTCAATCTGGCCTTTGTTCAAAGGGTACTGACTTGTCTGGGATTCACCACAAACGAAAAGAAATCCCACTTGGTACCCTGTCAACAAATTATATTCCTGGGAGCAAGCTTCCCAGATGGCTTTCCTCACGCCAGAGAAACGGATACATTTGACAACTTACTTCAAACAAGTGGCCACAAAAACCCAGCTATCGGCAAGGCAAATACTGCAAGCCTTGGGGTTCATGGCCTCATGCATTCTTCTAATTCCATATGCAAGGCTGCATATGAGGAAACTGCAATGGTATCTCAAAAGCTTATGGTGTCAACATTTACAGGCTCTGGAAGCAAGGGTTCCTATCATACCTTGCCTACGCATAGTTACTTTGTTGGGCAGAGGCCTGCTACCAAAACAGGGGACTAACATTCACATTACCCCCTGCCAAACAAATTTTAAGACTTATCAGACTATGCATGGGGGGCTCACCTGGCAGGGGAGTGCATGCAGGGCAAATAGAACCCAAATCAAATGCACTTGCACATAAATCAAAAGGAAAATATCTGTACAAAATGCCCTGACATCCTTAAAGGGCCACATTCTTCCAGGACAACTAATGGTAAAGACAGACAACACCACTGTCATGTGGTACATAAACAAGCAGGGGGGTACTCATTCTTACCCCTTCTGCACACTAGCCATGGCATTGTGGAACACAGCCTTGAGGTACCAAGTGAATCTACAAGCTCAATTCCCACCAAGAAAACGAAATACACTGGCAGACGGACTAAGCAGAAATCTCATGGACCCACACGAATTGAAAATGGAACCAGAAATTTTCAAACTGTTGAGCAAATGGGGGAGTCCAGATATAGAACGCCCCCCCCCCCCAATAACCATCAACTGGACAAATTTTGCACAGGGATTCCCCACAAGCAAGCTTGTAAAGTGGATGTTCTATCCTTCAGCTGGAAAAACCTATCAGTTTATGCATTTCCTCCTCTGCTTCTGCTCTCCGTGGTACTACTAAAGATCAAACAGGACAAGGCAAGGATGATAATTACACCAGACTGGCCTCGCCAACACTGGTACCCACTTTTGCGCAGTGTCACGCTTGGCTCCTTGGCACCTGCCTCAGACTCCTTCCCTGTTGTCTCAGCAGGAGAACATAATTCTGCCCGTTCAGCTGCAAACCCTGAACCTAGCAGCCTTGCTAGTTCCTAATCTCTCCTTTATCATCCCTCAGTAAACCAGTGATGGGTATCATTTTAGAGGCAAGGAGGCCTAGTACTAGAAAATCTTATGCTGCAAAATGGAAATGATTCTGTGCTTGGAGCCAGTCTCAAGGAATGAACGCAGCAGTGCCCAATTTACCTCAGATTCTATAATGCTTAACTGAGATGCTTCATAAGGGCTTGTCTTTTTCCTCCATCAAACTTGATGCCTCAGCCATTTCAGCTCATTATAGCACAGAGCCTCCTCTCTTTCACCCAGTGCTGAAGCAGTTCCTCCGATGGGCCAAAAATCTAAAGCCACCCAGGAGAGCTCCAACTCCAGCCTGTGATCTTTACTTTGTCTTGGAGAGACTCGCTCTTCCTCCCTTCGAGCAGCTGCTACTGCAGATTTAAAATTTCTTTCCTGGAAAACCGCTTTCCTTTTGGCAATCACTTCTGTAAGAAGGGTATCTGAATTACAGACCCTTTTGGCAGTGGAACCTTTCCTCATCTTTCATGTGGACAGGGTGTCCCTCAGAATCCTTCCTTCATGCCCAAGGTGGTATCCAGTGTGGCTCTTAATCAATCCATTCATTTGCCTACCTTTTTTCCTAACCCACAGAACAAAGGGGGAACGGATACTGCTCTCTCTAGGTGTGCACAAACAGCTTGGTTTCTACTTGGGCAGGACTAAACCTCAAAGGAAATCTGAAAAACTATTGGTGGCATTTGCTGCAGGGACAGAGGGGAAAGCTGTTTCAAAACCATTTCAAAATGGATAGGCCACTGCATTCATTTCTGCTATAAGCACCATGGAAAATCTATCCCACAGGACATCGACCCCATTCAACCAGGGCTGCATCCCACCTCTACAGCCTTTCTCGGGGAGACCCTACTAGGGACATCTTAGAAGCTGCTACCTGGTGTTCTGTACATACATTCACCAAGCATTACCATTTTCCATTTTTTACTAAATCCAGGGCTGGTTTTGCCACTGCAGTCTTGCAGGGCCTTATAGCTGGTCCTAATTCTATTTAAATTCCTCCTCCCAACTTTAGCTTTGCAAATCTACCCAAATGTAATGACTGCAACAGTGAAACATGAAGAACATTGTAAAGTTGTGTACACATTATAAATGTAGATGTTAGTGTATTCACTGTTGCAGTCCTGGTTACCTTCCCTTCAGTCCCCTTTTCTTCCTTTGGCTATACCTCTGTTCTAACTTACTATGCTCTAAATGCTTTTTGGTGTATTTGCTTTTCTGTTGGAGGTATATCCTTGCTTTTATAGATTTAATTGCTTCCCATTGGGGGGGCACCTGACATCTGGGTCAAGAAAAACTGATGTAATTGCATCAGCTGCTTGTTTTATACCCTCGACCTGACGTCATGGAGGAAGGGACAGCAACCGACACAGGAACCAAGACTTTGTTAATCAGGCCGACTGAGGGCTACTGCAAAGCAGATAACCCAAATGCAATGACTGCAACAACTGCAACAGTGCATACACTCTAGCATCTGCATTTATGGTAAGTGTACACAACTGTACTTTTTTCCCATAGTATTAATTACTATAGATTTAGTGTGTATAACTGTTAATTCTACAGATTATGGCTACTGGTGGTGGTTTTGGTCTCTCTGCTGTAGAGTTAGTGTGATGAAAGGGGGTAAGTTAATAAGGGAAATTTCTAAGAATTTTCAGCCTCCACATTTTCTTAGGGATTGTGTAACCCTTCATCCAGTTTTGGCCAAAAAAGAAACACTTTTGGCAAAGTGCAGCAGGTAAGTATGTTTAAGAAATGGCAAGGGGTTTCCAAAAATTTCATTAACTCCCCCAAACCTAAGGACCATTGAAGTTGGAATTTTCTCTTCCAGAAAGTCTGAATCTCCACATTTTCTCTTTGTCAACAGTTTCATGTAAATGGGTTCTGAAGAATATCCATCAAGGTTACAGATGGTAGTGTGAGGAAATACCTCCTTTGGTGTGGTGGTGGGGGGGTAATTCGTTATCCACAAGACCAACTCTTATTCCCTATGTCCATCACATGCTTTCCTAGGGAGTGATAGAACTGTCACTCTATTCTGTCAACCATCAGTGATAGAATCTACTCAACTTGGTGGACGACTGATAATGTCACCAAAGCAGTGGATAAGGGCAAAATCATTCACCGTCTACCTTGACCTGGCCAAGGCATTTAACAATGCCCCACTTGGGCATTGTTGACAAAGTCAAGAGGTTTGGTACAAACCTGTATGTCACCTAGTGGATAGCCAGCTGGCTCACAGGATGCAGAAAGTTAGAATTGGGGCGTGCACCTCTTCAACGAGGCCAGTCTCAAGTGGAGTCCCTCCAGTATCAGTCCTGGGACTGCTCCTTTTTGGCGTTATTTCTCAGAAGTCCAGGCCAGTGTCTGTGGTCTCTAGCTGAATAACTTTGCAGATGATTGCGAATTAGGAGCAATCATTAAATCTCGCACTGACAAAGGTTCTTCAGGAGGGGCTGATGCAGAAAAGCTAGTGTCAGTCGTGGACTAAAACTAAATGCTAAGAAATGTATAATAGTATCCTTTGGGAAGTCCTCCATCCCTAGTAACTGTCATTGACAACACACCCCTTAGAGTTGACCCAGTAGTCATGGACTTGGGGACAGACACACAGTAATCTAGCCTTTCATCATCACATATCTACAGTGGTGAGGAAATCTTTCTATGTTGTGCAACTTGTAAACAAAGGTGTATGGCATTTAAGTCCAAGGAAGTCATTGTTCCACTATATTCGGCATTCATCAGACCTATCATTGAGTACAGTGCCCCCTTTGGTATGTACCTTACCAGGCATATCCAACAATTGGAATGTCCACAGGTTCCTCACTAAAAGAATACAGGGCATAAGTAATGTGTCCTATGCAACCGCCTCAGGGCCTTATCCCTGTATTCTGTCTCCTACAGGCTTTTGATGGAAGATCTATACCTGGTATACAGGGCATTGTCAGATCTCCCTCTGGACCTCCTGCATATCCACAAAACACAGTACCATAATTTACCCGTTCTAAAGACCTAAACCTTGCCTGTGATATAAATAGGACCTGTTGGAGAGATGGGTATGTATCCTAGAGACTACCTTGTCTATGGAATAGGTGCCCTATCCATGTGAAGCAAAGTTCCTCCCTAATCCAATTCTAGTGCAACTTGGACAATTGGATGGGAAACCAGAAACTCATCCCTGGTTTGGGCACCTACGTCTTTGATGCAGACAACTAAGCTGTAAATGGTTCATTGCTCATACTTGGAGTTATCAAGGACATCAGAACTCGTCATAAATTTGGGATGCATGGCTAGGCTTAAAAAGGCCCTTATGGTGGTTAGCCTAGTAAATACCTATGAACCTTTAAGAACCGGTTCCTCCTCCTTTCCAGGTTGGGAAAGGCTTTTCGAGAATGTGTTGTGCTGAAGAAAGAATTTTGGAGACCAGATTTGGATTATTTTTTCCCCCTATACCTGCTTGTGATCGTTTAATAGACAGCATTTTGAACTTGCTCACTTGCTTCTCCTTCCTCTTTCGTTTCTTGGTAACAGTGGATTTAAGACCCTTTTCAGACTGCATTCATCCAGGCCTCAGGCATTTAAGGATATCTGTCTGAATTGGTCCTCTACCTTACTGTCTGGATTATCCACTGTACCAAGTGTTAACAAATTCTTGATCCAGTTATAGCTCATTGCAGGCTGCAGGATGTCTGCTTTACTTAGTTCCATATTTGGACAACTTGCTTATTATTGCAGTCTTTTTTTTCCAAGGGTTGGCAGTTACTTGGGTAAAGGTGTCCCATACACAAGAGAACATTCAAAGTCTTAGTTGTGTTCTTGGGAGTGTCAGCTACACACCATGGTTCAAAGAGCCCCACCCCCCAGGAAAATCTAGATGTTGATCTAGCTTCCTCATAGAACGGATCTACCCACACATGATTAGGAATATTTGATACACCCCCAACCCTAGTCGACCTCAGGTGATTGTGCAGATGTTGGGTCTTAAATCCCTTTAGATATCCGTTTACTGATGTTTAGCCAGTACTAATGGAGGCAAGAAAGCCTGCTACATTGTATAGTATCAACTGAAAAAGGTTTTCTAGTATTTGCCAACAACATAACTGGTATCCATTTTGGGCTAGTACTTTGCTATTATGTTATTGGTGTTATCCTATGGCGTTTCTTGCTTCAAGGTTCATTTATTTTCTATTTCAGTAGCTGTGCCCATGAACTCCCCCTTTTTTAATGCATTCCTATCTCAAAATGTTTTTGAAAGGACTTGAGGCCTCTAAGAACACAGGTGGCCCCTCCTTGATATCTTAAAGCAACAACTTCTCTAACAATTATTTGAATCAACTAACCTGGTTAGCTTAAGGTTCTTGACAGAAGAATCAGTTGTACTGATTTGACTTCTGCAAGAAGGATATGAATTGTAAGCTCTTATGGTGAGACATCCCAGTCTCATTTTCTGTACACAGGGTATTTAGGAACTAATACTTTTATGCCTCAGTGGTGTCCCAGTTGGCTTTAAGCCTAACTATCCGTCTCACAATTTTCTTTCTTGAATTCAAAAATGAGGGAGAAAGAATACTCCATACCTAGGATGTCCACAGACAACTCAGATACTATCTCGACACAACAGAGTCATTCAGATCTTTCAGTCAGTGAAGACAGGAAGGGGCAACTTATCTAAACAGCAGCTTCCAAACGGTTCCATCCACAACCTTTTTTCCCATTTTTGCACATGGGGTTGAGGTGTCACTTGGTATCCAGTCCATACTGACCGTACTGCATGTCTCTGGAATGTGGGAGGAAACCAAAGCACCTGAAGGAAACCCAGTCAGACAGGAAGGATGTGCATACTCTGCATAGAAGGCACTCCAGCTGAGAATCTAATTGGAGAACCTTGTGCTGTGAAGCGACAGCACTGTCTGCTGCGCCACCTGTCGCCCAAGTGGTTGTCTAGGGGTGTTGCCTTTTGTTGTACTCAGTACAGTAGTACTCTTCCAGGGAGGGTCAAGGCCTCTTCCAGAGCTTTGGCTTAGTCTATGGCTTTTTGAAAAGGGTTGGATTGTGAAAATATTCTAGAAGCAGCAACTTGGTCCTCTGTTCAGTATGCAAACATTACAAGCTTGATTCCTTTAAGTATAGATCAGGGTTTGCTATCCCCATTCTCTGGGGTCTCCTGGCCCCTTCTCCTTTATCCTCCCAAGTGTGGTAAACTAGGGTAATCTGCCCATAATAACTAAAGCTGTCGCAGCACTGCTTAATTTGATAAACATAATACAGTTGTGTAACTAAACTTATTTTAATAGTTGATGTTTGGATGATCACTGATGCAGTAGCCACTCCCTCCCTCTCTTGTTCTTTGTTTTGTTTGTCATAGTGTGGATATATTTTTTCCCTGACATTGTCCTTTTCAGGAATCAGCCAGTCTGCCAATTTTTGAAGGGCTTTGTAGCCCGAACCTCTCAGCTGAAGGTTACTGGGCGCATGGAAGTTGCCCTGAAGCTTTAGAAGCTGACTTGCTGTTTTTTATTTGTAGCGTACAACTTGTATAGCGAAGACTACTGTAGCAGTGATCATTCTAACATCTACTTTTACTGCAAGTTTACTTAACTGTACATTTTTTAGCTTTCTTGCTTTTATACAGATAATGCAGAGATGGTCTGAACAAGGATATCTTGGTACATTCACATTTCCCCTTGTCTTGGACTGTGGTTACATTTGTGATTACTTCTCCATGTGCCCAAAGTATATGCGAGTAGAGTACGACAAATGCTTTGCTTTATGTAGAGTGGAAAACTCTTCCATAGAAGTTGTATTCTCTGGGATGCAAACCTATCTTTCCAACATGTTCTATTTATTTTGTGAGAGGTCAAGATACCTTTGAGCAGGTGTTTTGATACTACTGAATATTCAAATGTGTAATAGGTCTGACAAAACAGGGTCAGCTGAAGCTTTATATGCATGTTGGAAGTCTCCTCTCCAGTAGCTTGCATGATGCTGAGAACAGGGGCTAATCTTTTTGATGGGCTACATGGCGATTAGCTTAGGAACCTGGATCTTCTCTGAGGAAGTGTGGTGGTTCCAGTTGTGAGAGGTACATATCAAAAGATTTGTACTAAATCAGCCTAATGAGTGTGGAATACAGTGGGGACAGTTAGATCCCTGGATCTTGATACAGTACTTCTGGATATAAGCTTTGCAGTGAAAAGACTTGTAACAGTGGATATGTGGTGATCAAAAGACAAGTCATTAATGACACAGGTTCCCAGATCTCAAAATACAACAAGTTTTCAGGGGGGTTAATATGATGGTTACAATGGGAGTTATGCTTGCTGAAGGTTGGTTACTTGAAGTTTAGTTTTTGTCCAACGTTTTAAAACCATCTCTATTTGTGACAGGACTTCTTGAGAGAGTTTGGTGCTCTGGTCAGCCACAAAACCTCAGTATTGATCCGATGTTCATTTTATCTGTTCCTCAACAGAAGGGTTACCAGATCCAACTAGGGTGTGACTTTGGCCGGTCTAACTTGGATCGAAGTATCAGGCTCCTCCCCTTACCCTTAATTCCCTTCCTAGTAGCAAAATAAGTTTGTAGTTTGCTTCTTGGATGTGATCTCTTGGCTCAGCACTTGGGTAACAGCTAAGACTGGTATTTTGGCAATTGTTTTCCTCTTTTCTTTGGAATGTCTACCTAGTGACTTATTTCAGTTAGCTTTCTGCTTACTTTCCTACCTTTCTGCCGTTTTGTTGCATAAAAATAAAAAAAATCACTGTTTTGGTGCTTGTTTGACCTTTTACCTTTGTAGGTTCCTTTGAACCTTACTGTAATTTTATTATTCTAGTTGCATTTTTCTTGTGATTGGGTGTAATGATTGTTGTGATGGAGGAGAAATCGTTTAGATTTGTTTTTGGTTTTGTGACTACAAAATTCCTAATTTGGATGCTCACACTAAGTATGTTTTGCTTAGAGGCCTCCCATTTAGATGATAAATGTTCAATTTGTTCTGCTTTTAGTGCTGTAGCACTAATTGGGAGAAGAAACAAGCTGGTATTTATGGAGTTTCTGCATGCCTGAGGGAGAAGTACCCCTTTCACATGCTTAACGTTCCCTTGCTTTTAAGAAAATTGCAGATAAAAGTAAAGTCTCTAAGGACAGGTAGAAGTGAGAGGAACTTACACAAGTGTTCTGGATATTAAAGTAGCGCTCCTTGAGTTGCAGGCTGCTCAAGACACCCATCCCAGTTTTGTGATTGTGGTAGACTGGTATTTCAACAAACTGGTGAAACCTGTTCATATCCTCTTTTTTCCCGTAGGCCTTGTGAGTCTGGCAGTGGGCAATCTCTCTCCAGCGATTTCTGGTTTCATCATACTCCCCAAGGAAATCCAACAGTCAGCGTCAGCAGGAGTATTCTATTGCTTCAGGATTGGTCACTAAATCTAAATCCTAAGCTTGGATTGTTGTGGGGTGGCAACATGGAGCATCTCATTTGCCTCCTCATGCAGCACAAAGTATAACCGCTATTAGGCCCTAATATCCTAAAGTAGAAAAAATATATCCAAGCAGCTAAAGGTTGCGGAGTAAAATTGTAAAATAGCCAAAAAATAAAGCTTCCACCACGGCCAACGTAAGAAACCAGGTAAAAACTTTATTCCACAAGGTAAATGCTTTCACACAGTGCTTCATCAGATCCACAGAGAAACATTGCAGGTGTACAAATATGTAAAGAGCATTAGTCAATCAGTTAAGATAAATGGCAATAACTGATTGTATACCCCATTTTATCAAGACACTGTGGTGTTTGCTTGGCCCTCAGGGCTTCTTTACATTTATTCCCCTACTCCCTTGATAGTTTCTTCAAAAAGCAGCTTGCTGCACAGTTATTGTGGTCCTCATGGCTCTCTCTTGGCCTTGGATGTGACCCCCCCCCCCCAATGGTGCTGGATCACATTCTGGATTTCATTTCTCAAGCCTTCAGTCCCTCAAGTTAACTGCATGGTTCCTCCCAATTCCTTGGATGACCAGAAATGCTGAGCTTTCGCAGGCTATTCCCCATGCTGTAATCTCAAAAGCAAGCTATTGAGAAGGTGTTCAATAAATGTAGTATGTTCGTTATGTAGGCAGAATCTCTGGGACTGAATCCTTTCTCTACCCCTTTGGAATCTGTTTTGGATGTTCTTTGAGTTGTTGGTCAGGTAAGTTTTTCTGTGATTAACTGGCAGCTATATCTAACTTTTGAAGTTGGCAAGGATAATGTACCACTGTTTTCTCTGAAGATTTCCAGAGTGTTCTTCAAAGGTACCTTTATGCTACATTCTCCTCAGTGTGGGATTCAATGCTTCCTGGGATTTACCTTTTGTCTTGCGGGTCCTTGCAGGCCCCCATTTGAGTCATCAGCTGTTTCTGATGTGAAGCTGTTGTCTTTGAAAAATCTTTTTGATGTTAGTTTTCATTCATTCCTCACCCACTGGGTTTGTATCACTCTGCCATTATTTTCAGCTCGTGGCCACTAACAAACTCTTCCTTTACCCATTCTTTTATAACATAATTTTTATTGTAGTATCTGCCTTGCCTCCTTCTCCTACACTTTTTGTATTCCTTATTACTATCGTTAAATGTTTCTCTTTTATACATGTTCTGTTTTCTTGATACCATTTTTGGCATCTTTCTTTGACCCAAAAAAAAAAAAAAAGTTAATGTCTGAATAGCCGTTTGGGTTTAAAATGTCAGAAATATGGTCAAATTACTGCTTTTTGACTCGTGACTTATGCATATATTGCCTAGGCCCAGACCACCTTCAGTCAGATTGTAAAATCTGTTAATCCTTTAATTCTAGGGCAATCGCAGAAAGGAAGAAACAAATTTTAAAAGGTCCGTTTCCTTCCTTGGAAGCTCAGTTTGGGGTGCAGTCTCCCCCAAACCTAAACTAAACCTAAACAAAAGGAACTTTCTGGAAAACATTTGGGTCCATCTGGATCCTAAAGTCCATCCTGTGGTCCAATGATGGAACCTCTAACAAAAGAAGTTAAGAAATCTGATCTGATGCCTTCTTCCCTGAAATTGGCATTTGAAAGTAAATCAACTTCCTTGGATCCTGTCATCTCGGTTCCAAGTCTTTACCTCTGCCCTCTTAATCTTCCACCATAGATCCGGTGCACTCTTGGATCTCTTTGGAATCCCGACAGTGCTCCATATCTCCCTCAATGGCATCATTTTCTTCCAGAATCCTGATCAAGGCTGATGTAGATCAAATTATGATGATGACCTGTGGGTTATCCCTGCTATGGTAGCCCTCTACTGGCCCAAATACCAGTGTCGGTGTTTTTCTACGTCTGCTGATGTCGCTTGCTGTCTGACATCAGGTCATCAGTGCTGTAAAGGAAGGCAGCTGATGCCATTACATCAGTGTTTCTTGCCGTGGAGCCCGTAGCAGAAGCAGATCACAAGTGTGCCTGTTGGTCACTACCAGAGTTTGAATTTCAGCTAAAAACATCTAAAGCTAAATACCCCGTTGGGGATCCTTTTTTCTTGGACTAACTTATGTCAGAAAGTTAATTGTCTCGCCTGTGGAAAGCAAATACCACACAGACTTCCATTCATACTGCATCACTTGCTTAGGGCCAGACCACGATGTCCGTTGCCAGTTTTGTGCCCTCAACGCGAGAACCATTATTTGTAGAGTTCTTATTGTAGCCAGGTATTTTAGTCTTCAGTCTTCTCATTTTGAAATGGTGTCAGCCAACAATCTGTAGACATTCCAAAAAAAGTAAAGATAGACCAAACAAGGCTAAGCCGTCCGACTCTACCGCTAAGCAGGCTGTCAGTTCTCCGGACTTCAGTGAGGCATTTTTGCAGCCCCTGATGCCCGGTTCGATACCTTCACAGGCTTCAGAGACCCTTTCAGAGTCCGGTATGCCACAGAAATCTTGGTCTTCCAAGCCTTTGTTTCTTTTTTTTTGGTTGGATGCGGAGCCGTGACGCACGCACTGGCTTTCTAGGAGGTATTTTGCACTACCGAATCTAGACAAAAACAGGCGTCTTCTCAGACTACCGTTTCTCTTAGACTGATGGATACTCTTAGGCCTAGAGGCAAGAGACTCCTTGGAAAACTACCTCTAGCCACCATTTTACTCTTGGTCCACCACCCCAAGCTCAAATGCTTAAAATGGAGGATCTTATCACCCTTATCAAGGGTAGTCAGGACACATCTAAAAGGAAGAGACCTTTCTTCTGAAATACTGACAAAACATGATTCTGAGTAGTCAAATTATTCATATTTTGAAGAGGAACAGCCTCTGACTGCTTATGAGGATTCATATGCAGAAGAATCCATTCCTTCTGCCTCCCCACCAGAAGATCTTTCCTTTGAGGAAGCCCTTCACACCCTCAGGGAACATTTCCACTGGGAATCCCACGGCTCCTCTCCAAGAAGAGAGTTTCTATATCTGCCCCAGTACAGACCCTTGGCCATCCCTCCAATCTTAGAGGTGGTTGATGTCTTCCATGAATCCAGCTTAACTCCAGACACCCTCTCACCTGCTCCCAGAAAACCTGACCAGTGTTAGAATACTGGATTCTCATAAATACTTGTACAGAAATCCCGCTGCAGAGCTGGAGGTCATTATACAGGGACCAAAAGAAGCGAAGACTAATTCTGCAAAGAATCCTATTCCTGCTGACAAGGACTTCAGAGCGTTGCACAGATTGGGTAAAAGTATGCACCTCTGCAACCTTAACTATCAGAGCACTCAACTGTCAGTTCCACGTGTTAAAATATCAACACACTTTGGAACAGTTCAAAATATTTCAACCTTTCCTGACAGTGCCAATTCAAAACAGTTAGCAGATTTACTGCACTCTACTTGTCTGGTAGCTAAACACTCATTACACTGTGAATATGATGCCCTCGAAGCCTCAAGCTTGGCAGTAGTGTCAGGATCTGTCATTAGGAGAAATGCATGGTTGAAGGAACAACCTCTCCCTGATTGTCAAATCTAAATTACTTGATGCACCCTTGGATAAGGACCGCTTGTTTGGAGTAAAAGCAGAGGAGGTGCTTAAAAAGATGGAAAACAAAGCAAAATCTATGCAAAAAGTAAACAATTTCCTTCAGATTCATAGGTTCATAGATTAGTATTATGCTAACTGCTCTTGCGAGTCATTTTAAGCCTAGCCAATTATCCCTTGTGAGATTCAAACCCTGCACCTTGTGCTTGCAAGGCAAGCACCTTAACCATTAGGCCACCCTCCCAACCCAAAATAAACTGCCTCTGCAAGGATCAAACCCAGGACCCTGCACTCCATCCACGGTGATCTACCACTAAACCATGGCAGATACAATCTCTTAGGTTCAGCAGGAATTTTCCCTCAAAACACTGTTCCTTTCCTGCACCTAGCAGACAGGGGTGCAAGGTAAGCCCCACAGGGACAAGACCACCCAGACTCCTATCTCAGGAACAGCAGAGAGCCAAACAGTGGACCACTTCCACTCCAAAGGCTGGGAGTTCTAAGCCATCTCTCTGTGGCAAAAACTCTAAATGACTCAGTCTCCCCCCTCTGCACCCTTTTTACTCACCAAACACTAATAGGAAGGCTCTCCTTCTGCAAAGAAAATTAGCTTTCATAAAGGACCAGTGGGTCTTAAAGATTGTTTTTCAGGGATACAAATTCTTCAGTGAACTCCCATTTCCAAGAGGGTGCCCAAACTTGCCTCCAAATCATTGGTTAGAGGCATTAAAAAGTCCAAACTCTCATATCCCAAGGGGCAGTTGAACCTGTCCCCTCAGATCAAACGGGCAAAGGCTTTTCTTCCAGACTATTCCTTGTTCCCAGAAGAGGGCACTTGTTGCCCCACCCTGGGTCTATTCATTCTGAACGTTTTCCTGGTGGTCCCCAAATTCAAAATGCTATCTTTGCAGCAGCTGCTGCCTATGCTGACACAAAAATGCCTAGTTACCCTAAATCTAAAAGATGCCCCCCTCCACATCCCCATAAGGGAATCCTGCAGGAAATTCCTTCGCTTCAGAGCAGGATCACAAAACTTTCAGTCCTTTGCACTACCCTTTGGCTTATCTACTGCTCCCAGGGTATTCGCCAAATGCTTAGCCCTGGCCAGAGCCTTTTGCAGACAGAAAAATTAACAAATTTACTCTTAACTGGACAACTGCCTCATTCGGGTAGATTGCAAAGAAAAGCTCCTCAGGGACCTCCTCTTTGTCAAAACCCTCCTAAACTCCTTAGGGTATACCATCAAAGACAAGAAATCAAGGCAAACGCCCTACTGGAAGATCTTTTTCTTGGGAGCACTGCTGGACACAGCCTCCAAAATGGCCTTCCTACCCTCAGAAAAGCAGAGCTTCCTGCTGCTTTGTTTTACCCAGCTGGCTTCCAGAAGTCCCCTCAGTTTCATAGTTTCATAGTATAGTACTAGGCTATCTGCCCTGGGGCATTTGTAAGCCTAGCCATAGTGATGTGGCTTTTGCCACCCCATGAAATGGTACAAAAATGTACAGAATAAATCTAGAATACTGTGCCTCTCTAGTAGTGACACAGTGAAGGTCCCCTTATATAATAGAATTAGTTTACTGTGCCCCTATCTAGCAGTGACACAGATGTGACCCCTGGGGTAAACTTACAATCTCCCATCCACTCATCAAGATTTCTCTTGAAGAGTCAGTGAGGGGCTCTGCCTAATACGAACTGGGATCCTGTTCCAAAGCATGGGAAGCCTCTGGGTTATGAATCTATCCCTCCAGCATGTCCTATTCATACTTGTGCCGAGGTTTAAGTCTTTAGCTCTTGTGGTCCTGATGGATTTGGATTTTTTGAGGTGGAGCATGTCCATCAGATCCTGATTGGACATGGCCTTGTACGTCAGGCAGAGATCACCTCTGAGCAGGCGGTGTGCTACTGAATAGAGCTAAAGTTTCTTTAGTCTGGCAGAATAAGACATATGTTGGAGACCCTTGATCCTTTTGGTGAGGTACTTTTGTGGTCTCTCCAGCTGTTGCAAGTGCCGGGTGAGGTACATACCAAATGGGGCATTGTACTCAATAATGGGTCTGATGAGGGAGGAATATAGGGGTACAATGACATCCTTGGATCTGGATGTGAAACCCTTCATGATGAGGTGTGCAAGGTAGAATGTTTTTCTAACCACTTTGGCAACGTGGGTGTCAAATGAGAGGTCGCTGTTTACTTGGGTCCCTAGGTCTCTGATTACTTTTTCCGTACTCAGTGGGTTGCGGTCTGTGATAATTTGTGGGTACTTTGTTTTTTCCAAAAGGGATGACTATACATTTTTTGGCATTTAGTTTAAGGCCGTGACTACGGCACCAGTTGTCCGTTTCAGTGTGAGAAGTTCCTGCAAGCCTTGGGGTACATGGCATCTTGCATCCTTCTAATTCCACTGGCCAGGCTTCACATGAACTTTAGTGGTACCTAAAGAACCTTTGGCAGCATTCTCAGTCTCTAGAGACCTCTCTCCCTCTGATCCCCTGTATAAGGGCAGAGATATTCTGGGCACAGGCCCCTGCTAACCAGAGAGGGTCTTTCATTCACCCTCTACCTAATCAGGCAGATGATTCCCACCAACGCCTCAGACATAGCTTGGGGTGCTCACCTAGATGGTAGGTGCACCCATGGTCTTTGGGATGCCCAGCACCTTCCCTTACACATGAACCGGAAGGAAATGATGGCTGTACAAAAGGCTCTGACATCCTTCAAACCCTATCTCAAGCTAGGGGTTCTTATCAAAACAGACAACACCACAGTAATGTGGTACATCAACAAACGGGTAGGGACCCAATCTTGCCCCCCTGTGCAAGCTAGTCATGAACCTCTGGCTTGCAGCCTCTTCCACGGGACTACACTTGATAGCCTAATACCTTCCAGAGATCAACGCCACCATGGCAGTCCACATGAGCAGAAACTTTCTGGACCCTCCAAAAATGGCAGCTCCACAGAAAAATCTTTTTACAAATCACTCTGGCGTGGGAGACTCTGGAGGTGTTATCTCTTTGCTTCACATCTCAAGCATCAGCTGAAAAAATTTCTGTACCTGGGAGTATCGCCACCTAGAGTGTAAGGTGGATGGCTTGACCTTCCCCTGGAACACCCTCTGTGTTCACATTCCCTTCTCTACCTGCTATTCCCAAGGTACTGATCAAAGTAAGGGAGGAGAGACCAAAGGCCATCCTCATTGCTCCAGATTGGCCCAGACAACCTTGGTACCCCTTACTGCGCAGCCTCCCAGGCAGCTTCCCCTAATCTCAGACCACTTAACTCAGGGGGGGGGGGGTGCTGCACCCAGACTTGCAGACTCTTAAACTATCAGCATGGCTAATACTCTAAAGGCAGACAAGGGGCCCTTGTTAAGGAAACTGGTCATAGACGACAGAGGCCAGAAGGACCAGCACCAGAAAATCTTACACAGGAAAATGGAAAAGATTCTGCTCCTGGAAGCCAGTACAGAAGGGACAATACCTCACAACCTTCCATCCTTCTTATCCTGGACTACCTAGCAGAGCTGCTTTAATAGTGGCCCCTCCTCCTATATTAAAATCTACACCTCAGCCTTTTCAGCTCTTTTTAATACAGAGCAGCCCCTGATGTTCTATGTTGCAGCACTGTAGTTGTGGGATTTCCTACCCTCAGATGACTCGTACTTCGGCTCCTTTACAAAAGCAACAGCTTGGCTGTTGCAGTGTTTGTTGGACGTCGCATGCAAGGCCATAAACCAGCAGCCTTAAATGTGACGTCTGCACGCACAATCCTCAGAACTTATCAGCCGCAGATTACCTTCGCATCGTACCATCGCTTCTTCACAGATGTCTCATCTTAAAGATAAGTAAACCGTTGGGTTTCTTTTTTTCTTATTTTGCCGATTATTATTGCTTAGGCTTGGTTGTTGTAGCCTTTGTCTGATGTCAGGTAAAAAATGGAAAGTGCCAATGCAGGCACCAGATACCCCATAAGGACGCCCATGATAGGGTTTATTTTTGCTTAGGCCAGGAACACTATCACTCCTCTTGCGCAGTTTGTCAAATCTTTTGTGCCAAAGACCCTTTGCAGCTGCCTGGCTACTTTTAAACCTCTACCTTGAAAACCAGCGCCTTAAGCAGTTAGCCCTTAGAATGGATCCTGTATCGGAGGCCATACCCAAACCTCCGCACAAGATTCCCAGGCCTTCCTCGCCTGCCTCTCTGCTTGCTGAGTCTCTGCCAACTGCCAATCTTGGGGTTGAGGTGCATTCAGCAGATCAGTTTACTGCAACGATGTCCCTTGAGGAAGCTGTGGCACAGCCAGCAAACCAGCACGTCCTCTGGGCTTGACCAGACTACTGCCGTTTATGTCGAGGGGGAGCCAGTTTTGGTGGTAACTCTGACCGGAATCCAGACTTCGGCTGTAATCTCCAAACCCGATGCCAGGCTGCTCCCTACTTCCACCCCAGCCAAAAAGAAGAAAACTAAGCATACCTACTTTATGGAAGCCATAGCAGACTGGCAGGCTTTTACCTCCTCTCTCATGCAGGCCTTTGACCCTCAGACTTTCAGCCTCAGCCCCCTCCACTCTGCCTCTGAGCCCTAGGCCAGCTTCTGCCTCTTCCCTCCCACCCATGACGACTTAAGTCAGGGAGGAAGAGCAGGACTCATCCTCCTCTTCCTCAGAGGATTCCATTTCATATGCATCCCATGTTGCCTCTCCCCAGGGATATTACTCCCCTGATGAGGAATCTGTGGAAGGGGATTATCTTCTGAGGATATTATGTTTGGTGAGACTATCTGCAAGATGGATTACTTTAAATGGGATACGGCCCAAATGACTGACGCACAAAAAAGATACTTTGAGCTTCTACAAGTAGTCACCATCCACTTCGGCGGTCCCTCCGGTTCTACCTGCTTACTTGGATGCCTTCATCTCCGCTTCTAAGGCTCCAGCCCCTAAGCACCCTGACTGCTTCTATAAAGTACCAGTGGACCACAAATTCCTGGTTAAACCACCCTTGGCCAACCCAGCTGTGATTGCCACCACTGTAGATAAGCAGTGTAGACTGCTGCCGTCTGCCTCCTCCTACCCACTGTTAAAGATGGTAAGTAAATGGATAGGATGGGAAAGAAGGTGTACACATCCTCAACTTTGGATTTCACTGCCATAAACTGTCAGACCCACATGACAAAGTACATCCTAGACTGTTTCCTCAAGCCTCCTCCTTGTTGACATCTTTGCCAGACAGTCCCATTAAGACTGACGTTACCTCCAAGCTGTTCTTGCCCAACCGGTAGCTAGGCAGTTCATCAGGTGCAGCTACGACACTGCATAATCATCTGTCAGATCTGCAGCATCTGCTTCTGTCCTCAGGAGGTATTCATGGCTAAGACTTCAGAACCTACCGGAGGATTTCATGTTCAAGATCTTGGACGCCCCACTAGACCACAATCTTACAGACCTCTAAGAATTTGCAGGAAAAAAGAATAGTAGTACAGGACATTAAGCACCTTTTGGTGTCTCCCATTTCCAAGTATTATGGGAACTACTCTGCTAAAGCCACCTTTGTGAGGTGTAATCCTCAGTCTTCTGCCTCTTCTTCCAGATCTAGAAGATCCTCCACGGTCAGACCTTACTCCACCTCATCAACCCAGGCAATCCTTTCAGGACAGAGGAAACCCCAGTAATGCACGACTGCCTTGCCCATCTACCCCTCTCAGCACACCTTTCTCATTGTCTCCCCCTTTGGCAATCCATCACCACAGACCAATAGGCCTTAACCATTATCCAGAAAAGGTGCTTCCTATCCTGGAAAGAGAAAACACCCAGGAAAGGCATTCCACCCCCCCACCCCCCCCAAAAAAAAAGACCCATCTCATGCCACAAGTTCTGGCAGACCTACTAAAGCTAGGAACCATAGAGCCTGTCCACTCAGGACAAGAAGGAAAGGGTTTCTACTCTCATCTCTTCCTGGTCCTCAAAAAAGGTGGGCCCTGGAGACCCATCTTGAACAGGTCCTACCTAAATCTTCACCTTCAGGTACCCTCCTTCAGAATGCTTTCTCCCCACACCCTGCTGCTTCTAATTCCAGCCAAAGCTTTCATGGCCACCCTGGAGCTAAAGGAGGCCTACCTACACATACCCATCAGGACTTTCCACAGACCATTCCTGCATTTCTCTGGACCTTCCTCTCATTTCCAGTTTACTGCCTTGCCCTTTGGTTTACCCCCCACGAGTCTTTCCAAAGTGCCTAGCCCCAGCAGTTGCCTTCTGCAGAACTCAGGGAATCCAAATTTATCCTCATCTGGATGATATCCTGATGCTGGCAGACTCCAGCGATACTCTCTAAAGGCACCTACACTTCACCATGTCCATTCTGCAGAACCTAGGGTTCACCATCAACCTTGCCAGATCCTCCCTGATCCCAAGCCAGGACAAGATTTTCCTAGGCTGCAGAATCAGAACAGACAATGAAGGCCTCTCTTCCTCAGGACAAGGTTCTTTCCCAGGCTTCCCACTTTCAGGAGATCCTACTATCCCAGAAGTTCACGACAAGGCAATTTCTCAATCTCCTGAGTTTAATGGCAGCTACCATCCCCATGTTACCACTGGCAAGAATGCACATGTGCAAGGTACAGTGGTAATTCCCACTGATTCAGAATTCTCCTGAAAATACAGAATGACAAACTAAAAATCTGGTTGGTTAGTAACTCCCTACTGTCCAAGGCAGCACTGGCTCCCCTTACTTCTCAAACTAGACAAGGGCAATCACTTCATGTGAAATCAACCTACTGACACAAGACAAAATAACTCTTCTACATCCAGACTTACAGATGTTATCCCTGGCTCTGTGGGTGATCCCCTTCAGATATCAGTACTCTGAGGATGTGCTTTCTGTCGTAAGGGAGGCAAGGAAACCTACCACCAGAAAATCTTACCTGGCTAAGTGGGGAAGATTTACAAAATGGTGTCTGCACAAGGGAAGGGACCTTTGCTCTACTGAGATTCCCCCCCGGTTCTGTCCTGCATGTGTCAACTGATTAAAAGCGGACTCTTATTCTGTAAAATTGCACCTCTCTGCTATATCAGCCTGCCTGCTTTTTTGACCCCCTCTCCTAGCCAGACTCTATGTAAAGCTCTTCCATAAAGGGGTCTTGCACATGAGACCACAAAAGATACCTATCCCTCCACCCTGGGACCTTAACTACATCTTAGAGAAACTAACCCAACATCCTTTTGAACCGGCTGGGTCCTCTTCACTACAGATGTGTACATGGAAGACAGTCCTGGTGGTGGCCTTAACTTCAGCCAGAAGAGTGTCAAAGTTACAGGCTTTAATGGCTTGTCCTTTCTGCACCATCTTACAATGAAAGTAACCCTGAGAGCCATTAGGAAAACTAACCAGCCATTTGTCTCGTTTCATCCCAGAGCCCTTGGCAAGGCAGTCTCCAAGCAAACCATCGCATGCTGGATCAGGAAAACTATTTGCCTCTGTTACACCATGGAAAGCAACCTACTGTGGGAGTAAAGGCACATTCCACTAGAGCTGTGGCTGCCTCCAGGGCCTCCATGAAAGGTCTAGACACTGCATCCATTATGGAAGCCGCCACATGGGCCACTATCCACACTTTCACCTAACATTGCAAACTGGACAAAGTGTCCAGAGCTCAGACAGGATTTGCCAGGGCAATCCTGCAGGGATTTGTAGAATCCTCTTCAACTACCACCACCCCTCTTCTCCTCCTCATAAGCTGTGGTACTCTCCCACAAATAGAATACTGCAACATAGGAACAGAAGTACATAGAATAGTTGTGCAAAATCTTACCTTGACCATAGATGTCCTCTCATGTTGCAGTATTCCTTCCCACCCACCAGTTCCCCCAAGTCATTTTCTTTTTACCTGGCCTACACATACTACAGTAGGACACCAGGTCACACCTGATAACCACTGGCATTCATCCTGCTGGGCCTTATTCTCTGCCTGCTGGCTTTCAAGTTCTGAGGATTGTGTGTGCAGACGTCATATTTCAGACCCCTGGCTTATGGCCTTACGTGTGACGTCAAACGCATATTGCAACAGCAAAGCTGAAGCATTTGTATAAGAGCTGACGTACGAGTCGCCTGAGGGCAGGAAATCCCACAACTTAGAACACTGGAACATGGAAGAGGACATCTATGGTTATGGTAAGATCTTGCACAACTGTTTTCTCTCATCTTTTGATTTAAACAATTCTTCAGATGGGCTTCTAATATGAGACCTCCAAGAAGGCCACCCACTCCAGCCTGGGACATGAATTATGTTTTAGAATAACTTTACCACCCTTTTAACCTGCTGCTTCAGCAGAACTAAGATACCTCTCCTGGAAGACTGCTTTTCTGCTAGCTATCACCTCAACCAGAAGGGTTTCAGAACTTCAGGCACTGATCACCATTGAACACTTCATTTTCCATGCTGACAGGGTCTCCCTTAGGACTAATCCTTCCTTTTTACGCAAGGTGGTATCTAATGCAACTCAACCAGGCCATGCATCTACCCACCACCTTTCCAAGCAGGAATATTTTGCACTCACTAGACATGCACAGACAGCTTAGATACTATCTGGACTGTACTAAACCCTTCAGAAAACAGACCAACTACTTCTCAGCTTTGCCCCAGGGGCAGAGGGGAAGCCCATTTCCAAATGGATATCGCACTGCATCCATTTCTCCTACACATTGCATGGGACCCCCCAAAGTGTATTAGAACCCATTCCTCTAGGGCAGCCTCCACTTCCACAGCATTCTTCAGAGGAGTTCCCACCAGAGACGTCTTGGAAGCTGCCATCTGGACTTCTGTCCGTACCTTTACCAAGCATTACCACATACCTCTATTTTCTAAGGCTAAGGCAGAGTTTGCCTCTGCAGTTCTGCATGGTATGCTGACCCATTCCTAGGTCTCTTAATCCTACCACCCCTCTCCTCAGCTTTGGGAATCCTCCTACAGGTGATGACTGCAACAGTGAAACACACAGAACATAGTACAGTTGTGTACACTCACCATAAATGTAGATATTGGAATGTATTCGTTGTTGCAGTCCTGGTTTCCCACCCTTCTTCCCCTTGTATCTTCTTTCTTTAAGGAGATATAAGTTTCTAATGTTAGCTTTTAGCCACCAGGACCACTGCCATATTTACTGGGGCCTCTGACTGCTTAGGGCAAGAAAAACTGATTTAATGGAATCGTCTGCCTTCCTTTATAGCACTGGCAACCTAACGTCAGACAGCAAGCGACAGCAGCCAACGCAGAAAAACATTGATTCTGGTATTTGGGCTGGCTGAGAGCTATCACAGCAGAGATAACCAAGAGGTAATGACTGCAACAATGGATACACTCTAACATCTACATTTATGGTAAGTGTACACAACTGTACTTTTCTGTTGGGTGAGATTGAGAAGGGAGTTCTTCCAGCTCCTACCCCCTCAAGTGAGTAAACCCTTACTAGTACTACACCTCCAATCTCTGCTCCTTCTCTGACCTGATTTCTTGTTTCAGAGCCCCTGGATCTGAATCTCCCGACACCACCTTGTTTGGATACAAAGTTCATGGTATCTTTGGCTCCAAGGATTTCTCTGAGGGAGTCTGCTCAGAGTGCTTCGTAGCTGGCCAACTCTGAGCCAGTGTCCCTTTTAGATCTGAGGTGTTGACTCTAAAGCTCTTGGAGCAGTCTGTGCTGCTCAAACCGTCGGCATTTAATAGCTTGGCTCTGTCCTCTGCCTCAGATGCCTTTGGGGCAGGGGGTGACTATGGGTTGAAAGCTTTGCTATGCCAAGAAATGTATAGTTATCCCCTTTGGAAAAAAAAACTTGTACCCATGAATTACCACATAGGTGGCAGTATAGTAAACATCGAAAGCGTGATGAGAGACTTAGGGATACAGGTGGACAGTGGTCTCCCCTTCAATAACCACATTGCCACAAGAGTCAGGAAATCCTATGTGGCACACCTCATCACTAAGGGCTTTTCATCTCATCCAGAAAAAGGTCATTGTCCCACTGTACTCATCCCTCATTAGACCTATTAGAGAATAATGCCCCACTTGGTATGCATCTCACAAGACATCTGCAACAGCTGGAAAGGCCGCAGAAATACCTTGCTAAAAGAATCGCAGGCCTAAAGCAGATGCCATATGCTGGCAGTCTAAAAATAAAAAATAAATAAATAAAAAAAAAAAACTCCAGCTATACTATGTAGCATATAGTCTACTCAGAGGCTATCTCTGCTTAACATACAAGGCCATGTCAAACCCTGAGCTGTTGGACCTGCTCCATTTAATCCCAATCCCTCAGAGCCACACACTCCAGGGATCTAAACCTTATCACAATGAACAAAACATGCTGGAGGGATAGGTTCCTGACCCAGAGACTCCCCCTACTCTGGAATAGACTGCCTATACATGTCAAGCAGAGCGCTTCCTTGGCCCTCTTCAAAAGGAACCTTGTTGACAGGATGGGAGATGAGAAATTCACCCCGGGGATCATGTCAGTCGCCCTGCTACACAGGGGTCCAGGGAAGTAAATATTGTGGGAAGAAATAGCCAGGGAATTGTTATGGTTAGCTTGTATAGGCCCTAGAGCCGATAGCCTAGTAACAACCTATGAACCTGTTTCAATGTTGCAGTCATCACACTTGGGTTGTCTTGCCAGGGGTAGCCCTCCGTCAGCCTGAATACCAGAGGTTTAGTGTTTGTGTCTCTTGCTGTTGCTCCAGGACTGTCATATCATCAGTGGTATAAAATCAGGCAGCCAACGCCATTACATCAGTCTTTGTTATAGAGTGCATGAGTGCCGGTCGGCCACTACTTGAGTTTTCGTTTCCGAATTGAACTTCGTCTTTTAAAGCTAAGCAACCCCGCAGGAGATCCTTTTTTCTTGCTCTAACCGATGCCGGAAAAAGTTAATTCTCGGCTGTGGAAAGCAAATACCACACAGAGACTTCCATTCCTACTGCGTCACCTGTTTAGGCCCAGACCATGATGTCCCTCGCTGTCGCTTTTGTGCTTTGTTCAACGTCATAACTATACGTTGTTGGGACCTTATTGTACCTAAATATTTTCGCTCAGTCCTCTTATTACGATATGGCTTTGGTAAGCTATCAGACTACCATCTTCCGAAAAAATGTAAGGATAAAGACAGACCACACAGGTCCAGAACTGCCGACGAGACTTCTGTTAAGCTAGTAGTTCTCCGGTCCTCAGGCGCTTTTGCAGCCCCTGATGCCCGCTTCTGTGGATTCGCAGGCTGCTACAGAGACCCATTCGGAGTCCGGTATGCCACAAGACTTTTTCGACTAAGGATCCTGCAGATGTCTCCACCTTGGATGGGTCTGGAGCCGCTGACCAGGCACTAGCTTCCCAGGAAGTTCTTCGCACTACCGATACTAGACACAGACCAATGACTACTTTTGCATCTTCAGTTCTTTTTAAAACTACAGTTTCTAAGGCCCAGGGTACGAGCTACGCCTAAAAATCCGACCCAAGCTCGGGCACCTGCTTCCATGCCACAATCTCAAATGCTTAAATGGCGGAAGACCTTATGCTTATTAAGGGAAGCTAGGCTACCCCTTCTAAAAGAAAGACTTGTCCCCAGTAGTTTTATCTGAACAGAGTCCGATGACTTAGGTTTCTGAATATGAAGACGTACAATCCCTCTCTGCTTATGAGGATTCTGATACAGAGGAATCCATTCCTTCTGCCCATCCTGCCGAGGATTTTTCATTTGGTGAAACTTTACATAGTTTAAGGGAGCATTTCCAATGGGAATGTCAGGATTATCCTCAGTCAAAAAAGAGACTCTGGGAATTCTTAGATTTACCACAGCACAGACCTTTAGCCATTCCTCATGTCCTGGATGTTGTGGTTGATGTTTTTATGGAATCCAGTTTGACTCCTGACACCCTTCCTCCTGCTCCCAGGACACCTGACTGGTACTACAGAGTCCCTGACTTTCAAGTTCCTTTTCAGAAATCCTACTGCTGACCCAAAGGTCATCTTCCAAGGATCAAAAGGAATTAAAGCAACCTCCGCAAAGACTCCCACCCCCTCAGACAGGGATTCCCGAGCTTTAGACAGATGGGGTAAAAAATTATGCACCTCTGCAACTGTTGCTTATTAGAGCCCTAAATTCAGTTCCACATGCTGAAATAGCAGCGTACCATGGAACTCCTCAAATATAAAATATCTTCCTTTCCTACTTGTGCAGAAAATATAAAATTACAAGAGCTTATGCATTCTGCAAGCCAAGTTACTAAGCGCACCTTGCAATGTGGCTTTGGCCTAGAAGCATCTTGCAGGGCAACAGTCACTGGATGTTCGTGTTTCACTGTTGCGGTCATTACATTTGGGTAATCTGCTGGCAGGTTGCCCTCGGTCGGCTTGAATATCAAAGTCTTGGGTCCTGCATCTGTTGCGGTCTCCTCTTCCATGACGTCAGGGATATAAAACATGCAGCCAACACCATTTTCTTCAGTCTGTCTTGCCGTGCGGTGGCCGAAGCAGAAGCAGTTCGCAAGTGCCAGTCTGCCAACTCCTGACATTTTCGCATTCGAGTTTCAGAACTGAAGTCTTCCATTAAAGCTAAGTACCCTGTTGGAGAAACTTTTTCTTGCTCCTTACCGATGTTTGTAAAAGTTAATAATTGCATTACTTGTGGGAAGCAAATACCTCAAAGATTTTCATTTGTACTGAATTCCTTGCCTAGGCCTAGATCCATAACGTGTCTTGCTGTCTGTTTTGTGCTAGATTTAACCAATGCACTATTATGCGTCGGTATATCTTTGCTTCAAAATGTTTTGGAAACGGATTTTATTACCCTGAAATGTCATCTGATAGCAATCTGACTACCGGAGTTCACAAAAAAACGCAAAGAAAAGGACAAGACACACAGTCGAGGTCCAAAACCGATGAAGCTTCTAAGCCAGTCGCCAGTACTCAGGTGCTTTCGCAGCCCCTGATACCCGCTACTTTCGAGTCGCAGGCCTCTACAGAGACCCATGTGGAGTCCTGCATGCCGCGAGATTCTCTAGAGTATTGTACCCACGGATGTCTCTCCCTTGGATGGGTCCAGAGCCGCTGAGCAGGCACCGGCTTCTGAGGGTGTTTTCAGCCTCAACATTTCTATACAAAACAGACGCCAGCTTCAAAAACAGACAAAAGCAACTTCTAAGGCAAAAAAACTGACTCATGAGCCATGTGCCCAGGCCTCTGTGCCTAAAAAACAGATCATCAAAATGGCTGAAGACTTAATTACCTTGATCAGGGGTTCCCACTCCCACCCCCCGATAAGAGGCCTAGGCAAGACACTGATTATGAATCTTCAGATCAGGTTTCTATTTCTTCTGATCAGGAATTTTCTATACCACCCTATGAGGATTCAGATGCAGAGGAATCCGTCCCATCTGCATCTCCTCCTGAAGATTATTCTTTTGGAGAAACCTTGCATACTTTAAGGAACATTTTCATTGGGAGAGTCAGGATTTCTCTGAATCAAAAAAAGAGGCTTAGGGATTTCTTCCTTCTTCCTCAGCATAGGCCTTTGGCTATACCTCCTGTACTGGACATTGTTGTATTTTTGGAATCAAGCATAGCTCCAGATTACCTACCTCCGGCTCCTAGTAAGCCAGACAGATATTGCATGTTTCCTGACTCCCACAAATTTTTATTCAAAAATCCTGCTGCTGACCCTGAAACTCTCACAAGGTCCCAAAGGTGTAAAGTTCTCAACAGCTAAGAATCCTACCCCCTCTGATAGAGATTCCAGGGCGCTTGATAGATGGGGAAAGAAGGTTTATACATCTGCAACCTTGGCAGTTAGGGCCTTAAACTGCCAGTTTCATATGCTTAAATATCAACAGCATGTTATGGGGTTATTGAAACAGAAAATATTGGTTTCTGAATGTGTGGAAAATAAAGAATTACAGGAATTATTGCATGCAGCAGAACAGGTTGGAAAGCATACTTTGCAATGTGGTTTTGATTCCTTGGAGGCCTCTTGCAGGGCCACAGTTACTGGATCTGTGATTAGAAGGCATGCCTGGCTCAAGGAGCAAAGTCTGCCTGATCATGTTAAAGCTTAAATTGTTGGATGCACCTTTACAGCATGATACTGTTTGGTAATGAGGCAGAATAGGTTTTAAAGAAAATGGAAGACAAAGTTAAGTCTATGCAAACTGTAAAATATTTCTTACAAGTGCAGCCACTAAGATTCAGTAGACACTGGCCTACAAATAATTGGTCCTTTCCTGTGTCCGACATAGCCTCACGGGACAAATCCAAGAGCTCAAAACGCTCTAGATACCAATCATAGGGTTCTTGCAGGGCAAAGCAATGGGGTGCCTCTACATCCAGTTCTGGTGGAAACATAGCACAACCCTGCAGTAAACAGTCTGTGACTTCCCTCTGCCAACACCAAGCACTTATCTTTAGGCAGCCCCCTTAAGGAGAAAATTAGCACTTCATGCTCAAATGTGGCAGTTAATAACCCAGGACAAGTGGGTATTAAACATAGTATCCAAGGGATACAGATTTAATTTTCATACGTTGCCAATTCCAAACGGTTGGCCAGATCTGCCACAAAATCTGTGGGCAGAGGCACAGAAACAAGTTACGTTCCTCATGGATAATGGGAGCTATTCAACCAGTACCAGAACAGGAAAAAGGGCAAGAGTTTTATTCAAGACTGTTCCTGGTACCCAGAAAAGACTATGCCTGGTGCACAATACTGGATTTATCGATTTTGAACACACTCTTGGACATCCAAAATTTCAAAATGCTGACTTTGCAACCGCTTTTGCCCATGCTGGGCAAGAACGCTTGGTTAATGACGCTTAGACTTAAAATAGGCATACCTGCATATCCCAATAAGGGAATCGTGCAGAAGATACCTCCGCTTCAAGGCTGGATTTATGCATTACCAATTCTCTGCACTGCCCTTTGGCTTATCTACTGCGCCCAGGGTCTTTACAAAGTGCCTGGCACCAGTAGTTGCATTTTGCAGACAAAGAAGCATACAAATCTATACTTGGGCTATCTTATTCAAGCAGAAAACAAGGACATTCTTCTTCGTCTGGCGTTTTGTAAAAAGGCTTCTAACATGCCTAGGGTACACAACTGGTACCCTCTCAAAAGATTACATTCCTGGGTGCAAGCTTGAATACAACTGCCCAGATGGCTTACCTTACGTCAGACAAAGGCAACTGACTATTTACTTCAAACAGATGGCAACAAAAAAACCCAGTTGTCTGCAAGACAAATTGTGCAGGCTTTGGGGTTCATGGTATCCTACATTCTAATAATTCCATATGCAAGACTGCATATGAGGAAACTACAGTGGTGTCTAAAAAGTTTGAGTCAACATTGTCAGTCTGGAAACAATGATACCTCTCATTCCCTGCCTACAACAGGAGTTTCTTTGGTGGGCAGACATGTCACCAGAGCATGGGACAGTCTTTCACTCTACCCCCTGCCACCCAAACCCTAACTACAGACTCATCAGACTATGCTTGGGGGGCCCACCTGGCGGGGAGATGCCTATGGGGCCTATGGAGCCCAAAACAAATGCATCTGCATATCAACCAGAAAGAGATGTTAGCTGTTCAGAATGCCGTGACAGCCTTCAAGGACTTGCTCCATCCAGGATAACTACTGATAGACGGACAACACCACGGTTATGTGGTACATAAACAAGCAGGGGGGGTACACATTCCTACCCCCTTTGCAGACTAGCCATGGTATTGTGGGAAACAGCCTTGACTTACCAAGTACATCTTCAGGCTCAATTCTTGCCAGGAAAACAAAATACTCTGGCAGATGACCTAAGCAGAAATCTTATGGACCCTCACGAGTGGAAACTGGATCCACAAGTCTTCAGCATGATAAGAGAAATGGGGGAGTCTGGACATAGATCTATTTGCCTCTCCCTAAAATTATCAACTGGACAAATTCTGCACAAGTACTTATCACAGACAAGCATAGAAAGTGGATGCCCTATCCTTCAGATGGAAAAACCTATCAGTCTACGCCTTTCCTCCTCTGTCTCTTCTTCCCAAGGTCTTACTAAAGGTCAGACAGGAAAAAACAAAAATAATCCCAATTATCCCGGGCGATACCTCATCTACTGTCTCGGAGCAATCAAATTCTGCACAATCGGCTCCAAACTGTGAACCTGGCAGCATGGCGGATCATGTAATTATTTAAACACCTCTCAGTAAATCTGTGATGAATGTCATTTTGGAAGCCAGAAGGCCTAGCACTAGAAAATCTTGTGCTGATAAATGGAAGAGATTCTGTGCTTGGATCCAAGCACAAGGGGCGGACACAGCAAAGCCAAATATTCCTCAGACTTTACAGTACTTGACTGAGATGCTTGACAAGGGCCTATCTTAATCAATAAAAATCCATGCCTCTGCCATCTCTGCTCATTACAACACAGAGCCTCCCATCTTTTCTCATCCTCTGCTAAAACAGTATCTTAGAGGGACCAAAAATTTAAGGCCTCCCAAAAGATCACCAACTCTTGCATGGGACCTCAATTTTGTGTTGGAAAAGCTCGCCCTGCCTCCATTTGAACCAGCAGCTACAGATATAAAGATGTTCTTCGTCTTCCCTTGCTGCAGTCCTGACAATTGGGTATAGTCCGCGTCCCAGTCGTACAAGGCCCAGAGACTGACGCCAATGCGTCCGCATGACCGCCACCTCCTCAGTCTTTTGCCGCATGGTCCGATGCAGAAGCAATTTTGCGAGTGCAGGTTGGCGTTCTGAGATTTTCGAAACCGGAGTTTCAGACCGAATTCAGAGTTGGCTAAGTAACCGCTAGAACATTTTGGTTTTCTTGATGTCAGAAAAAGTGAATAACTGTATTTCTTGTGGGAAGCAGATACCGGATTATCATACATTGTGTATACCTTGTTTAGGGCCTGAGCACGGCGTTGTTGGTTGCCGCTCTTGTGCTAGATTTAACAAGCGCACTATTAAGAGGAGGCTTGATTGTGCTAGGTTAGTTTGGGGAAGCGTTGCAATTATACTATGCCGGATGCGGACAAAACAGTGAAGTCTAGGGTGAGGAACCGGCAGTCGGACGCCGGTCCTTTAGAAGGCTCAGGGAGCCAGAGGTTTTGCCAGGAGTCTCTATGGAGTCTCAGGCAGATACTTTACTGTTACAGGATGTGCCCTCTCAGGAGGTAGGCCAGGCTGAGGGCTTCTCAGGTAGCTGTTCTTCCCTCTCTTCCCAAGGTAGTTAGGGCCTCCTTCTGTTGCCAAAGCTTCTTTAGAGGAAGGCCAAGTTCAGCTTCTGGCTTCTCTAGCATTCGGGCTCTGTGCCTAAGAAACATATGCTTAAAATGGCAGAAGATTTGATTACTCTGATTAGAGGTTCTATGCCCCACCTGATAAGAGGCCTAGGTGGAACAGGAGTTTGATAGTTTTGAACAGTGTTCACAGGCTTCAGAGTCTTCTGTGGAAGACTTGCAAGAGTTTCCTACTTATTCTGATTCTGATGTGGATGATTCCACTCCTTCAGCTTCTCCTCCTGAGGATTTCTCATTTTCAGAGACTCTTCACTCCATGAGGGAGCACTTTAAATGGGAAGGCCAAGATTACTCTGACTCCAGAAAACGGCTTAGGGAATTCTTGTTTTTGCCCCAGCATAGGCCCTTAGCTATTCCTCCTGTGTTGACTGTGGTGGAGGATGTTTTGCAGAGGCTTCTGAACCCTGATTCCTTGCCTCCTGCTCCTGTTAAGCCTGATAGGTATTATAGGGTGCCCAAGCTCATAAGTATTTGTTTAAGAGTCCCAGGGGACCCAGAAACTGTTTCTCAGGGGCCTAAAGGTGTTAAAGCTTCTGTGGTTAAAATCCTGTACCCTCTGATAAAGAGGCAAGGCTTTGGATAGGTGGGGTAAGAAAGTATATACTTCTTCCACTCTAGCCATGAGGGTTGTCAGTCATATGCTGAAATATCAGAATTATCTCCTTTCACAATTGAAATCTAAGGTGGATGCTTTGTATTGAGTGTAAAGAATTGCTGGATTTGGTTCATGTGTCTGAACAAGTGGGTAAGCATTCTTTGCAGTGTGGTTTTGATGCTGTTCAGGCCTCCTCGAGGGTGGCTGCTACTAGTTCTGTTCTTCGCAGACATGCATGGTTGAAGGATCAGAATTTAGCTGAGCATGTTAAGACCAGGATTTTGATGCTCCTTTACAGTCTGATGTGTTGTTTGGACCGCCTGTGGAAGCAGTTTTAAAGAAAATGGAGGACAAAGCTAAGTCTATGCAGACTGTTAAAGATTTTTGCAGGTGCAGCCTCCAGTTTAGTAGAAATTGGCCTGCTAAGGGGCTTATGGACATTCCTCCTTATGGTAGGCAGTCTAGGGGTAGGTGTAGAGGCGGTAGGGGCAGGGCTCAAGGTTCGTTTAGGCCTAGATCAGACAGTTCACCTGCTCAGACTTCTGGTGAGGGCAGGGGTCAGTCCTTTCGTAAGCAGAACCAATGACCTGCCTTTTCAGCTGCCAGTGGACTCTCGTCTGGCAGCTCCTTTGGGAGGAAGATTGTCTCTTTTCAAAGAAAATTGGGATTTAATCACTCAAGACAGATGGGTGCTGGATATCATTCATCACGGGTACAGATTTTATTTCCACACAATGCCCCCTTTCAAAGGCATGCCAGATGTTCCTCCTCCACAAAGACAAGAGGCTCACAAGCAAGTTTCTCAGTTACTCCAGATAGGGGCTATTCAGCCAGTCCCTGTATCAGAAAGGGGCTTCGGATGTTATTCTCGCCTGTTCCTAGTACCAAAGAAGGGGAACACGTGGAGACCAATTTTGGATTTATCTATCCTCAACACTTATCTGGACATTCCCAAGTTCAAGATGTTGACGTTACAGCAACTGTTACCTCTGCTGGGCAAGGATCACTGGATGGTAACTTTGGATCTCAAGGAAGCTTACCTTCATGTGCCCATAAGGCTAAGTTGCAGAAATATCTCTTGATTCCGAACTGGAGATTTTAATTATCATTTCTCTGCATTGCACTTTGGATTATGTACTGCGTCCAGAGTATTCAAAAAGGTTCTGGCTCCAGTGATAGCTTTCAGGCTTCAAGGCATTCAAATTTATCCTTACTTGGACGACTGCCTGATTCTGGCTCAAGAAAGGAACACCTTCTACAGCATCTGGAATATGTCATAGCAGTGCTAAGATGCCTAGGGTATTCTGTGAAGCGAAATAAAGTCCAGTCTAGTACCCTCTCAAGACATGTGCTTTCTGGGTGTGAGACTGAATACAGCAGCCCAGATGGCCTTTTTAACCCCGACAAACAAAAGAGTCTGTCACTTTACTTCCATCAACTATCTCATCAGTCCGCTGACTGCAGGACAGTCCTTCCATTAGGGTTCATGGCATCTTATCTGGGGATTTGCTTCCCAATGCCAAACTGCATATGAGGAAGCTGCAATGGTATCTCAAAATGTATGGACACAGCACTGCCAAGATTTGGACACTGTCATTCAAATAATACCTTGCCTTCAAAAGGAATTCTTGTGGTGGGCTCAGGAATCACTTAAAAACAAGGGACTCTCTGTGACCCGCCAGAGCGAGTCAGATTTTAACGACAGATGCCTCGAACACTGCTTGGGGAGCTCATCTAAATGGAAAGTGGATACAAGACAAGTGGCCTGCCAGACTACACCATCTACATATCAACATGAAGGAGATGCTAGCAGTCCAGTTTGCATTGATGGCGTTCAAGGAGTTACTTCTTCCAGGGCAGGTGTTGATTCTGACAGACAACACAACTGTCATGTGGTACATCAACAAGCAAGGGGAACACATTCTTATCCTCTATGCAGGCAAGCAATGATTTTATGGGAGACTGCGTTAAGCCTGCAACTGACTCTTCAGGCAAGGTTTCTGCCAGGAGCACAGAACTCCCTAGCAGATGTATTAAGCAGACAAATCATGGATCCCCAAGTGGAAACTGGATCTTCATGTATTTCAGAAATTGACAGTGTCATGGGGAACTCAGACATAGATCTGTTCGCTTCTCCACTAAACCACCAGCTGCCAAAGTATTGCACAAAGGGGTTTCATCACACAGCTTGGAAAGTGGATGCTCTGTCTTTCAGTTGGAAAACCTTCATGTCTATGCCTTTCCACCTCTACCTTTCTTCTTCAAAGGTATTACTAAAGGTCAGACAGGACAGGCCAAGGATGATTTTGATAGCTCCAGATTGGCCTCGGCAACACTGGTACCCACTTCTAAGGAGTCTTGTAAAGAAGCCTCCATGGCCTTTACCTCTGATTCCTCATCTGTTATCTCAGAAGGACGGTCATCTGCTCAATGTCAAGCTTCAATCTCTTCATCTGCAGCTTGGCATATTCTGTGTTGAATAGGTAGGAGGTCTCTTCCTCAACAAGTTTTAAATGTGATTATGGAAGCTAGAAGGCCTAGTACTAGGAGAGTACGCAGAAAAATGGAAGAGATTTTTATTTTGAGTACAGCAAAGAATTTTGGAGATTTCAGAGCCTAATTTGAGTGTGGCTCTTCAATATCTTACTGAATTATTGGACAAAGGTTTGTCCTTCTCTTCCATAAAGATTCATGCTGCAGCAATTTCAGCTCACTATGATTGTGACCCACCTTTGTTTTCGCATCCTTTGTTCAAGCAGTTTCTTAGAGGCAAAGAATATAAGACCCCACGTAGAGCTCCTACTCCTGCTTGGGATCTCAATTTTGTGTTGGAAAAACTTACTCTACACTTTGAGCCTGCAGCTACTGCTGAATTGAAATATTTGTCATGGAAGACTGCTTTTCTGTTGGCTATTACTTCTGCAAGAAGGGTGTCTGAGTTGCAGGCCCTTATGGCAGTAGAGCCCTTTTGATTTTCCATAAGGACAGGGTATCATTACGTACTAATCCTTCCTTTATGCCTAAGGTGGTTTCTAGTGTGCCTTTAAACCAAACTATTCATTGGCCTACGGTTTTTGCAGAGCCTCAAAATAAAGGGGAAAAGATTTTGCACACTTTAGATGTACAAGCAATTATTGCGTTATTATTTGAGCAGGACTAAAGATTTTAGGCAGTCTCAGCAGTTACTTGTTTCTTTGGTTTTTTGAGTTCACAGGGCAAGCCTGTGTCAAAACAAACTATTTCTAGGTGGATTGGCTTTGCATTGCATTTGTTATTCCCATCATGGCAAAGAGGTTCCAGCTGGGATTAGGCCTCATTCCACTAGGGCTACTGCCACTTCAACAGCATTTCTAAGGGGGTGGCAACTAAGGATATTCTGGAAGCAGCTACTTGGAGTTCAGTGCATACTTTCTCTAGGCATTATCACCTGCCTATATACTCTAAGACTAGAGCTGGTTTTGCCACAGCTGTTTTACAAGGCATGTTGTCAGCTCCTGCTACTTTATAATTTGCCAGCCTCCCTTACCTCTGCTTTGGGATTCTACCCAATTGTCAGGACTGCAGCAAGGGAAGACCAAGAACATAGTAAGTTTTGTACCTACCATAAATGTAGATGTTCGAGGATTCCCTGCAGTCCATCTCCCTCCTTCCCTCTGTGTTTCAGGGTGGTTGTGTAGGTGAGTTTACATGCTTATATTTTTTGTATATATTACTGTATATATTGTACATGTTTTTTGGTGCAGGTTGTTTTTGGGACTTGTCTTTTTGGGTCTTCTGACATCTGGGGCAAGAAAGGACTGAGGAGGTGACGTCGGTCATGCGCATTGGTGCCCTGACGTGGCGTGTGTCCAGGGCGCCGCCGACCGGGCGTCAGCCTTGTACTCTGGTATTCGGGCCGACTGGGACGCGGACTATACCCAATTGTCAGGACTGCAGCAAGGGAATCCTCGAACATCTACATTTATGGTAGGTACAAAACTGTACTTTTTTATCTTGGAAAACAGCTTTCAGAAACAGAATCAGCTAGAAGGGTTTCAGAACTACAAGCCCTCCTGGCTGTGGAGCCTTTTATTACATTTTACCCGGACAGGGTGTCCCTCAGGACCACTCCTTCCTGTATGCATAAGGTGGTATCCAGTGTGGCTCTTAACCAAACTATTCACCTGTTAACTTTTTACCCAAATCCGCAGAACAAGGGGGAACGGATTCTGCATTCCTTGGACGTACACAAACAACTAAGATTCTACTTAAACATGACCAAATCTCTAAGAAAGTCTGAGAAGCTACTGGTGGCATTTGCTACAGGATCAGATGGGAAGGCTGTTTCAAAGCAGAGTGGATAAGCGATAAGCCACTGCATTAGTTTCTGCTATTTGCATCATGGTAAACAGGTGCCCAAGGTAATCGGGTCACATTCCACCAGGGCTGCATCTACCTCAGCAGCTTTTTTCTGAGGGTTGCCAACCAAAGACATTCTAGAAGCTGTTACTTGTAGCTCTGTTCATACTTTTAAAAAGCATTATTTGCCTCTCTTCTCCATCTGCGGTGGTGGTGGTGCTGCGGCAGCATTGTCACCTCACAGTTAGACGTTGCCCGTTCGATTCTCAGAGCGTCTTCTGTGTGGCGACATGCGTGAATGGGCGTTCCTTCATTGAAGGTTGTGCGTTAGGCCCGGCAAGCCATTACGTAAAAATCTACTGCCAGTCATTAGCGGACCGGAGTTCCGCTGTGGCGACCCCTAACCAGGAAAAAGCCGAAAGACTCAAACAATTTGCCGCTCCAAGTCCAGGGTAGGCTTTGCCTGTACAGTTCTGCAGGGCCTTATAGCCGCTCCTAATTCTATTTAGTTCCAGCCTCCCATCCATAGCTTCGGGATTCTACCCAAATGTAATGACTGCAACAGTGAAACACAAAGAACATAGTACAGTTGTGTACACTTACCATAAATGTAGATGTTCAAGTGTATTCACTGTTGAAGTCCGGGTTACCCACCCGCCATCCCCCTTTTTTCTAGAACTTCTTTCCTTCAGGCACCTGACATCTGGGGTAAGAAAAACTGAAGAAAATGGCGTCTGCTGCATGTTTTATACCATTGACGTCATGGAAGAGGAGACAGCAACTGACGTAGGACCCAAGACTGATATTCAGGCTGAGGGCAACCTGCCAGCAGATTACCCAAATGTAATGACTAACAGTGAATACACTCGAACATCTACATTTATGGTTAAGTGTACACAACTGTACTTTCTGTCCCTAGAAGGCATGCTTAGCTTAAGGAACAGACCTTGCCAGACCATGTCTAATCAAAATTTAGACGCTCCATTGAACAGACAATTTGTTTGGCACCAAGGCAGAAGAGGTCTTAAAAAAAAAGATGGAAGAAAAAGCTAAATCTATGCAGACAGCTAAAGACTTTTTACAGCTCCAGCCTCCGAGGTTCAGTAGGCATTGCCCCTCCAAGCACTTGTCCTTTCCGGCCCCCTGTAGGCCAGCTCAGCCCAAACCTGGGGAAGCAGACCCCCCCAGACAGCAGTCCCAGGGAATGCAGAGATCTAAGCAATGGAGTTCTTCCATTTCAAAAACAGGGAGTACTAAGCCACCCCCTTATGGCAAAAACTCACAATGACTTTACACCTCCACCCTTTACCTCTGCCCACCTGCTTGTGCCCCTAGGAGGAAAACTCATTCCATGCAAACAACTGGGCCTCTATTACCAACGAAAGATGGGTCCTCAACAGTTTCCTAGGAATAACAAAGTTTATTTCCACACTCTGCCAACCCCAAAAGGGTTCCCAGATGTTCCTCCAAACCAGTGGCCCAAGGCCAAAAAAACAAGTCCTTTTCCTACTCTGAGGGCAATGGTTCCTGCAGACCAAATAGGCCAAGGTTTTGGTTTCAGACTTTCAGGTACCCAGAAAAGAGGGCACCTGGTGCCCAATCCCTGATCTATCCATTCTAAACGCCTTTCTGGTGATTTCAAATTCAAAATGCTAACTCTCCAGCAGCTTCTTCATATGCTTTACAGGGATGCTTGGTTAGCCACCCTAGACCTAAGAGGCCTACCTACACATCCCAGTCGGGGAATCGTGCAGTAAATATCTAGTTTTCTGGGCAGGATCTATGCACTTGTTCTCTGCGCTTCCCTTTGGCTTATCCACTAGTCCCAGAGTTTTCACGAAATGCCTGGCTCCAGCCATTGCTTTTGCAGACAAAGAAATATTCAAATTTACCCCTAATTAGATGATTGCCTGATTCAGGCAGACAGAAAAAGCTGTTACAGCACCTGACCTTTGTAAAGGGCCTACTGATCTTTCTTGGGTATACTATCAATGAAAAGAAATCAAAACTAGTCCCGACATAAAACATTGTATTCCTGAGAGCAAGCCTTGGACACAGCATCCTAGATGGCATTCCTTACTCCAGAAAAACAAGCTTACCTGACAGGCTAATTCTCTCAACTAGCTACCAGAACCAAGTTATCCACAAGGAATATCCTGCAAGCTCCTGGGTTCATCGCCTCCTACATTCTACTCATTCCATATGAGGAAACTACAGTGGTACCTAAAAACCCTTTGGTGTTAACACACTCGAGACCTGGAAACTATCATACCTATAATACTCTAAGTAACGATTTTCTTTGGTGGGCTGCCGCATGCAACCATAACAAGGGGCTTCCCTTCTCACAATCCCACGCCACCCAGACCCTCACCACAGACTCATCAGACTTTGCCTGGGAAGCACATATGGATGGCAGGTGCATTCAGGGCCATTGGAGCCCAAATCAAATAAATCTGCGCACAAACCAAAAAGATAGCTGTTCAGCACACCCTGACAGCTTTAAGACCCCTACTCTCCCTGAGGCCTCTACTGATCAAAACAGACAACACCACAGTAATGTGGTATATCTACAAGCAGGGAGGGACTCGCTCCTTTCTGCAGGCTTGCCATGACCCTTTGGCACATGGCTTCAGCCATGCAAATACACCTGCTAGCACAATTCCTGCTGGGCTTCCTAAACTCTCTTGCAGACGGCTTAAGCAGGAACCTGCTTAGACCTACACGAGTAGCAGCTGGACCACAGAACCTTCAACCTTGTAACCCAGAAATGGGGCGCCCCAAAAGGTGGACCTCTTTGCCTCCCACACCAATCAGCTCAGCAAATTCTGCACCAGGGAACCCCACAGCAAGGCCTGGAAAGTCAATGCTTTATCTCTCCAATGGGTAAACCTCTCTATCTTTGCATTTTCCCTTCTGCCACTCCTTTCAGGGGTACTGCTCAAAATAAAGGAGGAAAAACCAAGGGCAATCCTGATTGCCCCAGACTGGCCACTCCAGCACTGGTACCCACTGCTACGCAGCATGTCACCCCTGCCACCATGGCACCTACCTCAGATACGAAGACTCCTGACCCAGAAGAATTAATTCATGAATCCACAATTGCAGACCCTGAAACTGGCAGCCTGGCTTATTTCTTGACCTCTCCTCAAGCTGCCATGTTAAGCAAACAAGTCCTGGATGTTTTATGCGAGGCCAGATGCCCCAGCACTAGAAAATCCTATACTGACAAGTGGAAAAGGTTTTGCACCTTGATCCAGGCTAAGCGAGCTGAAACAGCACAGCCCTCCCTTCCTCTCATCCTGGATTACCTAGCAGAGCTGCTACACAGGGGTTCTATCCTTCTCTACTAGTAAAATTCATGCGCCTCTCATCTGATTACAGCACAGAGCCACCTCTTTTCTCGTACCCTCTCATCAAACAGTTCCTAAGAGGGGCTAACAACTTAAGGCCACCTAGAAGAGTTCCTTCCCCGGCTTGGAACCTTAACTTTGTGTTGGAAAAGCTCACCCTACCCCCTTTTGAGCTTGTAGCTTCAGCAGAGTTAAAATTCCTCTCTTGGAAAACAGCCTTGCTTCCGCCCATCACTTAATCTAGAAGAGTTTCAGAGCTATAAGCACTCATGGCTGTAGAGCCCTTCATTTTCCATGCTGACATGGTTGCCCCTCAGGACTTGCCCATCCTTCATGCCTAAAGTGGTATCCAGTGTGCGTCTCAACCAATTCATTCATTTGCCTACCTTTTTCCCTTACCACAAAACAAAGGAAAAGGATGCTGCACTCTCTAGATGTGCACAGACAGCTCAGATTCTGTCTGGATAGGACTAAGTCTTTTAGAAAAACTGACCAGTTGCTAGTCAGCTTCGCAGCATGGGCAGAGGGCAAGGCCATATCCAAACTATCTCCAAATGGATAGTACACTGCATCCATTTCTTCTATAAATAGCATGGGAAACCACCCCCCAAGGGGATCAGGATGCATTCCACCAGGGCAACCTTCCCCTCTGCCACTTTTCTCAGACGGGTCCCCACCAGAGACATCTTGGAGGCTGCAACATGGACTTCTGTTCATACCTTCAAGCATTACCACCTGCTCATCTTCTCCAAATCCAGGGCAGGCTTTGACACCACAGTCTTGCAGGGCATCTTAGCCAGTCCCCAGTTTTCTTGACTGCTTACATTCTTTTATTCAGTTTTGGGAATCAACCTGAGTGATATGACTGCAATAGTGAAACGTGACAAACATAGTACAGTTGTGTACACTTACGTAAATGTAGATGTTAATGTATTCACTGTTGCAGCCCTAGTTTCCCACCTTCCATCCCATTTGTCTCTCTCTCCTTCCAGGGAATTTTTGTTTACTTTCTATTGGTGGTGGTGTTCCACCATAACCTAGCTCCCTGTTAGGGGGCTCCTGACAGTTGAAGCAAGAAAAACTGATGTAATGCCATCTGCTGCCTGATGTTATACCACTGACGACCTGGCGTCAATCCTGGAGCCTCAGCAACCAATGTAAATACTAAGTGTCTGCTATTCGGGCTGACTGAGGGTAGGATAACGCAAGTCTGATGACTGCAACCGTGAATACACTTTAACATCTACATTTATGGTAAGTGTGCAAAAGTGTACCTTTCTCTGCCCCATCGACTTCCTTCTCCTGGGGCGTTCTGCTTTTAAAGTGGTGGAGAGAGTATTTTGTGCTTTTGTAGGATGAATGGTTCTTCCACCCCTCGGGTATCTGCTCTTTATCCCTGCCCCAGGAATCTTTCACTAAAGATGCCATTTCCGATGATGGGAAGGGTCCCCAAGATCTCCACCTAAAGATGTCTGATTTGGAGACTTAGTTAATCCTTAAGCAGTGGGGTGGTTGGTCTACCAGTGCCCCTTCCAAAGTGTAAACTGTATTTCTGGAGGCCTTTAGGTCTCCCCATCTACCTTCTGGGTGACTCTGCCTGCTGGTGAGCTCATTGAATTCATCTCTGACAGTGTGCAAGGAAACCGACACAGCTGAGCCAGTCCTCAAAGGACAAGACTGGATTTTGGCATCTCCAAGAAGGGGGCTTTGGAGCCATACCGCAGTTGTACAGATTTTTACAGAAGGTCCAGATTTCTCATTTTTGGTCAGTTTCTAATTGTGGATGTTGTGTAGTCAAGTCTCACCTACATTCTTACCCATGGGTTCAGAGCCGAACCTCTGCTCCAACTCTGCCATACTCTAGCTCGAAATCTTCAATTGGCTCGTGGCTAAGAGGTATCCCATGCTGCCCTGCTCCCTTCCCCAGATCTTGTTTGCCGCTCGTGCAGCTCAGACGTGGTCTTGCTTTTGGCCATGGTGAAGTACTACTTTCATCTACTTTAAGTAGTTGTTGCTCCACTGGCTGTTTTCATAGCTAGTCTCTTGTTTTTTTAAGAAAACTGTTTATGCAGCCTGTTTGGCTTTTTGTCTTGGTATCCTGTTTGCATTTCTTCCCTTTTTACGGGCTAGGCCCGTTTCAGAAATAAATCCAAATGGTGAAGCAAAGGCAATAGTTCAATAAGCTGGTTTGAATACCTTTAATTCAATCGAAACAAACGAAAACTGTGACACAAGCGCTTTCACTCGGACTCTTCCGAGCTTTTTCAAGTGAGACAATAAAAGCTTTCAAACAGAGAACTTAAATACTATTACTTTTCAATTAATTAGGCAATTAACCCATTTCTTAAAAAAGCAGTACCTTAATTAAACATTTTTTGATCTTACTTATGAACAAATAAATATTTATACATTTAAAATTTGCACCAGGATAAAAATATTAAATAAAACTTAATAATTTACTTACAACCTTAAAAACTGCTCCCTATCTAAGTAGAATATTAATTGTTCTTATGAGCTTTTTAAAAACTTAAATGTGTGTGTATATATGAGAAGTCTTAAAAGTTCATGAAAAAACTTTCTTAAAAACTGGGGGGTGTCAGGCTTCTTATAACCTAGACATAATTGGATGTGTATAATCAGAGTCTGGCCTTTCTTAATCTTAAAACAGAGCTTATGCTCAAAGTGTCATTTAACCCAGGTGTTTTACTTGCGTCTAACCTGTGTTGCCAGATCAGTTCTCTATATTCTAGGGTGGCTTCCCAGTCTCCCCCTCGTACATCCGGCACAACCTGTTCAATAACTAGAAATTTCAGCTTGTAATCAGGGCATTTGAGAGAATGTTTATAGAAGGCATTGTTTTCCTTTTTTTCAATCTCATAAGAGTGTTCATACAACCTTTTTCTAAGTTCCCTCTCTGTTTTTCCTACATAAAAACTATTGCAGGTAACACATACCCCTAAGTTAACCACACCTCTCGTAGCACATGTAAAAGAACCTTGGGATTTAATATTAAATCTACGTGCTTTCAAATAAATATGTGAGTCATGTAGAATCATAGAACACTGCTTGCAGGCTCCACATTTATACGTTCATTTGCGAGATTGCTTTCCATTGGTCTGTAAATGTGACCTTTTCTCAAAAATCTCTTTGAGGTTGGAACCTGATGAAGAGATTATCAAACTGCATAGCATGTTTTTAAGGCGTGGATATCCTCAAGACTTGCTCACCACACTAACACAAGAGGTCCGTAACCTAAGGGATTGTTCTTACAGGCCACTTTTAGGTGAAGGTCACACTGTATTATCCTTGGAGTCACCAACAGCAAAAAATAAACTGAGTAGTAGTTTTGCATACACATTTTCAAATAGTGGAATAGAACACCTAATTTCAAAATACTGGTCCATTTTAAAAACTCATGAAGATTTTAAGGCTATTATAGCTTGCAAACCAACATTTGTTAGGAAAAGAGGTTCCAACCTCAGAGATTTTTGAGAAAAGGTCACATTTACAGATGTCCTTTCTTCCCTGTGGTGTTTGTCTGACAGTTTCCTTAGAGGCATAGTTCCTGTGTTTTTTCTGTTGGCGTAGGGTTTGTCTTCTGATATTGTGTGCAGTGTCATACCAATATGTCTAAGGTTACAAAAGAACGCAAGCCTTTGGGCTTCAAAAAATGTGACAAGTGTGTATATAAAATGTCTATTACTGATGGGCACTGTGTGCATATTGCTTGGGGGCTATCCACCTGCAAGACTCCTGTGTGTTCTGTCACGCCTTTAGCCCACCCGTTCTTCGAGAGGAAGAACAAACTGATCTTGAAGGGATTACTGAAACCCTCCTTCGAAGAAGACTTGGAGAGAGCTTCCAGTTCTAAGTCCTCTCAATCTAAAGTAGACCTCTAAATTAAAAAAAAAAAAAAAAACGCTTTCCGGCTCTGTCAATTTTATCGGAGCCGCCAGAGAAAGTTGCCAAGTCAACCGCAGCTTCCTCTGCTCCATAGGCTTCGGGGCCGAAGGAAGTGGGTGAATTGACCAAGCCAACATCGGCTCCCAGTCTCTCTGAGCCGGTGACGGAGATACTTGTTCAGAGCCGGTTTCCAGTTTCTAGACCGGTTTCTCCTAGTAAGTCTCCTTTTGTATGGAGGTCCTTATCCTCTAGGTTCTTCAGGACTTTCTTGGACAGTGATGTGGATAGAGTGGTACAGAGACTGCTCCAATCACCAGTGTTGGCCAAATTTTCGGCTCCAGCCCAATCTGCTCCGGAGCCGGTCACCCATCCATCCTTGTACGTTCCTCCTCCGAGCCTCTCTGCCTTCGGAGGCAAGTTGTCGGTTTCGTCTGCCTTTGCTCCAATAGTCCATCCTGGCATCTTTGTTCCAATCTCCGCTCCATCCGCGGGGTCCAGGGCTCGTGGTTCCTCTGTCAGACCAGAGGGAGCTGTCTCTGGTCGATCTTCTATGGCTTCGAGCCTCCCGCTCAGTGCTTTGGCACAGGTGAGCTTGGGCCCTGCCTCTGCTTCGGACCTTATCTCTTTGGCTCTGAGGGCTTCATCGGTTGGTTGTTCTTCAGAGGTGGGGATCAGCTTTCGAGGTCGTGCGGAGTATGCTGGCCAGGTCCTCAGCTGCATCTGGCGCACACTACTCCCTCCAGCACCGGTATCAGTTTATCACCCTCTGTCCTAGGACAGCGGAGACCCAAGACCTCAGGATACCTCCATGAGTGGTCCCCAACTTTGAGGTCTCCCCAGCGTGTTAGCCTGAGGAGCCCCCCAGAAAGAGTGTGTAAGAGGAAACACATAGACTCCCAGGATGAGTATCACTTCGGACACTGACCTCGAGGAGCCAGAGGAGTCCTCCAAGTCGTCCTATGAAGATTTCTTTCTCTGATATCCTGGAGATCTTGAAGCAGAGAGGTGACTGGCCCTCCAAATCTCCATCTGAGGAGGAGTCTGGGTTCCTGAAGACCTTTGGGTCTCAACCCTCCGCCTCTTGGGTTTCTCCCCCGTTCGATCAACTCCTGGATGTTTGTCGTAGGGTGTGGGAAAACCTTGACACTGTGGAACCAGTCCGCAGGAGACCCAACAAGTTTGTCCAGCCCCACTGACTAGGAATTTCTCACAAAAGGTGTTCCAGTAGATGCCATGGTGGTGGCAGCAGCCAACAAGAAGGAACTAGCTGAGACTTCATCTACTGTCCATCCCCTAACAAGGAGTCAAGGACCATGGACCAGTATGGGAAGCGTACGTTTTCTTCAACGGCATTTACTCTGTGGTCACTGAACTGTTTGTAACATTTTTCACAGCTCCAAAGAGATCTCCTAAAAGAGCTTGGAGAGTCTCTGCAGGGTAACGTTTCTGACGCAGTGGCTTAGAAGGTCAGTGCCCAGATGTTTACCCTAAATTCCGTTACTTACTCCTCCATGAGGCTGATGTTCATCGTGCATACAGCTGCAGTAATCAGATGGGTTTTCTGCCGTCAGGCGGGTCCTCGGTCGGCCGAATTCCAAAGTCTAGGTCCGGCGTCGGTTGTTGTCGCTTTCTTTACTGACGTCAGTGCGACAGGGGTATATAAGACACAGCCAACACCATTTTCTTTGGTCTTTTTTGCCGCGCGGTGCCCAAAACAGAAGCAGTTCGCAAGTGCCGGTCGGCCAGCTCCTGAATTTACGAAAAATTGGAAACCGAAGTCTTCTTTAAAGCTAAGTACCCCATTGGGGAAACTTTTCTTGCCTCAGACCGATGTCAGAAAAAGTTAACAATTGTATTTCTTGCGAGAAGCAAATACCGCATAAGGATTTCCATTCCCTCTGCATACCTTGTTTAGGCCCAGACCACGACGTCTCGGCTGTTGCTTTTGCGCTACTTTCAATAAACACACTATTAAGCGTTGGGCAGAGTTCGCCCAACACTCTTTTGGTAAAGCCTTTGACTATAAAATGTCGTCTGAGACTCCGACTACCGTTTTGTCCAAAAAACGCAAGGACAAGGACCGACACGCAAGGTCCGTGGTCTCCACCGACACCATGCCAAAACCGGCTACACGTGGTCCGGTTCTCAGCGAGACGCCTATGCAGCCCCTGACTACCGACGACACTTCTTTGGCGGTGTCTTCTGTAACAGAGACCGCAGGTACCTCTGCCCATACCCAGACTACAACCACCGAAGCCACTGTGAGTATTGAGCCTCCTAATGTGGACAGGTCCACTTCCACCCATGGTGTCTTTAGACCCTCATCTTCCTTTTCCATTAAGGCCTTTAAGTCCAAATCAGCCTTGCATCCCAAGAGGCCTGTTGCACAGGGCCCATCTCCAAGCCCCATGCCTAAAAAGCAGATGCTAAAAATGGCTGAGGATTTAATTACTCTTATCAGGGGTTCCCAACCCCCTCCAGACAAGAGACCCAGAGTGGAGGAAGATTCTCCCTCTTCTGACCAAGGCTCCATTTTTTCAGAACATTCTGATGTAGAGGAACACTCGTACTCCCCTTTTGAAGATTCTGATGCAGAGCAGTCCATTCCTTCTGTATCTCCTCCAGAGGATTTTTCTTTCGGGGAAACCTTGCACACCTTGAGGGAACACTTCCATTGGGAAGGCCGGGACTTTTCTGATTCCAAGAAAAGACTTAGGGAGTTTCTTTTGTTACCTCAACACAGACCTCTGGCGATACCTCTTGTCTTGGACATACTTGATTATGTTTACTCAGAGGCTTGCCTTAATCCGGATTCCCTGCCTCCTGCCCCAGTCAAGCCTGATAGGTACTACAGAGTTCCTAACTCTCACTAATTTCTTTACAAAAGCCATAATGCTGACCCTGAAACCATTTATCAAGGCCCCAAGGGAATGAAGGCCTCTACTGCTAAGAATCCACTACCTTCCGAAAGAGAGTCTAGATCCTTAGAAAGGTGGGGAAAAAGGTATATACCTCGGCCACCCTAGCCATGAGGGCCTTAAATTGTCAGTTCCATATGCTTAAATATCAGCAGTTTCTGTTATCACAATTAAGAAATAAAATGTCTCAACCTGAACAACCAGATTTAAAGGAGTTGCAGGATATGATGCATAGTGCAGAACAAGTGGGTAAACACGCCTTACAATGTGGCTATGATGCCCTAGAGGCCTCAAGTAGAGCTGCTGTTACAGGATCAGTCATTCGTAGACATGCCTGGCTTAGGGAACAAATCTTGCCTGATCATGTTAAAGCTAAACTGCTAGATGCTCCTTTACAAAAGGATGTATTTGGTACTAATGCTGAGGAGATGCTACGGAAAATGGAAGAAAAAGCAAAATCTATGCAAACTGTCAAAGCTTTTCTACAGGTTCAACCACCACGTTTTAGCAGAAATTGGCCTTCTAAAAACTGGTCCTTTCCAGCCACGGACAAGCCCCAAAGAGGTAGATACAGGTGCAGAAGGGGCAGAGGACAATCTCAAGGATCGTAGAGAGGCAGACAATGGCAAACTCCAGCACCAAGAGGTGGTGAAGACAGTGCACAACAATACAGGAAAACAAACCCAATGACTTCCTCCTTTTCATGCCAAGCAAGTCTCAGCTGGCAGCACCCTTGGGAGGAAAGCTGGCATTATTTACAAGAAATTGGCATATTATCACAACAGACAAATGGATCCTGGACATTATAAACAGAGGCTACAGATTTCATTTTCACACACTTCCAAAAATGAGAGGCATGCCAAACCTGCCACACAATCAAAGGGCAGAGGCACAAATACAAATTTCAAAGCTCATGGACATGAAAGCTATTCAAGAGGTACCTACTCACGAACAAGGTCAAGGTTTTTATTCCAGACTATTTTTGGTACCAAGGAAAGGAACCGACTGGAGACCCATTTTGGACTTATCCACCCTAAACACATTTTACTGCACCAAAATTCAAGATGCTCACATTACAGCAGCTTCTTCCCATGCTGGGCAAGGAGTTTTGGCTGGTAACATTGGACCTCAAGGAGGCATACCTGCATGTCCCAATCAGACAAAGCTGCAGAAGATACCTCAGATTTCTTGCAGGTTCAATCCACTATCAATTCTCTGCATTGCCCTTTGGCTTATCTACTGCGCCCAGAGTATTCACAAAATGCCTGGCATCAGTAATTGCCTACTGCAGACTTCAAGGGATACAAATTTGCCCTTATTTGGATGACTGCCTGATCCAAGCGGACAGCAAGCACATACTTCTGGAACATCTGGCTTATATAACACGGTTACTGAATTCTCTGGGATACACAGTCAACAAAGAGAAATCCAGGCTAACACCATCTCAGAAAATAACTTTCCTAGGTGCCAACTTGGACACAAACACCCAGATGGCCTATCTTACGCCAGAAAAACAGGGGCAACTAACTCAGTACTTCAAAATACTAGCAAATTGTACCAGGCTCACTGCAAGGAAAATCCTGCAGGCTCTGGGCTTCATGGCATCTTGCATTCTTTTAATCCTATGTGCAAAGTTGCATATGAGGAAACTTCAGTGGTACCTAAAAAACCTATGGTCTCAACACAGCCACAGTTTGGAAACAATAATACCAATAATCCCATGTTTGCAAAAGGAATTTCTATGGTGGGCCCAAGCATGTCAAACACAGGTCTCCCATTCTGCAAGCCTCAAGCAAATCAAGTCATCACAACAGACGCCTCAGATTACGCCTGGGGGGCGCACATGACAGACAGGTGCATTCAGGGCAAATGGTCCCAAAAGGAAAAGCACCTTCACATCAATCAAAAAGAAATGCTAGCAGTGATAAATGCAATTACAGCTTTCAAGGACCTCCTGCATCCAGGACAATTATTGATAAGAACAGACAACACCACAGTAATGTGGTACATTAACAAGGAGGAACACATTCATACCCCCTGTGCAGACTAGCCATGACACTTTGGAACTTGGCTCTGGATTGGCAAATCGAACTTCAAGCACAGTACTTGCCAGGTTTGGAAAACACGCTGGCAGACAATCTAAGCAGAAATGTGACAGACCCACACGAATGGAAGTTGCATCCTCAAGTGTTTACAAAGATAATACAAGTGTGGGGAAGGCCAGACATAGATCTCTTCTCCTCCCACAGGAATCATCAATTGGAAAAGTTCTGTTCAAGGACCTTTCATCCAAAGGCCTGGAGAGTGGACGCCATTTCTTTCAGTTGGGTAGCATGGACAGTTTATGCTTTCCCACCTTTACCTCTTCTGCCCAAGGTGCTCTTGAAAGCAAGAGCAGACAGACCGAAGATGAATACTGATTGCTCCAGACTGGCCAAGACAACAGTGGTATCCACTCCTGAGGAGCCTAACGCATACTCCTCCCTGGTCCCTACCTCTAATGCCTCTTCTACTGACTCAGCACAGCTACAAAACTCTTCAGTCAGCTGAAAACACTCAATCTCGCTGCATGGAAAATTCCTTAACACCACAACAGACCCTACTCTCCAAAGAGGTGCAGGATGTCATTTTTGAGGCCAGAAGGCCATCTACGAGAAAGGCTTACTCCGCAAAATGGAAACTGTTTTGCTCTTGGAATGAGAAAAAAGGCCAGGATCCTAGAAAACTGAGTTTGCCTCAGATATTACAGTATCTAGCTGAGCTGTTGAACAGTGGACTTTCATTTTCCTCCATAAAAATTCATGCCTCAGCCATTTCTGCAGAATTCAACACTGATCCACCCTTATTCTCTCACCCACTCTTAAGACAGTTTCTCAGAGGGGCTAAGAATATAAGACCTCCAAGGAAACGACCAATACCAGCCTGGGATCTTAATTACATTCTAGAAAAATTAACATTGCCTCCCTTTGAACCAGCTGCCACAACAGATTTGCAGTATTTATCCTGGAAAACAGCTTTCCTTCTGGCCATTACCTCAGCTCGTAGGGTTTCGGAACTACAAGCCCTCATGGCTGTGCAGCCCTTTCTCATCTTCCATCAGGACAGGGTTTCCCTTCGAACCAACCAGTCATTTATGCCTAAAGTGGTATCCAGGGTAGCTTTAAATCAAGCCATACACTTACCTACCTTTTACCCCAATCCCCAAAACAAAGGGGAAAGGCTGCTACACTCCTTAGACATCCATAGTCAGCTACGTTATTATTTGGACAGAACAAAGCCTTTCAGGAAATCAGAACAGCTTTGTGTCCTATGCTGTAGGAGCTCAAGGGAGGCCAGTTACCAAACAGACAATTTCAAAATGGATAGGCCACTGCATACGGTTTTGTTACTCCTTTCATGGAAAATCTGTCCCTACAGGCATCAGATCCCACTCCACCAGGGCCACAGCTACCTCTACAGCCTTCCTCAGAGGAGTTCCTACCAAAGATATTTTGGAGGCAGCCACTTGGAGTTCTGTGCATACCTTCACAAAACACTACCACCTGCCTGTATACTCCAAATCTAGAGCAGGCTTTGCCACTGCTGTGTTGCAGGGCATTCTGGCTCATCCCAGATATCCTTGAAGGATGCATCTGCAGTCCTTACATATGGGTTGTCCTGCCTCAGGCAGCCCTTTGGTCGGCTGGATTGCAATGTCTGGGTCCGGCGTCGGCTGATGTCGCCCTCTCCCCGACGTCAGAGCACCTGGGGTATAAAAGCGTCAGCCGACGCCATCTTCTTCAGTCTTTCTTGCCGCGTGGTGCCCGAAGCAGAAGCAGTTTGCAAGTGCCGGTCGGCCAGCTCCTGTAACTTCAGCTACCGAAGACTTCAAAAGCTAAGTACCCCGTTGGGGACTCTTTCTTGCCTCAGCCGATGTCAGATCAAACGCTTAAAATTAATAATTGCTTATCTTGTGGGAAACAAATACCTCATAAGTATTTCCATTCTTAATGCCTCCCCTGCCTAGGCCCAGACCACGACGTCTCGGCCTGTACAGCCTGTGCCTCCTTCAACCGACGCACTTAGGCGTCGGGCGGAGTTTGCAGAGGAATTTTTTGGGGCTAGTTACTGTTACAATATGCCGTCGGAGATTCCGACTTCTCGTTTAACCAAAAAACGGAAGGACAAGGACCGACACGCGGACCGTGGTTTCAGCTGAAACCACGCCTAGGCCTACCGCGAGTGTCTCGGCTGTAACAGAGTCCATGGTACTTCCGACCGTCTAAACCACACAACCGACAACCTTGGCCCCGGAGGCCTCTTCTGAGTCTGTTATAGAATTTCCCTCAGAAACCGGTGTTCCGGAAACATCCGACACCATTTCCCTAGACAAAACTACGCCAGCACGTGGAGCAGCCAGGCCTCCTGCATCCATGTCCATAAAGGCATTCACAAGGGCTAAAGCTGCTAAACAGCCAAAATCTCTGCCTCCCAAGGCTATTCCTCAGGGATCCACTACAGGTTCACAGATTTTAAGTTTAGCTGAGGACCTTATTTCCTTAATTAGGGGCTCTCAGCCACATCCGGACAGGGGCTCTCAACCTCCTCTAGACAAAAGGCCCAGGGTTGGAGCCCACTGATCCCCAGTCCTCTGATGAGGCCTCAGATGGCTCTGCTCTTTCAGACTACCAGCAGGAGGCCTTTACGGCCTACGAGGATTCTGATGCAGTGGAATCTATTCCCTCTGCCTCCCCTCCTGAAGAGCTGTCCTTTGGGTAGACCTTTCACTCCATGAGAGAGCATTTCAAATGGCAGGGCCAGGAATTCTCTGATTCCAGGAAGAGATTAAGGACTTTTTTGCATTTACCTCGGCATAGACCTTTGGCTATTCCTCCTGTTTTGAATGTCATTGATGATGTGTACTCTGAGTCTAGCATTACCTGTGACTCCCTTCCTCCGGCTTCTGTCAAACCCGATAGGTACTACAGGGTCCCGGACTCGCATCATTTCCTTTACAAGGCCCACTCTGCTGACCCTGAAACTATTTCCCAGGGCCCTAAAGGGGTTGCATCTGCCACTACTAAAAATCCACTCCCCTCTGAAAGGGAGTCCAGGGCGTTAGAGAGATGGGGTAAAAAAGTGTATATTTCTTCCACTCTTTCTATGAGGGCATTAAATTGTCAATTCCATATGATACAGTACCAAGAGTATTTGTTAGATGAATTGCATAAAAAACTGTCTTCACCTGAACCCCTAGATCGCAAGTCACTTCAGGATCTGGTACATAACTCCCAACAGGTTAGCAACCATTTCTTGCAGTGTGGTTATGATGCATTGGAAGCTTCATGTAGGTCAGCAATGACAGGTGCAGTCATACGTAGGCATGCTTGGCTGAAGGAACAAACTCTGCCAGATCATGTTAAAGCAAAGCTTCTGGATGCGCCACTGGAAAAGCAAAAGTTATTTGGCTCCACTGCTCAGGAGGTCTTAAAGAAATTTGAGGAAAAGGCTAAATCTGTACAAACAGTCAAAGATTTTCTCCAGGTCCAACCACCAAGATTCAGCAGAAATTGGCCCTCTAAGAATTGGTCCTTTCCAGACACAGAGAGATTTCAAAGAGGCAAGAACAGGCGTGCCAGAGGTAGAGGGCAAGCTAGAGGCTCCTACAGAGGGCGTCAATGGCAGCCTCCTAACCAGAGAGGTAGTGCAGGACCTACAACTGCTGCACAAGGACAGACTCAATGACTTTACCTTGACCCCGCCAGCCAGGGCTCAATTGGAAGCACCTTTGGGCGGAAAGCTATCTTTATTCTCAAAAAATTGGCACAGTATTACAAGGGACAAATGGACACTGCAAATAATAGACAAAGGATACAGGTTCCATTTTCATACATTACCAAAAAGAAAAGGCATGCCAAACCTGCCACCGAATCAAAGGACAGAGGCTTTAAAACAAATTTCCAACCTACTGCAAATGAAAGCTATAGAAAAGGTTCCGCTCACAGAACAAGGCCAAGGATTTTATTCCAGACTATTCCTTGTCCCAAGAAAAGAAAAATAATGGAGGCCTATTCTCGACTTGTCCGCACTGAATACTTATCTCATTGTGCCAAAATTCAAAATGCTGACCCTACAGCAACTCCTTCCCATGCTGGGCAAGGGGTCTTGGCTGGTAAGTACCTGCATGTCCCTATCAGACAAAGTTGCAGAAGACACCTCAGATTTCTTGCAGGTTCAGAGCATTATCAATTCTCAGCATTGCCCTTTGGCTTATCTACTGCGCCCAGAGTATTCACGAAATGCCTGGCATCAGTAATTGCACACTGCAGACTTCAGGGGATTCAAATATACCCATATCTGGACGACTGCCTTATACAAGCGGACAGCCAACAAACTTTGGTAAAACACTTGAATTATGCCATCCGCCTACTTCAGGCTTTGGGATATACAGTCTACATTCACAAATCAAGACTTGTTCCATCCCAAAGGATAATTTTTCTGGGTGCGAAACTAGATACAACCACCCAAATGGCTTTTCTCACGGAAGAAAAACAGACAGCTACCGGATTATTTCAAAAATCTGACAAAACAAACTCAGCTGACTGCAAGGAAAATCCTGCAGGCCCTGGGTTACATGACATCTTGCATTCTTCTAACCCCACAAGCAAGGTTACATATGAGGAAGCTACAGTGGTACCTAAGGAGTTTATGGTGTCAGCACAGTCACAGCCTAGAAGCTTTGATACCACTCATTCCATGCCTTCAAAAGGAATTTCTGTGGTGGGCTCAAGCAAGCCAGTCAAACAGGGGTCTGCCCTTCAGCAAACCAATAATCAGCCAAACCATTACAACGGACGCTTCAGACCATGGATGGGGAGCACACATGGAGGGCAGATGCATTCAAGGACTATGGTCACAGAAAGAATTGCGCATGCACATAAACCAAAAGGAAATGCTGGCGGCGATGCATGCAATCGAGGCCTTCAAACATTTTCTGCATCAAGGACACCTGCTAATAAGGGCAGACAATACCACAGTTATGTGGTACATAAAAAAGCAAGGAGGTACCCATTCCTACCCTCTTTGCAGGCTGGCAATGAATCTTTGGGAGCTTTCCCTAAAAATCAATATAGAGTTGCAATCCCAGTTTGTGCCAGGAAAAGACAATATACTGGCGGACAGCCTAAGCAGAAATATCATGGATCCACAAGAATGGATGCTGCACCCAGACATCTTCCTTCAGATAACACAATCATGGGGGAGGCCGGACATAGATCTTTTTGCCTCCCACCACAACCATCAGCTGAAGAAATTCTGCTCAAGGACATAGCACCCACAAGCATGGAAAGTGGACACCCTCTCTTTCAGCTGGAATTTTCTAACAGTGTATGCATTCCCCCCTCTTCCATTAATGACCAAGGTCTTACTGAAGATCAGGACAGAGCAGCCCAAAGTGATTCTGATAGCTCCGGACTGGCCCAGACAGCACTGGTACCCACTGTTAAGGAGCATGTCACGCACAAAACCGTGGCCTCTACCACAATGGCCACTTCTTCTGACACAACACAATTACAAAACTCTGCACTCCAGCCTGAAAACCTTGCAGCTGACAGCCTGGAGAATTCCTTGACGCCACACCAGGATAAGCTATCCAAGACAGTGAAGGACATCATCATGGAAGCTCGCCGGCCTTCCACAAGAAAGGCATATTCAGCAAAATGGAAAAGATTTCGCATTTGGAGCACCACAAAGGGCCTAGATGCGACAGTGATGAACTTGGCACATATCCTGGAATACTTGGCAGAAATGCTCCACAATGGCCTTTCTTTACTCTTCCATAAAAATTCATGCTTCAGCAATTTCAGCAGAATACAATACTGATCCACCTGTCTTCTCTCATCCTCTCCTAAGGCAGTTTCTAAGGGGAATTAAAAACATCAATCCTCCATGGAAACCACCAGTGCCTACATGGGACCTTAACTTCATGTTGGAAAAATTAACTCTACCTCCCTTTGAACCAGCAGCATCTTCAGAACTACAGTTCCTGTCTTGGAAGACTGCCTTCCTTCTGGCCATAACCTCAGCAAGAAGAGTATCTGAGTTGCAGGCCCTCATGGCAGTACAACCATTTCTTATTTTTCATCAGGACAGTCTCTCACTGAGAACCAATCCTTCATTCATGCCAAAGGTGGTATCCAGGGTCTCACTGAACCAAGCTATTCACCTGCCTACCTTCTTTCCAAATCCACAAAACAAAGGGGAGAAACTTCTGCATACTCTGGACATTCACAGACAGTTGCGCTACTACTTGGACAGAACTAAGACTTACAGAAAAACTGACCAGCTATTTGTAGCATATGCTGCTGGTGTACAAGGAAAAGCAATTTCCAAACAGACAATTTCAAAATGGATAGGGAATTGCATTTGATTCTGTTACTCTTTTCATGTCAAAACTGTGCCAGCTAACATTAGACCTCATTCCACCAGAGCCACAGCCACCTCCACAGCCTTCTTAAGAGGGGTGGCTACCAAGGACATTTTAGAAGCTGCTACATGGAGCTCCGTGCATACATTTTCCAAGCATTACAACTTACCCTTATATTCCAGATCCAGAGCAGGCTTTGCTACGGCAGTCCTGCAGGGCATTTTAGCTACACCATCCCTTTCTTAGATCCTACCACCCCCAGCTTGGCTATGGTATTCTACCCATATGTAAGGACTGCAGATGCATCCTTGATGGACATAGTGCAGTTTTGTACCTACCATAAATGTAGATGTCCGATAGGTATGCATCTGCAGTCAGGTTTTCCCTCCCTCCCCTCTGTGGTATTTCCTGGGTACTTATCCCTCTTATAGCTAGCTGGGGTTATCTATTATGGTGTATTTGTTTAATATTACTGTGCATGTTTGGAATTTTTTGCATCTCTCCAAATTTAGCCTTTCTTAGAGGGCACCTGGCATCTGGGGCAAGAAAAACTGAGGAAGATGGCGTCTGCTGACTCTTTTATACCCCAGGTGCTCTGACGTCAGGGAGAGGGCGACATCAGCCGACGCCGGACCCAGACTTTGGAATCCGGCCAACCGAAGGGCTGCCTGAGGCAGGACAACCCATATGTAAGGACTGCAGATGCATACCTATCGGACATCTACATTTATGATAGGTATAAACTGTACTTTCCACCTAGTGCCTACCACCCTGTGCGTAGCTTTGGGATTCTACCCATCTGTGATTACTGCAGCTGTATGTACGATGAACATTGTACAGTTTTGTACCTACCATAAATGTAGATGTTAGAGTGCTAATACAGCTGCAGTACAGGTTTTCCTCCCTCCTTCCCCTCTTGGTAAAGGCCTAGGGGCTAACCCCTCCTCATACAACCTGATTGGGTTATCCTTCTATGGTATATTTGCTTGCAACCACTGATTTTTGATTATATTGCATATATATATATATATATATATATATATATATATATATATATATATAGATATATATATATATAGATATAGATATTGCCTTCCTTCTGGGGCCACCTGACATCTGGGGCAAGAAAGACTGAAGAAAATGGCGTCTGCTGTGTCTTGTATACCCCTGTCACACTGACGTCAGGAAAGAAAGCGACTACAACAGACGCCGGGCCTAGACTTTGGAATTTGGCCGACCGAGGACCCGCCTGATGGCAGAAAACCCATCTGTGATTACTGCAGCTGTATTAGCACTCTAACATCTACATTTATGGTAGGTACAAAACTGTACTTTCTCGCTTTCAGCATACTGAACGACTTCAGGAGTCTCTCTTAGGAGGCACTCCTGGATGCGCCTGTGTCATTTCGCAGAGGCTTTCAAGTCTATGTTCACTAACGCCCCATTTGATGGTTCATCGTTCGGAACCAAGGTGAGGGATACTCTCACTAGGTGCGTGCAGAAAGGAAAAACCCTGTCTACCGTGGGAGTCTGTTTTTCCATGCCTTCTAGACCTTATCACAAGGGCCAGAAGGGTGGGAAAATGTGGTTCAAAAAGCCACAGAGGTTTTTTCAAGACTCAGTGATTTCCCCCTCCAGAGGCAGGGGAGGGAGTGGTAACTCAGATGCCACCCTAGAGGCAGAGGAGGCCCGCATAACCAGGGGGACCATGTTTCCTTTCGCGGTTCCTCCTACCAGTGCTTCTGGTGGGAGGCCCGACTGCGCTTCTCCAGAGCCAGTCAGGGGTTGCATTTCTCTATACCCAGAAGCCTGGCAAGGCATCACCCAGGACGAACAGGTATTAAAGATAATTTGTGGAGGATATCATATTCCCTTCTCTTCTCATCCCCCGCCAACCAAGAGAATACTAGGTGTTCCACCCAAAGGGATTCCGCAGCTTCCGAAGTTCAAAAGCTGCTAGCAAAAGGAGACATCCAGCATGTCCCCTCAGACCAGCTCTGATTAGGGACTTACTCAAGTCCCTAATCCGAAAAGTTCAGGGGACCGGAGACCAATCTTAGATCTCAGCCGCTTGAACCCCCATGTAAGGAAGTACAAGTTTCGAACGGCCACTTTACATCTCTTCTCTTATTGTTGGGGAAAGAAGTATGGATGTGCTCCATCGACCTCGAGGTTACTTACTACCATATAAAGATGGACTGGGCATCCAGAAGTCATTTACGCTTCTGGCTTGGAGCCAGTCATTTTCAGTTTCGAGCCCTGCCCTTTGGTCTCACCACAGCCCCCATGGTGTTCAAATGTATGGCAGTGGTGACGGCTCACTTGAGATGTCAGGGATTCCAAGTGTTTCCGTACCTGGACGACTGGCTCCTGTCTGCCACCACCAGGCATCTACTACTGCAGACCAGGGACTCCACCATTGTGCTGTGTCAATGACTGGGTATCGCACTAAACTGGAAAAAGTCTGCCTTTTTGCCCTCACAACGTGTCACCTTTATAGGTGCCGAGTTAGACACCGTGCTCTTGAGGGTTTTCTTACCTCAAAAAAATTCAGGTTTTGCAACAGGTCTATGCATTGCTTCCACTGAAAAAGGTAAAGGCAAAAATTGTTCTCAGATTGTTAGGGACAATGGCTGCCACAATTATGCTAGTCCCTCTTGCAAGACTACACATGAGGCTCCTTCAGTGGCTGCTCTTTGCTCAGTGCTCCCTACAACAACTTCCGCTTTCCCATCTTATGATTGCATACAAGTGCAAGCAGGATCTACGCTGGTAACTTCAGACCAGCAATCTCAATGTGGGAAAGCCCTTCGTTCCACCTCCTCCAGTTTCTACTGTGACCACGGATGCCTCCCAGATTGGGGGAGGGGGGGGCATTATCTCGGCAGGACAGTCCAAGGCACGTGGCAAGAGCATGAGATACATTTGCATATCAATGTCTTGGAGACGAGAGCACTGCTATTAGCATTGCAAGCACTCCAGAGCTTTCTTCCTCTCGGGACGATTGCAGTCCACTCGGACAACATGTCGGTGGTATGGTATCTGAACAAACGGGGGATCCAAGTTGTATTCCCTTTGCATAGAGGCTATTAGAGCGTGGCAGCGGGCAGTATCTTCCTAACGCTTTCTTGTGGCAACGCACATTCCGGGGAAGTCCAACATGATTGCAGTCAGGTTGAGCAGAGCTATTCTGATGCCTCACGAGTGGTCCCTGAACAAGCAGGTTGTGGAGCAGATTTTCCGCAGATGGGGTCAGCCTTTCTGCAATCTGTTTTCCTGTCCCCTCAATACCAAGTGCAGCAGCTATTTCACCCTTCTCCCCCTCAGGGGGAGATTCCCAGGGACGCTCTAGTTCACGATTGGCTCTCCGATCTACTTTATGCCTTCCCACCTGTTCCTCTGTTAGCAAAGGTTATTCAGAAAACACAATTCTTGGTAAGCAGAATGAGTCTGATTACTCCACACTGGCCTTATCAAATTTGGTTCCCTTTTCTCCATCCTTCTCATGGACAACTCCTGGATTATGGACCCACAGCCATACCCATTGACTCCTGTCAGGGCAGTTCCATCCCTCTCTTCAGACCCTCCGGTTGACACCTTGGCTACATCCCTAGTCAGGCTTCATTTTTCTCCGAAAGTAGTTCATATTCTGTCTTCTTCCCATAAGCCTTCGACTAGGAAGATTTATTCCAGTAAATGGAAAAGATTCTCCATCTGGGCTCATGAATGGCAGATTGACCCTTACACTGCACCAATTTCATCAGTTCTGCAATTTCTCTCCATGCTTTTCAGTCAGGGGTCAGCTGCCACAACCATTAAAGTTCAGTTAGCGGCTATCTCCTCCTTTCATGTCGCTAATTAACCCAGTCTGATGGCGCACAGACTTTGTAAGGCATTTTTAAAGGACACACTGATGCTTCAGCCCCCAGTCTTTGATTCCGTAATGCCATGGGACCTCAATTTTGTGCTTCCGTATCTCACTTTGTTTCCCTTTGAGCCTGCAGCTACTTTTGGCTTGAAATATTTGTCATGGAAGACTATCTTTTTGGTAGCCATCACTTCAGCTAGGAGTGTGTCTGAGCTCCAAGCTTTGCTTGACCTCCTTACTTGGTATTTCACAAATAGCGTTTCCCTCAGACCAAATCCTTTCTTTATGCCAAAGGTTGCTTTGGTTATTAACCTCACCCAGTCTATTGAGCTGCCTGTGTTTTTCCTAGAATTTCCTAATAAGGCAGAATTCAAATTCCACCAGCTAGATGTTCATAGACAATTGCGTTTCTATTTACATAGAACAAAGGATCTTAGGAAATCGGATCAGCTATTTGTCTCGTTTTCAGGCAATAGACTTGGGTCTCCTGTCTCTAAAGTAATCTTATCCAGATGGACCTGTAGTTGTATTTCCTTCATTTATGCCTCAAGTGGTAAGGAATTACCTTTTAAGGTCAAGGCTCACTCTATACGATCAATGTCTCCCTCTATGGCATTTCAGGCCAGGATGTCTATGGATAATATTTGTGCTGTGGCTACATGGGCATCTCCTCACACCTTTATCAGTCACTACAAATTGGATTTGATGTCCAGTGGCAGATCTTCCTTTGGTTCCACAGTGCTCAGGAGTATTTTCCACTGAGCCACTCCAGGTTCAGGTGCTGGGAATGCTGTCCCACGGGTAAGAATGTAGGTGAAATTGGACTACATAACATGAAGTTATGTACTCACCATAACGTTTGATGTATGTAGTCCATCTCGCCTCACATTCTTTCTTACCCTCCAGCCTTCCCCTTCCTGGAGGGCCTAGAGGTTAGTTTGGTTTCAGTACTCCTTTTGTTGTTGGGCTGATTCTTCCTCTGTGTTGTGTGTGTGGGGGTGTGATTGCCTGAGCTTGCAGCAAACAAGATCTGGGGAAAGGGAGCAGTGCAGCATGGGGATATTTCTTAGCCACGAGCCAATTGAAGACTTCAAGCTAGAGTATGGCAGAGTCGGAGCCGAGGTTCGGCTCAGAATCGACGGGTAAGAATGTGAGGCGAGATGGACTACATACATCGAACGTTATGGTGAGTACATAACTTCTTGATGTGAGAGTGTTCAGTCTCGCCGTTTGTTCTTGCACACGGGTTTGGAGCTGATCCTCTGCTCCGAGTCTGCTGCATAGCAAAGCTCTGCATCTTAGAGAAGCTCGAGACCAGGCTATATCCCACAATCCTCCCTGCCATTACCCAGATCTAGTTTGCCGCTGCAATGGATCACATCGACGAGAGCTCGGACCAGAGAGAATTTTGTTATATTCAGATAAGATTCTTATCTTTCTAGTTTAAATAGTTCTTATAGTTCTTGAGAAGTTAGTTTTTGATTAGAACTAGTGTGTGTGTGTGTGTGTGTGTGTGAGATTGTAATTAATCCTGTCACATTTTCATAGGTCCCCTTTTGTGGCCTACCTCTTCTTACCCACTTATAGCAATACTTATATATACACATATAAAAATATTTTCTTATAGTTATTAGTTTTTATAGCTAGTGTTTTAAAATTTTTCATAGTAGTGTCGTACTACGGTTATGTCAGAAAAAGCCAAATCCGGCTTTAAAAGTTGTCAGTGTGGACAGAAAATGTCCACTGACAACCACACTTCCTGCGTTTACTGTCTTGGCCCTGTCCACCTGCAAGAGGATTGCTCTATATGCCATTCCTTCAGCGGGAGGGTTATGACCGATAGATGCAGGAAATTTATAGATAGGGGACTAAAGCCTGCCTTCCAGGAGGCTTTGGACAAGTTGGACCAGGCTTCTAAGTCCTCGAAGGGGTCGAAGATGTCGGAGCCCATGTCATCGGCTCCGAGTTCATCTTCGAAGGTTCGTTCGCCGGTTCCACAGACTTCGGGGCCGAGCGTCGAACGTTTGTCTTTCACTGAGCCCCAGGTCTTGGAACCGGTGTCGGAGCTACCGCCACTTTCCATTCTTCGGTCGGTGCCATCTTCGGCCCCTTCGACCCAATCTTCCACACCGTTATCCGATACAGATGTGGATCGTGTTGTGCAGAATCTTATGGAGAACACGGCCCTTTCCAAGTTGATAGCAGTTTCCTCCCATTTGGTGTCGAAACTAGAAGGCCTCCCTTCATCTCCAACAGGTCCTCCTTCGAGACCCATCCAGTCTTCGGAGCCGGGAGAGGATGAGCCGATGATAGTGGAGCCCTCGGTGCCGAAACCGTCCATTGCATGATCGACACCATTGACTTCGACTCCTTCGGAACCTGTAGGTGAGTCGCCGAGCCGACTATCTCTCCTCGGTTCCGGGACCGAGAGTCGGACCGACCTTTTGGTGCCGACTCCCTATCGGGGCCTCGGCGCAGATTGGCTCGGCTCCGTCCTCTGGGTCGAGGGCCACGGCCCCCGTGTCTGGGATGCTTCCATGTTCTTCGGAACCGGAGGAGTCCTCGGCCCGGGGTTCAGGGGTTTTTGACCTTATGAGAGAGGTTTTTGTCTGCACAGACAACTACTTCATCGGAGGCGTCTTCTCCCTCCCCTAAGGGGCCGCTCTCTGTTTCTGCCCCCACGACCCATCCAAAGCGTAGAGCGCCATTGCCTCAGCCACCCCCAGAGGGTGCCCCCTGTTCCTCGGAGGCCTCACCGGAAGCCCCCTCCGATGAGGTTCCGAGGAAAAGACTGTGCAAGAGGAAGCACTTGGATTCCCCGCAGGAATCTCTAACATCTGACACGGACTTGGATGAGGCAGAGGGGTCCCCAAAATCCCCCTCTGAGGATGTCTCATTTGAGGACATCTTGGAGATCTTAAAACAGAGGGGTGATTGACAGTCCCTAGCCCCCACTGAGGACGAGTCTGTGTTGCTGAAGGCTTTTGGTGCTCAACCTTCTACCTCCTGGGTTACTCCGCCCTTCGATGAGTTAATGGATTTAATTGCTCGAAGAGCATGGGAGACACCGGACACAGTGGAACCGGTCCCTCGAAAACCGAGCAAATTTATCACCGCCCCTCAGGACAAGGTTTATCTCACCAAGGGAGTCCCGGTCGACGCTATGGTGGTGGCGGCAGCCACTAAAAAGGAGATGTCTGAGTCTTCCTCTTCTGTTCATCCTCCTAATAAGGATTCTAGGACTATGGACAGATATGGGAAGCGCGTTTTTAGTTCAGCGACTTTTTCCATGCGTTCGCTAAACTATTTGACACATTTTACACGTCTGCAGAGGGATCTCATCAAGGAGCTGGGAGATGCCCTCCAAGGTAACACAGATGCTGCTGTTTCAGATAAGGTAAGAGCACAGCTTTAACACCCTTATCTCCATAGTGAACTCATCCATGAGGCTCATCTCGTATGCAGCTGAAGGATCGAGTAGAGCTGCAGCTTCAGCGATTGCTCTACGAATACAATCCTGGATGCGGCCGTGCTCATTTGCGTAAGCCTTCAAGTCTTCCTTCGCCAACGCCCCCTTTGATGGTGCCACTCTCTTTGGGCCCAAAGTGAAGGAGACACTAACTCGGTGTGAGCAAGAAGGAAAAACTCTGTCTGCTGTCGGAGTCCGTTTTTCCGCTCCAACTAGACCGGACCCCAAAGGGCAACGAGGGGGAAAAATGTGGTTCCGTAAAACTCAGGGATCTTTCCAGGCCACACAGTGACCCCCCCCCCCCTGGCGGGGGAGGGGGGGTAGAAATGGAAGACATCGCCCTGGCAGCAGAGGGGGTCCGCAGAACCAAGGCGACAGGGATCCTGTCCCTGGGAAGCCTTTCCAGCACTCCTGAATGGGGGCCCGACTGTCCTGCTCTGGAGGCAGTCTGAGGTCGCTTGGCTTTATACCCACAGGCCTGGCTAACTCTCACCTCGGACTCTTGGGTAAAAAGCATTGTAACCAGAGAAGACAAAATCCCCTTCATGTCAACTCCACCCCAACAAAGAAGGTTTCCAGATGTGCCACCCCATCTGCGAGGCCCAGCAGCAATAGAAATTTCAAAGTTGCTCGAAAAGAAAGTCATCCAGCCAGTCCTGGCGGACCAAAGAGGATCCGGAACTTACTCAAGGTTCTTTTTAGTTCCAAAAATGACAGGGGACTGGAGACCGATTTTGGATCTCAGCAATCTCAATACCTTCGTGAAGAAGGAAAAGTTCCGGATGGTCACGCTTCAATCGATCCTTCCAATTTTACAGAAGGACGACTGGATGTGCTCGATAGATCTCAAGGACGCGTACTACCACATCAAAATGGCCAGACCGTCCAGAGATCACCTGCGCTTCCGGCTGGGAGTCAGTCACTTTCAATTTCGAGCCCTGCCCTTTGGGCTCACCTCAGCCCCCAGAGTATTCACCGAATGCATGGCAGTGGTAGCGTCTCACTTGAGACGTCTAGGATTCCGGGTGTTTCCCAATCTGGACGACTGGCTCCTCACCGCCACCACCGAGCGTCGCCTTTTATAAGCCAGAGACTACACAGTCAACCTTTGTTCCCACCTAGGGATTTCCATAAACTTCGAAAAATCTGCCTTACTGCCGTCACAGCATATTTCGTTCATCGGAGCAGACCTAGATACACGTTTAACACTAGTAAAGCTCCCTCCAATAAGGGCTTCATCCCTCAAGGAACCGATTCTTCTACTGCAAAGCAGGAAAGCCCCGTCCAAACTAGTGTTGAAGGTTTTGGGACTCATGGCAGTGTCCCTGATTGCAGTCCCTATGGGGAGATTGCACATGAGGCTCCTCCAATGGCTGCTGTTCACGCAGTGGTCGTTCCAGCAGTTACCCCTAGCGCACGAGATTCTGATAACAGATTCTTGCAAACGAGACGTCTCATGGTGGGTGTACTAATGACTCACTTTCTTTCCCTTTGAGCCTGCAGCTACTTGTGGCTTGAAATATTTGTCATGGAAGACTATCTTTTTGGTAGCCATCACTTCAGCTAGGAGTGTGTCTGAGCTCCAAGCTGTTAGACCTCCTTACTTGGTATTTCACAAATAGCGTTTCCATCGGACCAAATCCTTTCTTTATGCCAAAGGTTGCTTTGGTCATTAACCTCACCCAGTCTATTGAGCTGCCTGTGTTTTTACTAGAATTTTCTAATAAGGCAGAATTCAAATTCCACCAGCTAGATGTTCATAGACAATTGCGTTTCTATTTACATAGAACAAAGGATCTTAGGAAATCGGGTCAGCTATTTGTCTCGTTTTCAGGCAATAGACTTGGGTCTCCTGTCTCTAAAGTAACCTTATCCAGATGGACCTCTAGTTGTATTTCATTCGTTTATGCCTCAAGCGGTAAGGAATTACCTTTTAATGTCAAGGCTCACTCTATACGCTCAATGTCTCCCTCTATGGCATTTCAGGCCAGGATGTCTATGGATAATATTTGTGCTGTGGCTACATGGGCATCTCCTCACACCTTTATCAGTCACTACAAATTGGATTTGATATCCAGAGGCAGATCTTCCTTTGGTTCCACAGTGCTCAGGAGTATTTTCCACTGAGCCGCCCAAGGTTCAGGTGCTGGGAATGCTGTCCCACGGGTAAGAATGTAGGTGAAATTGGAGTACATAACATGAAGTTATGTACTCACCATAACGTTCGATGTATATAGTCAATCTCGCCTCACATTCTTTCTTACCCTCCAGCCTTCCCCTTCCTGGAGGGCCTAGAAGGACAGCGCTATACCCAAGTGTAAGGACTGCAGCAATGTGGATCTTCGAACATCTACATTTATGGTAGGTACAAAACTGTACTTTTCTTACCCTCCAGCCTTCCCCTTCCTGGAGGGCCTAGAAGTTAGTTTGGTTTCAGTACTCCTTTTGTTGTTGGGCTGATTCTTCCTCTCTGTATTGTGTGTGTGGGGGTGTGATTGCCTGAGCTTGCAGCAAACAAGATCTGGGGAAAGGGAGCAGTGCAGCATGAGGATATCTCTTAGCCACGAGCCAATTGAAGACTTCAAGCTAGAGTATGGCAGAGTCGGAGCAGAGGTTCGGCTCCGAATCCACGGGTAAGAATGTGAGGCGAGATGGACTACATCCATCGAACGTTATGGCGAGTACTTCACTTCTTGTATTTTGATATTGGGAAATCCATTGAAGGGTTGAAGTCAGAAAATAAACGAGAGTTTGAGTTCATTCCCTTCAGAAAATTCATGTTAATGCAATACCTTTTATTCTATCAACTTTCTAAGTTTGTAGGAACAGTATTTAAAGTGTCCCTATTTTTAGGCCTTTGTCCTCTGTTATTTATGGCATTATGTAGATTTCTTGCTCTGAGAAGTTGAGAGGTATGTTTAGAGTAAGGGAGTGCCCATAGATGCTGTTGTCATAGTGAAAGACTCAAAACTAGTTGAGCAGGGTTCTTCTGTCCATCCCCCTAACGGAGTCAGGGGAGTTGCACAGAATTGGGAAGCATGCGTTTGCTTCAGGAAACTTTGCACTCTGATAGCTGAATTATTTGGCACACTTAACAAGATTAAAAAGGGCTCTGATTAAGGAACTTCCCAAATGTTCGTGTTTCACTGTTGCAGTCATTACATTTGGGTAATCTGCTGTCAGGTTTCCCTCAGTTGGCCAGATGAACAAAGTCTTGGGTCCTGCATAGGTTACTGTCCCTTCTTCCATGACGTCAGGTCGTCAGGGGTATAAAACATGCAACCGACACCATTACATCAGTCTTTCTTGCCGCTCTGTGCCCGAAGCAGAAGCAGTTCGCAAGTGCCGGTCAGCCGACTCCTGAAGTTTTCGAGTTTCAGAACCAAAGTCTTAAACTAAAAGCGAAGTACCCTGTTGTGGAAACTTTTTCTTGCTCCTTATCGATGTTAGTAAAAGTTAATAATTGTACTACTTATGGGAAGCAAATCCCTCATAAGGATTTTAATTTGTAATGTATTCTTGCCTAGGCCCTTACCACAACATGCCTTGCTGTCTGTTTTGTGCTAAATTTAATCAACGCACTTTTAAAGGTCTGTAAATTTTTGCTTCTAAATATTTTGGCTTGAGATTTAATTATCCAGAAATGCCATCTGTTAACAATCCGACTACTGGAATACCTAAAAAAATGTAAAGAAAGACAGACCACCGAGGTCCAAAACCGACGAAGCTTCAAAGCCAGTCACCAGTACTCAGGCACTTTCGCAGCCCCTGATACCTTCTACTTTTGATTCACAGGCCTCTACTGAGATCAATTCGGAGGATGCCGCAAGATACTTTTTAAGTATTGAACCCGCGGATGTCTCTACCTTACATGGGTCCAGAGCCGCTGAGCAGGCACCGGCTTCTGAGGGTGTTTTCAGGCCTAAAGATTTGTACATTAAACTAG